>NC_087152.1:14740000-14830000 GCF_035594125.1 Scylla paramamosain
TCGTTTATCTTACTGCAGGAGAAGTGATTATATTCTCAGATATTCAAAGCAACAGCAGCAAATTATCTTAGTCTGAGGGGATTGAGGAAGAAGACAGTAGTTGCATTGCTAAATAGCGAGGAATTATATTACGTTCGTTGGAGTTTCGGGAAGTCAATTCACACACACCAAGAACAATTTTCACGTGATTGACTTGCACGGCTTGGCATCAAAGTAGTGAGGAAGAAACTGACAGATCATTCATTCACCTAGTAATTCGATCATATGTTTATTTATGGTGATCAACACTCTTGTTCTTACGAGCTTGTTAAGTATTATAATGTTTCCCCATCCCGGTGCAGGCTGGACAAGATGACGCAGGAGATCGGCTATGTTGACGCAGTGAAGGGGTGTCTGAACCTTGAAGACTTCCCCATTGGCTGTATGCTCTTCATCTTGCCTTGGCACGTAAGTATCTACAGATGATATCTCGTGTTAAATAATTTCTTCTGGCATATGTTTTTCAGTTCTTTGTTTGATATGTCTTTGGCGTTTCGCACAATATCTGTTCGGCAGTCTTGCGCCACAGCAGCCATGTATCCTGTATACTACGTAGTGGAGGACGACGCTGTTGTGGCTGAGTGGCGGCCTACTCGGGGATGGTAACGCTATCATCCCTCCCTGCGCCTTCATGGCAAGTATATGGAATGAAGAATAGTTAAAACAACTAAAACCGTGTAGAATTTGATGTTTCACTCTGGTAAAGCTTTCCTTCATCACGCGCCTCCATGCCAAGCCTATGGTATGTAGAATGAATAAAGCAATTAAAACTATATAGAGTTTGATGTTTCACTCATGCAGTGTGCTGAGTCTTGAAACTACTTGTCAGATATGAAGCTTTGAGGAATTGTATGATTGTTACTGTTATGATGTTTTCTTTCTTTTATTATTGCGTGGGAAGCCTCCACTCCTCTCTGTAATTCCAGTTCAAGAAGACGCCCACAAGACTCCTAGCTGCTAAAGTTGTTTGGAAAGGGAGGGGTGCCAGTGAGCAGTCAGTGGTACGGGGATTACAAGGGCGGAGGAACATGAGGGAGGTGTGGAGTATACCCAAAGATGACCCAGCTGGCACACACACACACACACACATAGCACGCTTGGCTCACAACCAAGAAGGCCCGGGTTCGAATCATGGGAGCGGCGAGGCAAATGGGCGAGCCTCTTAATGAGTAGCCTCTGTTCACCTAGCAGCAAGTAGGTACGGGATGTAACCCGAGGGGTTGTGACCTCGCTGTCCCGGTGTGTGGTGTGTAAGTGGTCTCAGTCCTACCCGAAGATCGGTTACTATGAGCTCTGAGCTCTTTCCGTAGGGTAACGGCTGGCTGGGTGACCAGCAGACGACCGTAGGTGAATTACACACACAAACACACACACACACACACACTACCATAAATTTTATTAATTATTTGATTTTTTTTTTATCTAGTGAGACAGAGAAGTCACCAAATGCCCTACATTACATTGGCCACAAAAGAAAACAGCTTTATCTCGAGAGATTCGCAAGTAAAGGCGCCATCACATTTTTTTTTTTTCCGTCAACTCCGGCTTCCGTCAACTTTTACCTCATTCCGTCGTCTTTTTCCGTCTGCGTCGTCAAACGAAAGTGATCGTCTTCACAGAGGAGGGTTATCGTCAACTTTTGTTGTCAAATGAATATCCATTGTCTATAACATATAAAGATATGTTAAGCAAACTTTTTTGGTTTTGAAAAATAGATAAATAAATAAATAAATAAATAGATTTTAAATAAAGAAAATATAAAATCGCTTAATTTCACAAGCCGTTACATTTGATTTGTGGATATAATTATATAACAGCAAACAGTGGCTCGCATGACTCGATAGACGTTTACACTTTGGGAAAGTCTCTGTTTTTCTACTCCTGCACGCTGGATACCACTGTAGCTCATTTGGCTCGTCTACGATTTACAAAAGTTGTAATAAAGTGTAGAGCAGCGACTGCTTGCCTGTGCGTCAGAGGAGCCACGTTTGTTTACTGTCAACGAAAGCAAAGACAAAACGGCGAGCTCAAGAAATTGTCGATTTTTAGAAAGTTAATGGAAAAAGTTGACGGAAATTATACTAGTGTGACGGCACCTTAACCGGCCTTTAACTTACAGGGATGTTAAGTTAACATTTATTTTACGAGAAGAAAATAAGTATTATAGAGATTACTTAAAAGAAAATCAAGTCGATACAAAATTATAGTGGAAATCAATCAGTGCAATTCTTGGAAGGAACTCTGAGACTCGGGATAAATTCTCTGTACAGCTTGACTCTTCTTGTAATGACATTGCAGAAAAATCTCCATGAACGTTTTCTTAGGGCTGGAAGTACAATGCACGATGATGTAATAACAACAACAACCATCTTTAATACTTAATTAACTCCTTTTTGTACCATGACTATAACAGAAATTAAGAAATATCTGAAAGCACTTAAATCTTCCCCCGAGGATATGGCGACATTCCGCCAAGACTACTAAAGCATTGTCACTATTCCTTACCCTTAACACATATGAATCTTTCCTTAAAAAAAATAATAAAATAAATAAATAAATAAAGCGTCTTTCAGACGTTTAAAAAGCCAGTTATTCTTATACATAAATTCGGAAGCGAATTAGACATTAATAATTATAAGACTATTTTCTGCACTTCCATCTTTTAGCAAAGTGTTTGTGAAGACAATCTCAGTCTGCAAGGTAAACAACATTGTTTTTGTTCCACTTCTTGTTTTGATTCATCAACTAGCACCACATCATCCGTATATATACATAATGTCCCATGTCACAAGACATATATACGCTCTGCTAAACACAATAAATTTCAAGTATGTAAGACAATGTTATTTTACTGTAACTAAACAAAAATTTAAGAATAATTCCGGGTTACAAAGTATTTAAATTTGTAGCAAATACGCATAATACGCGCGGAAGTAATATTGACCTGCAGTGGTCTCAGTTCCCCACAGCACTCGTCACCAGTAGTGTACTTTGTTATGGTCCTCAGTCCTGGAATTCATTGCCAATAGACGTAAATAAATTCAAACAGATTCTAGGAATATACTTATCTTTTGAAAAAAAAAATAAAGCAAAATAATCTTTAATTACATACCAGGATACACAGATTTCCATAATAATATAACTGCGAACATGTGTTGAGTTTAATGTTTATAGAATAAGGCATTGCGTAGTGCTTAAACATCATGGGCTTAATGTATTACTGTGCATGTATGTCTTAATGAGTGACTGTGCTTGAATAGATAAGCATGTGTGTGTTTGTAGATGTGTTTTGGTGCAAGTGTATATTTTATAGTGTATTGGAATTGCCTGTATCGATTAAAATACAACCTTTAATTAAACTCAGACTGTTGAAGAGGTTGATTGTAAATACTGATACTTTATTGTTTGTTAGATATCCAGCTAAAGGAAACAATCTTATTTATTTACTTACTTACACACTTACACACACACAAACACACACACACACACAATCGAAGCCAATCATGATATATCAAAAAAGGAGCTTAAACTAACACAACCAGACACTCCATCACAAAATTATAACCAGCTCTTTGTTACGTCAAACAAAACTTTCCATGTGTACACCTGTAACCTTGTGACACTTCCTCTCACTTTGGCTCTTCCAAGCACCGCCCAAATCCGTTTCAGAGCTTCACAGTAGTCATCTAATTTACTGGTTTCTTTCCTACTTTCTCTGTTTCTCTTTCTTTATCATTTTATCCCATCACTGTACCTTTTCTTTTTAATGTCCCCTTTTATAGCTCCTGTCTCTCAGCATTCCAGCTCTTACAATTTAAAGCCTCTCTCTATTCCGCTCGTCTCAATCTATTTTTTTTCCTTCATCTTACTCAACACACACACACACACACACTCACCGCGTAATGTAGGGTAGTGGTTAGCACGTTCGGCTCACAATCAAGAAGGCCTGGGTTCGAGTCCCGGGCGCGGCGAACCAAATGGGCGAGTCCCTGTTCACCTCTAGCAGTAAGTAGGCACGGGATGCAACCCGAAGTGCTGTGACTTCGCTGTCCCGGTATGTGACGTGCGACTGGTGTCAGACCTACCAAAGATCTTTCACTATGAGTTCTGCTGAGCTCTTTCCGTCGGGGAGCGGCTCTCTGGGTGACCAGTAGAGGACCGTAGGTGAATAACACACACACACACACACACACACACACACACACACACTCGTTAACTTGCCGACAAGCTTCATAATAGGTAAAACATGAGGACAAAAAATTAAAAGAGAGCACCTGATTTCCTGTATATCATACTTTGTTCGACAGGTAAACACACACACACACACACACACACTAAATCGATTGTCTTCCTGCTTACTTGTCACCATCCTCAGTACATAGAGTTATGCAATTATAACGCTTCGTCATAAAACTGTGACGGTCACAAAACACATACTTTCATCCGTTCGTTAATAAGAAAGAAATGGATGATTCTGTGATCGGATCATTAAACTTAACACGCAGTAGAACAAAATGTGTACACTATCAAATGAGAGATGAATTAGAAGCTGAACTTACTTTTGATTAAACGAGAAGTGAGTTAAAAGTAATATGGCATGACAGAAAAAAATAGTTATTCACTGCATGGCCACCCTTACGTCTGGCAAGCCGGATAAGGCCGATAAAACGCTGGAAAGTTGCTCCGTTGCCAGCTAGTGTGTCCGCCTCTCTACTCATCAGTGGGAGTCCTGCACCTGCGTGACTGAAGGTAGGTAAGGGCCGGCGATCACTTCATAGCACAGAGCACCACAACACTTGAAATAACACCTGTGACCTTTGTTGTACAAGACTCGCTTCTCTATTTGCTGTGTGGAGGTGCTGTGCTTTGACGTACACTCGTCTAGACAGTGTGGAGGAGACACCCATGGCACTTTCCCCTTGAGATCAAAGTTTTCTGGTTCGTTTAAGAAGTGATTCTTTATCGTTCTCTTGTTCTATTGAGTCAGTTGTCGTATGCATGTGTTAAGTATTATAAAGGTACCTCTCTCTCTCTCTCTCTCTCTCTCTCTCTCTCTCTCTCTCTCTCTCTCTCTCTCTCTCTCTCTCTCTCTCTCTCTCTCTCTCTCTCTCTCTCTCTCTCTCTCTCTCTCTCTCTCTCTCTCTCTCTCCCTCCCCATCGGTCGTGACTAAATCATCTCACGCAAAACAAGAGCCATACTTGAATGTGTGCGGTAATTTCAACACCCTACAAACAATATAAGTTCAAAATCAGCGGTCGTCTTTATTCAGATGTAGCGGATGATGCGGGCCACCCAGGGTTTTTCCGATCAGCAGACGTCACACCACTATCCTGTCCTCGGTGTCTATCTCCTGGCCGCGCCTTTTTTTTGCCTTAGTGCGTGTTACTTTTTTGTCGATTTTAATTATTAAGGTTTCGTTTTATTTCCTCGTAAGGACTGTTTTAACCATGATGATTTATCTGGTTCTCGCGTGTTTTTCACACTGATATTGTTGAGTTTTATCTGGTTCTCGCGTGTTTTTCACACCGATATTGTAGAGTTCTTATCTAGAATCCTGCAGACACTCTTGGGAACCCCGATAACTTCCACCAAAGCCTGTTGAAAGAAGCAGAGATAAGACACCAACGAAATATTTTGAGAATGTAATGACTTCCAGCTAATCTATCTTCGGTTTGTAGTGTTCGAAGAAGCGCACCTCTTCCTGACCGACGCTTGTGAGTCATGGTTTTTCATGGAAGTATTTTTGAGGAAGGAAGCTATGAACACGTAAAGGAGTTCGAGGAGCATTCAGCCTACGCCTTCTGAACACTGATCTTGTGATATATGACAAGCTTCCAGAACCAAACTGGAAAACCTTCTGGGATTTCTTTTGGGAAAGGTGTTAGTGGGAGTGGCGATATAACCGGGACTTTCCCTTTCCATCCTCTCTTTTTCTCTGTCGGCCAACCTGCTCCGCGCGTAGAAAGGTGCTTGGCTGATGCATCCTGTTTGCTAATAGTAACTTTTCTCGGGTTTCCCTGCGAGTGTGTTTCATCACGTACGCTTATTCTCTCTCTCTCTCTCTCTCTCTCTCTCTCTCTCTCTCTCTCTCTCTCTCTCTCTCTGCATCCACACAATCTTATTCTTCATTTTATTTATTTACTTTTTCCATCTTCCTTCTTCACTCCGTAATATTGTTCTTCCACCTTCAGCTGTCCATATTTAAAAAAGCGACATTTGTACAGATATAAACGTATCTTTTCCTTTCCTTCATAATTTTCTTAAGCTCCTTGCCAACCTCGGTCTGAAGAGAGAAAGTGTTCATTTGCTCAACCTCTTGATAAAGGTAAATGCATGGATTCAGAATTGTCCGTACAGTGATGTCTTGCAACGCAGAAACCAGTATCCGCCTGTGTGTGTGTGTGTGTGTGTGTGTGTGTGTGTCGAGCTGGGATTTGTAAACATCATCGTTACGGAGCAGAGCGTGCATTACAGTCACTGCAGTGCACACTTGCCCTGGCATAAGGAATGTAAATTAACCTCCCCCCTCATTCGGATCGGTGCTTTGAAGTCATCGATAACACTGGCTGGACTGGGTTGTGCTCCACGTCAATGTTCTTGTCCCATATTGAGGAGAACCAAGGAAGCAACTCTGAGACAACCTTGCATATTGCTTTCCCAAGAACATAAGAACACAAGAGAAGCCGTAAGAAGCCCATATTAAGAACTAAGCAAACAAAACTGAAGTACATTAATTTTGCATATCACTTTCCTAAGAATATAAGAAAACAAGGGAAGCTACGAGAAGTCATCAGGTCTATACACGTGGCAGTCTCTGTAAAAAAAAAAAAAAAAAAAAAAAACTATTTACCTCCACCTATCAATCCTATCCATAAATTTATGTAATCTTTTAAGAGCTCCCTGTTGATTCGGCACTAACAACCAGAGTCCATTTCATTCAAAACTTCACGCGCTGACGCAGATCCTCATCTTTACCGCTCTAGTATTACTCTCGACGGTGCTTGAGGTAATACTGTATGGCGATGGTGACGGTCTGCTTGCAATAACAGTCATTGGAAGGATGGTGGGTGATGAATGATGATGATGATGACAGGGTAGGATATTTGGTGATGGCAGGGTGTAAACCGCACATGCGAAAGTCTCCTTACGATAAATAAGAAAAATATAATGCTATGTCAGTATGTAGTTACCTGTTGTAAATACGTATACTGAGCGGGGTGAATTCCCGTAAAGAAAATATATTTGTGTTTACTTCTTACAGCGTGAAATATTTGTTTTTGCGAAGCGTGTTGACAGAAGTTGTTGTTGTTGCTGCTGTAAATGGAATGACTGATTGATTGGTGTGAGGCGCCGCAGCAAATAGTTTGACGACAAGTACGTCAGCAATATTAGAGGACATTTTTTTCAAGGGAAAACTGAAATAATATAACACAAAAGGCTATCCATCGTTTGAAATATAATTAAATTCAGATCGAGAGAGAGAGAGAGAGAGAGAGAGAGAGAGAGAGAGAGAGAGAGAGAGAGAGAGAGAGAGAGAGAGAGAGAGGATGCATATATGTTAAATTTGGTGCCACGTGTGCAAAATGATAAAAAACAAATGATTTGCTCGCACAATGTCATTATCTCTCGAAGCTCTGCAGGAAGGAGTGGTGGGAAAAACATGATTACACTTATGAACTCATCGGCAACTCTTGGTTTGAGTCATACTCATATTCGTCACTGCCTCAAGGATTTCATAAATTTCCTTCGTGGCTTCCTTTCGTTTTTTTTTTTTTTGTCGTTTCCTTTCTTGGTAATTGTTAATGGCAGTAAAAAAAATAAAATGTAAAAAGCCCTCAGACTTACTCATGGCTATCCCTGTATAAAAGCATAAGTTGCTCGTATTGGTGGTGCTGCCATGAACAAAAGTCAAGTAAGATCTTACACTCACAAGCAATGTATTTAACGTTTTTTTTTTTTTTTTCCCACAATCGTAAATCTTCTGACATGTTTAAAATCCGTCGGTTGTCTACATTTGCGAGGAGACTGTCAGCAAATTTTAAAACTAAAATGAAAAGAGGAAAAACGCAGAACAGACTGGAAGGGAGCGTGTGGAAAGGTTACACGAGAGGCGAGGAGAGCAAGCTTGGCTCTTATGATTAAACAAACATTTCTCTGAAGGTCCATATCGAATAGAAAATTTAAACATTTGCTCAAAAAATCCCCGCGGTGATTGTTTCTTGCAGTTCGTGAGTGCAAGGGATGAGTTTGCTTGATAATCTGAACATTTTACTCTTAGCCTTCTCCTTTCCAATATTTCTCGCAGCTTCGTGAAATACACAACGCTATTCAGACGAGAGCAGGTAGCATCGAGCAAGACAAGCCGTGGCTCTCAGGACCATATTCTGAAACGCTTCTGCGCTTCATCCTGACTACTTTTAAAAGCCTCTATTAGTTCGAGGTACACGGGGTTTAAGAGTGTTTTTTTTTTTTTTTTAAGTTTTAGTGGCAGATTAACATTTATATATTATTAACAGTCAAAAACAGTCTTGAGAATCTGGCTAATCATCTCTGTGGCTTTTGAAAATAGTCTTGGTGATAAGGGAGCAGAGCGTTTCAGAATAAGGGCCTCAGACGTCTTCCTCTGAAAGTGCGGGGAAGTCTATGTGTCTGGCCATGGAATTATTGAGTTGACTGCTGCTAACACACGTGGGTGTGGGCGTGTCGGATTCTTTAAGCCCTTGCTATACCACCATTGATTTGCACCCTATTCATTTATTCAGCATTATTATCAATATTCCCATTATTTTCCGTTCAATAGTTCTTTGTATGGTGTCCTTCTTCATTGCCTTGCCTTGCTAGTTACATATATAAATGCCCCCTCTTTTAAATGCCCCTTTTTTTTAAATGTTCCTTCTTTTAATGATCCCTTCTTATAAAATGCTCCCTTCTCTTAAATTATCCTTCTTTTAAATGTTCCCTTCATTTAAAAGTTCCATTCATTTAAAAGACTTCATTTAAATTACTCCCTTGTTTCAAATGTTCCCATCTTTTAAATGCCCCTTTCTTTTAAATGCTCCTGCTTTTAAATGTTATAGTTCTTTGACATTCAGAGCGCTGTAAAAATCGTTTGTATGGACACGCACACAGAGAAAAAGAGAGGATAAGAGGTTAATTTAATCTTTTCTAGGATGCAGATTTATTTAAGAGACCGTAGTACCAAACAATAAGCGTCTAAAGGAGAGTGTAGGTGACTATAGAAACGCTATTGTGAAAGACTCCATGCTTGTGGGACTCGGCGGATCAAGAACAGACAGGACTGGAAATACTATAGATAACTCATAGAAATTTCTCTCTCTCTCTCTCTCTCTCTCTCTCTCTCTCTCTCTCTCTCTCTCTCTCTCTCTCTCTCTCTGGTGATCGGTCTTTGAGGTGAGTTAATATTCACGCTGTTATTGCAAAACCACCTGCTCTGTTCCTGAAACCGGTAATGACTGACTTCCATGCGGTGTTTGATTTATAGAGAAACTAACATAAGATATACGATATAAAATTTGCCTGTAGGAACTTAAATGCAATAAAAAAGTAAGAGCACAAAATTACCAACTGACGGTGAAAGGAATCCTTGTATAATATTTAAACTTCTTCCTCTTCTAACAGAAATCCGAAAATGTATCGAGACATGTTCCTCTTCCTATGTAAATCCGAAAATGTAGCTAAAATTGTTCCTCTTTCCATAGAACTTCGAAAACGTATCTAATCCGGTTTTTCTTCCTAAAGAAATCCGAAAAAAAAACTAATCATGTTCTTCTTCCCACAGAAATCCGAAAACTATCTAATTTTGTTCCTCGTTCGATAGAAATCTTCAAACATGTGTCAACGTGTTCCTCTTTATAGAAATCCTCCTCCCACAGAAATCCGAAAACAATATCTAACACTATTCATCTTATAAAAATACGAAAACATATTAAATGCTGTTCTTCAAATCCGAACACTTCATTTAATCCTGTTCTTCCCACAGAAATCTGAAAACCAAATCAAGCCAAGTGACCAGCGAAGGAAGCAGTCATGGGCAAGGGCGTGATGTACGTGGTGGCGGCCGTGGTGTTCATAGGCATCGGGGCTCTGGTGGCCGGCCTCAGCATTTGGTACCATCACCCCAACCTCAACAAGGAACCCGTGATCGTGGAGGTAAGTCTCGCTAATCTAACCTAACCTAACCAACATCACGACGGAAGCCTTGGTCTAGGAGGAAGTAAGTCTCGGTAACTTTTGGATTTGGGCTTGGACTATCTTCTTTTGGGACTGGCACCTTTAATGGGTTTCTTAACTATTTGATTATTTATCATTTCGTCAGTTTTGTTGCCCTTCGTAATGGATCTCCTGAGAGTCTTCGCATAGTAATGAACACAACTGATAAGGCCTTTCACCATCATGACTATCATTAGCAAGTATCAAAGCAGCTCAGAATCTAAACCGGCCATCTCTTTTGATGTCCACTACAGCCTGACTCTTTTTAGGAAGCAGTATGTTATGCTTGTTTTTTTTTGTTTTTTTTACCATTTTTTTTCCGCCTTTGGTCTGACCATGTTCTGAACGCTTCCGCCCTGCACTTCCACTACTTACGAAAGCTCTAGTTAGAAAGACACAGGTTTTAACGATGTTTCTATGATTCTAGTGACAGATTAGCAAGATTTCTACATTATTAACAAAAGAAACGCTCTTTGAGAACCCGGCTAATCATTTCTATGGCCTTTGGAAATCGTCGTGGTAAGGGATTAGAACGTTTCTGAATACGGGCAACAGTATCTGACATATTATTTTATCGCTATTCAGACTCAAGGAAAGACCACTAACCGCCACGAGGAAAGGTCCCACTGTTTTTCCCAACAAGTCAGTCAAAGGAAATGTGTCTGACAATGAGAATTTCCCTGAAGGGCACATGTGGCATTGTTAATCCATTAAGACACACTTGGAAGCAAGACATACATGTTTCTAAGTGACTTCAGTGACTTGCGGATAACACACGGGGAGGCAGTCGATGAGTTTTTTTGCATAAACGACAAATAGGCAAGAATAGCACTAACGCCTCTCTCGTTTACATAAGAACACAAGAAAATAAGGGAAGCTGCAAAAAAAACATCAGGTCTACACGTGGCAGTCCCTGCATGAAACATACCTACCTGTTTCCGTTTCCACCTATTGTCCGCCTCCATAAATTTGTCTTATCTTCTTTTAAAGCTCCCTTATGACTCAGCACTAACAACCTGATTACTGAGTCCGTTCCATTTATCTACCACTTTATTTGAGAACCAGTTCTTTCCTATCTCTTTCTTGAACCTAAATTTTTCAAGCTTGAACCCGTCATTTCTTGTTTTATCATGATTACTGATCCTGAGAATTTTGCTTACGTCCCCCTTGTTATAACCCCTATGCCACTTAAAGACTACTATCAGGTCCCCTCTCAACCTACTTCTCTCGAAGGAATGTAAATCTAATAGCTTCAGTCGCATTTTGTAAGGAATACCCCTCATCCCCAGTATCCTTTTAGTCATTCTCCTTTTGTACAGATTCTAATAGACCACAACCACCGCACAGCATAGTCTAGATGAAGTCTGACTAGGGCCAGATACAACTTAAATATTAATTCGGAACTTCTACTTTTAACACTCCTTAAAATAAATCCTAATAACCGATTTGCCCTATTTCTGGCCTCTGCATCGTTTTCTTAGACGGAGATCAGAGCTAACAATAACTCCTAAATCTTTTTTTCGTTCCGTGAACTTAACAGAGCTTCGTTGTTTATTGTGTGCTTAATGTGTGGGTTTCTTCTACCTACATTAAGTACTTTGCATTTGTTAATATTACAAACTACGTTGTATTAAATAACCTTGTGTCCTGTGCGTTTAGACAGTCACCGCTAGAACCTTTCGCTAATATGTATTCAGATTTGTTATGCGATAAAAAAAATATGTTGGTTCAATTTATTTAGTTAATTTAACTTTACTTTATTCTACTTTATTTTCACTTTACAGAATATTCCTCAACAGTCCCAGTGTGTGAGTGCCCTTTGTCCTTATGTTCTGAAATTTTAGTCGCTTAATCCACAGCACGACATATCACGTGCAACAGTTAAAGATATGACACACACACACACACACACACACACACCACACACACACACACACACACACACACACACACCACACACACACACACATTTATTTACTTATTTATTTTATTTATTTATTTATTTATCTGTTAATCTATCCATTTATCTATTAATTTATTTTATCTATTTATTTATCTATTTATTTATTTATTTATTTATTTATTTACTAACGAGATGTATAATTCTAGTATTTGATCAATTATCTGCCTTGTTTGCTAAACGCACTTCTACTTTGAGTAATTATTACATAGAAAGCAGCTACACTGTTGTAATAAAGACGCGTCATTCCACAGCCCCAGTACGCTGAGTGTGTTCTAAAGGCCTCTAGCAAATCAAATGTGACGGGAACTCTGTCCCTGGTGCAGTCTCGTTCCTTCTTACCTGTCCTGATCACCGGCAACATCACAGGTGAGAGCGAGAGAGCCAGTGCGAGTATACAGGTGAGAGATAGTGAGAGGAAGATGGAGGCTATTACGTGTGTGTGTGTGTGTGTGTGTGTGTGTGTTTTGAGCGCCGTGGACCTTACCAGTGGGTATCCTGCGTCTCCTGCCACACCCGTTCTTCACCCTTGCTGCTACATCGAACACAGATTGGTATTACTATTGATTGTAGCAGTTCGGTAACCTAACTCGCATTAACATTGCAGCATAACCTTATTACTGTTGCTTTTTGTTTTCAAAAAGTGAGCCGAGTGTAGGATTCAATGTCCACTTTATGCTGGAGAAGCTATTCCTATATATTTTTTCCTCTTGTACATACAATCATAGTACCTTTTTAAGCGTGGACATTTTCATCAAAGGCTTTTTTTTTTTGCAAGTCATTTTTATAATCGTTGTTCTGATGCTAAAAGAAAAATATTCATTTGTGGCAAGAGAAGAAACACTGTCACATCCTGCACACCACATCATTACAGGCTTGAGTGAGGGTAAGCACGGCTTCCACATCCACCAGTGGGGAGTTGTGGATGATAATTGCGGATCCACTGGTGGTCACTACAATCCTCTTGGCTACAACCACTCTGCCCCCAACGCCACAGAGCGGCACATGGGTGACCTCGGCAACGTGCTAGCAGAGACCATCAACTCTGGGGCCACCATCGCCAATGTAGTCGTGAGTTGTTTCACTCTTACCAACACCGACGCATACATAAGCTAGTTAACTTCCACACTTCCACAGCACCAGGGCAAGTCTCCTTAACGTTGAATTGCGCTGCTACAGACACACTTACAAAACAAATAGAAATCGATTATCGCAACAACACCCCAGTACAGATACACACTTGATTCTCTTGCCTCTCCGATGCACTTAGCTCCCATTCCCTAATACCGACAGCCAAATTTAATTCTCTAATATGCGTGTCAAGCAACAACCCATTGAAACTCTAAATTCCTTTAGTTGTATTTCAACGTTTTCATTTTGCAGAAAGATGGTATATTGGAACCTTTCTCTCTCATAGAAATGTAACTGCCTTTTCTGCAAGTATATCAATTAGTGCTAGAAATATGTGCTAGAATCTAAAAAATGTTAATTATCCCAAGTGATTAACTCTAACCTGCCGTGACGCACCTGAGGGAAGCTACTCGCGTCACGGGCCGGGCTGGGGAAAACCCATGCGGGATATTCCGGGAACACCTTTAGGACTAACCCTTCTCCTCACTGCCGCCAGATCACGGACAAAATCTTGACACTGTCTGGCAAGTACTCCATCGTAGGGAGGGCCATCGTGGTGCATAAAGACGAGGACGACCTGGGGATGGGAAACAACTCTGGATCACTCAAGACAGGCAACGCCGGGAGTAGGGTTGCCTGCTGCACCGTGTATTTAACCAAGGCACCCGAGGCACCCAAACAATAATCCGGCATGGGCTGTTTCAGTACAAGGCTTTATTTCAACATGAAAGTGGTGACAACAGATTGCCAGTATCAACATACTGGCGTTCTATATTGAGTGTTAAGTAAATTAATTTGATGTACCTAATTTGAAAGGTCAGTATTAACTTATTGTACAGGGCTTAGTGTGCTAGGCCAGTTTCCTGCCGTACCCCGCGGACCGAGTTTCCGCCTTGCGACAGGTGATATAGCACTTAAAAGAGAGATTCAGTGTCAAAATTCTTTGTGTAAAGTTCATTATAATTTTAAGTCTTTCTTCTGCCTTGAAGTCTTTTCTGTACGGGTGGTCTTATCAGCGTTGAACGAGGCGGGACTTCACTGTGAGGTTGTGTGACTTGTAGGATGAATGTATAGACCCCTGTGTATTTTTGTTTGAAGAAGCTACTTTGGCATGTTTTCATATTGTAATGACGTCATAATTCACGATGTCATTCCATTATTTCAGAGGTCAAGTTAAAGACACATTAACTTTGTAAAATTGCAGTACTGAAATTACTTTTACTCATTACAATGATAGTGAGTCAGCTGTTTGTAAAAATGCAATACTGAAATTACTTTTACTCATTACAATGATAGTGAGTCAGCTGTTTCTATTCATGATGTTAATATTATACTGTAATTACTGATCTCCCTGACGGAAATGTACATTACTAAAAGATAAATAAAATTTATATAAAAGTACGAGATTGGTAATATTATACTGTAATTACTGATCTCCCTAACGGAAATGTACATTACTAAAAGATAAATAAGATTAATATAAAAGTACGAGATTGGTAGATCTGGAAACTATCACTAGGTTAAACATTATGAAGGACACAGGAACTCTCTTGAAATACGTAAGTGAATAAATAAAAAAAAAAAAAAAGATTTCAGTAAATTGTAAAGTTTTCCTTGAATAAGCGTGTGATGTCCTTGAACAGTAAATATCTCCCCCTTGCGTCAGCTCAGCATGTGACAATGATGGTGCAAACAGGTTAGTCCTGCACACCCTTTTTTTTTCTATTTTTTACCAAGATATAAATAGCCAAGTGAAAAGCATTCCACGAAATTCTATTCAGCAATTAAGAACTGGCTGCAAGCTTCCAGTCACGACACAACTCCAGCGATGAGGGACGAGCGATGATACACACCACCACCACTTTCCCTCACCACGAGTGTGCTGCAGCTTTCATCTCTGGCGGGGAATTCTTCGCACTCTTCTGAATGTCATACGTCCAGCGCGCCAACCATTCGTGAAGGACAATCACAACCAACTTACTTCTGCCGCTAACCTAAGAGACGGAAGCTCTCTCTGGTAGCGAGCAAGGAAATGGATGATGGATGTAATTCATTTCAACATTACATTATCTTTTACAAAGGATATCCTTCAGTAGCTTCCACAGAAAACAAAAAGAGGACTAAAAACTCAGCTATAGCAAGGGTTAGCTCCACCTCTGTAGGCCTTGTGTCAGTGAAAGTCACAGACAATTCTCACTTTTATCTCCTTCACTTATTCTCGCAACGACCATTGTATGAGGGAAGCGGGAGTGAGAGACACGTCACCTGGACGCCTACTGCACCACGTCAGCGGAAGTCTCCAAAGCGACAGGATGGGCCTTGGCTGTGGTGACACTTTTTTCTCACTAAGCGTCACCAGTGCAGGGAGTGAGGGTGAGAGAAGGTGCGTCATCTTCCGACTGGTAATTATGTCACACCTCCACACACACACACACACACACACACACAGAGAGGGAGAGAGAGAGAGAGAGAGAGAGAGAGAGAGAGAGAGAGAGAGAGAGAGAGAGAGAGAGAGAGAGAGAGAGAGAGAGAGAGAGAAGCAAATACATACGACAGACAGGCAAGCAGACAGACAGATAACCAGATAGAGGCACAGACCATTATATACGTAGATAGAAACTGACCGGAATTTAAGCAGAGACATAGAAGATAAAAAAAAAAAAAACACATATTAAACTTAATTACTGAAACAAGATGATTACCTAGGATGCTGTTGTTTTTCTATGTCTTGAGGATGTCGACGCAAGTACGCCACCTCTGCTACAGCCACCCCGACAAAAAACGCTGGGCAACATCCACAGAGTTAAACCAGAGTGTGTTTGACATGTTATACTACCACTTCAAGAATACCTTGCTTGTGTACGCACGTATTGCGATCGCATTACTAAACTGCAATGATTGTTCCTGTGTACTGACTTGTTATAGATGCATAAACCACTTCACTCGCGTCACTTTTCACAGCAAATTATCTCGAAAAATACATAAAGAAGAGATGAAGATTGACGTTTTTTAAATTACGTTGCATAGAGACATAGTTTAAGAGGGAATCTGTTAAACGCCTTTGAAGAGTATAAGGAATATAACAAGGGTGGCATAAAATCGCCAATGTCGGTAATGAGGACAGGATAAGAAATAACAGGCTCTACCTTGGAAAAGTTAGATTTAACTCTACAAAATCTATAAAATAAAAAAAATAAAAAACATATATTTATTGACATTTTTTTTTTATTTCAATATTTTTTTCCTACTCTTCAAGTTTTAGAATTCTGTAATTTTGAAACTGACTTTTTAATCGAAAAACTTGATGTACTTTTCTCCCAGATCAGAACCTTAAAGAATACTAGAAATAAAAAATCAATCTCAATTTTTTTCTTTCTGATATTATACAGATGCTCCTTAGTTAAAAGAGATATTCTACAATTTCAAATATTCTTTTGAGTCCACAGAAACGGTGCGTATATAATAATATTAAATTTTACCAACATTTCACTTTTAAGTAAAAAATTAGGAAGTAAAGAAATATACTTTTTTGATTGATATAAACCTTTTATACCAATATTTTTCTTTTACTTTTAATGTTTTATAATTACGTAATTTTGAAAACAAAGTTTTGTAATCATATTTTTTTCTATTTTTTTTCCAGAGCTGTAAAAAGATCGTGCAAAAATATGTATTTCATTTTTTTATTTGATAATATAGCTGTGTTCCTTAATTAAAAAAAAAATAAATATGAAGAAACTGGCTCTCAAATAGAGTGAAATAGATTATTATGTTCATTTGAGATAAAAGCTAATTTTTTTTTTTCTTTTCCAGTTAAGATCTATAGCAATATCAACAATATAGCTTATCGGTGCCGCGTGCCCTCTCCTCTGAGTGAGATCGTACTTACAGAACTTTCTTCGTCCATCATGCGACTTCCGCTCGCATTCTGAAAGGCACTGCCGTCTCATCACAACTATTTTCAAAGGCCACCGAGATTATTAGATGAGTTCTCAAGAGTGTTTCCCCTGTTAATGGTATAGAAATATTGTTAATCTATCACTGGAACCACAAGAACACCCTTAAAAATTTGTCACTTCAACTAGTCTTTTGAATGTAGCGGAGCTGTGGTGGGCAAGTATTTCATAACACGGGCCGATTCAGGGGACACTCGTCTCTCCACCTGCTTAATTTTTCGGCAAGCTGAACCCGGAGCACTATCTTAAACATTATCTCTGCCTTTTAATAAATGTAGGACAGAGATAATAGAGAACACAGGTAGGACAGTTCAAGTAAAGACGTAAACAGAACAGTGTAGAATTGGTATGATGTTATCTTATCATTTTAACATTTTAACTTAATTTTTCTGAAACGGTCATCATTGGATTTTGTCTGTCTTGTCTCCAGTCATTAGCTTGTAAATCTAACTCTGGGTGTAGTGACCTTTATGCTATATTTGTATGCCAGTTAGGTACGTACAGGGGCGGTACTGGAGACAATGCGTCCTTCAGAGTAAGACGAAAACTGATTTCTTTTTTTCTCTTCTTTTCTGAGTCTCGCATCACTGAAGGAAAATTGTACATACAGATTACAAAGGAGTAAGTTTCCGTGTCTCTGCTTCATTCCTCTGACTGGCTTCTACGACATGAAAAAAAAGAGACTATCATACGGCCATGTTTTCCTGCCAATTCGTATCTTACGGCAGTATTTTCGGTATGTCGCAGGTAAAGAGATTTCTATCCCAACAACATCCGTGGACAGACTATAGAAGAAAGAAACAAAAGATGGCGTATAGTTTGGTGGACACCAACCGCCACTTCTGAAAGAGACCAGTTACCACCATGCATCCATCATACCAATTTTTTTTCATTTCATATTTTCAGTTGATCGTTTGTCACTTTATAAATCTATTCCTCTATTCCTTCGAATAATTAATATCCAGTAACGACAATTAATTATCTATACTTAACCCCGAAAGCCAAGACATTGTGTCTCCATAACCCCTTGTTTCATCGTAAGATGAGTTTCCTAGCTCCCTTTTTCCATTCCTTTCAATTACCTTGTACGAACATGCAGAGAGTACTACGGCGGCTTTTTTCCAACCTTGCTACAGAGTATGGCCACGCCGCCTCCCTACCACATAAGAGGGTATTATAATAAGTGTAATAGTAAAAATCACTGATACCAGTTTGTTGTCTGAATCGCTAGTCACCGGTGTATCTTTCCATCTTCACAATGAATAAAGGTTCTCTGCAGTTCTTTGGTGAATCCACATTATTTAAGACCATATTCAAAAACACTTCTGCCCCTCACCTCTACTACTTTCAAAAGCTTTAATGAAGTCACTCAGATTTTTAAAGGTGTTTTATGATTACAGTGACTGATTAACTGGCTAATCATCTTTACGGCCTTTGAAAATACTCGGGGTGAGAAAGCAAAGTGTCTCTGAATATGGGACTTAATCTGATACATTTCTGGCTGCCAATATGCGTGTTTTTGTTGAATTTACTTCCTATGTATCTCTTATACCTCCCTAACCTCTTCTTTTCTATTCTGATGCACCAAGGAGGAGGTTAGGCACTGGAGCACTGAGTCATCCCATCTAATCACTCTCCTCACCCGGGTGTTGCCGCCACTTGAGCCGCGTCGCCTTGGTAACAGATACAAGTGTAGTCTCATATTTTTACCTCACGCACAACATCCTCAAAGTGTTGCTTACGTGAAATTAATATCGGAATATATCGCTACAATCATCACGTTAATCTGCGCTGTGACTATATGTTCTACGTTTTTTTTTTTTTTTATCCTTTGAGTCTCGGTATCTTCTGAAAATTTCTTACCTGAAGCCTATAATGGACCGACTATCAGATCACAGCAGTCGATTTACTCTTGGCTTCCGTGACATCTATTAATTTATACCGATGAAGGATAAGTAGCAGAGCGCACCGTCCGTAGCGCGTCCCTGACCTCGACATGAAGTTACTGGAAGGATAACTAAACACGGAGGCGACTAGTATATAAAAATACTCTTAATTCTCCTGTTTCGCTCACGTCGTAAAGTGCAGAATATACGTGTACTACAAATTCATGAGCAAATCTTATGCAGTGTTGTAATAAATCGAGTACAGTGGAGGTATACTTGAGGTGAAGCTATGGCATTATATTATATAGAGTTGTTAGACAGATAGATAAGTAGATAAGCAACAAAAACACGTGTATAAATAGACAGATGGATAAACATGGGCAGTCAGACAGAGGGAAAGATTAGAAGAAAAAAAAACATAAAGAGCCTTAGACAGATAAAGGGATACAGACATGCTTATCTATCTAACCACATGCATACATTATATACATACATATGAGTACATGCACACATATACACACGCACACATGCAGATAGATAGATAAAAAAGATAGGTAGATATATAGATATATATATAGATAGATAGATAGATAGATAGATAGACAGAGACTGACAGACAGACAGATAGATAGATAGATAGATAGATAATCGATAAATAGATTAGATATTTTACACCGTGATCTGTCCAATAGAGACATGAAAGTATGATCCAGAGGAATGCACTCGTGCAATTATAATTATCACATACTTCCCCGCCGGTGAGTTCCTGTTATATCTGCTGCAAATATGTACTTACTACTCGCCTTCACAGAACTCGATGATCCGCGATGAATTTCAAATGTACCCGAGCTAATATTTCACAAGTACGATGAAAAATAGGTTGAAGAATGTTAAGTGATAAATAGCTTGTATATTATAGATCAGCAAGGGCTTCGTTACCCATTAGTCAAGAGCACACACACACACACACACACACACACACACACAGAGAGAGAGAGAGAGAGAGAGAGAGAGAGAGAGAGCCTGTTTTTGTCTGGGTTTGCTGAGCACAATAATAATGGTGGCTATTACCAGCACAAACAGCCACTCTCCCCGCCACCACAGCCGTGAATCACTTGGCGGCAGAGAGAAAACACAAGGTATTTGAGTCCGCCTTGTTGCCGCCGGGGAGCCTTGTGGGGCCTCAGCATCTATAGGCAAGTGCACTGAGCAGGTGTTAGGGTGTGGTTATTGCAGCATTTGCTCATTGGTGGAACGATTCTCAGCAGCCAATCACCGACGGAACTTGCTCGCACACCCCCGACACACCTCCACAGTAGGGAACCCAAGAACTAATGTTTGGTTTGCGTAAGGATGAAACTTGCGTGAAGTACGATTCACCAACTGACCTTGTGACAACGGTTTCCACAACCCAACCCACGGTGAGTGAAGCGTCGCGACCACCTCTTTTCGGACACTTTTCAAAACTAATAATTAGCTGTGGATGGTAATTCTGTTTTCTCAGGATTAGCTTTGTTCATTTCACAGGTGGACAGGTCGTGGTGGGTGACTGCGACGTATCTCCTCCCTGCTGATATCCACTGGGAGGCAAATATGTTGATATTACATCGATCTGCTGACGAAGACTCGGCCTGGCAACAGCGGCATGCGGCTTCTTGGCCTCTCGGCTGCCTCGACTAGCTTTCGCTGCGCTACGATCTGGTGGCGCCGCGCACCCTCACTCGGCCACCAACATTCGCTGTGTCCACACGTTTCACTCCACCTCGGTAAGTGCCTACGTGATCAAACGGCGATGAGTACTGGTGTGTTGCCATTACAGAGAGAGCAGTTCTACACAGGATTTATTTGAAATGTTCCAGATGTCGCTATTCAAACATTTTATGATAATAATGCAAATTTAATGTCATGCAGGACAAACATTGCCAACCCACTTTACTGTAGAGGTCATGTACCGTGCCCGCGGGTGATCCTTGGGTCCATGGGGTGACAGGGAAGACTAACTGCTATTCTATAAGTTCTTCACATCTCTACTGTACAACTGCAAATTTAGACAGTGATATATCACATCTTTGCTATAGTGGAAATAGAAAAATGACAATTACGTATCGAGAATAGGCAGCTGGGTGGAAGCGAGAAGAGTGAGCCTCAGGGAGGGTGGTGATAGGGAGTGAAGTCGCTGGGTTGGTTCCGTACACTTGCGTTACCACGTCACACACTCGCTCCCAGACAAGTGGTGGAGATCTGCGGCCCGCACCTGTTACGAACTTTAATTATTCTGACGGTGATCGAGCCCAGCTTTAGTGAAGATTATTTAGAAATGTGTTAATTATCACTTTCGTTTTATAAAATTGCAGGTGTGTTAAGTTTATTGTGAAGAAAGTTCGTCGTGTTCTACCTTTAGGTAGTGTTCAGACTACGCTAGTCTGAGTCAGTCTCTACCTTAGCCGGATCGTTCGTTGTCTTGAGTAAGGTTAAATGCTGTGTGTGGACTTGGAAGCATTTTAATAGTAGGATTTTGCTGGCACTCACAGCAACGATGAAAATGTTTTTTTTTTTTTTTTATAGACTTCTCATTACTGCTTCATGAACATCATAGGCATCATAAAAATCATCATCATCATCATTAGTCCGTGAACGACGTTGTTATACTTTTGAGATTCAACATTCATCCTTATGCCAGATAAGACTAACCAGCCAATGTCATTCTTACTTTTTGTAAAACTATCATTTCGTAATTTTTCTGCCTGCTTTTGTCACATCCGCTAAATGCTCCCAATGACAGACACTCGAATGCTGACTGACAATATTTCGGTTGGTAAAGCGAACACCTGAACAACCAGTAATGTTACGAATCCCTTCCCTGCACCATCACTGTTCCAGCCATCTCTGTCATAAGTTTCAATTGAATACATTGTTGTTGTGTGGCTGTACAGCGCAATTAAAATAGGATGTGGGAACATCATTCCTCCACAAACACGATAGAAATATGATTGCAAAGACATGCGCTAACAAGACAAGGAAAGATATAGTACTACACTAACATTTCTCCATATGTAATGAACAGTTTCGCAATAAAACTTAGTGACCTTTACGTTTTTCCTTCCACAACCAACCTCCATCAAGGTTTGGTGCTACTTTCTCCTGACCACGCACGCTGCTGCTGCGCCGGCATAAAGGTTGAGTTTCGAAGAGTTGCCTATCCTATATTCTATACGTATTTAGATGCCGCGTACTCCATGACGCTTGTTACTTCACTTGAATGGCCCTAGATAATCTGACTCAGCGAGAATCAGACACCAAGGGGCTAGAAAGTTTCCAACTATTCCATCATTCACTTTTTTTTTGTTGTTGTTGTTGTCAGTCATGCTTTTCGGAACTTTAATTAAACTTGTAACACACACACACACACACACACACACTATATTATATATATATATATATATATATATAATTAAAGAAGCTATAGTAGTCAAGAGATTTATTTCTATTAGCGTAGTACTTGCTTCAGCTTGTTTGTTCCTACCACCTTTCTCCCACTCGTCTTATTGTAGAGGTTCCGGTTTTTGCTAACAGAGGTATTTGGAAACTTGTAACGCAAAGAAGTGAGACTGTGCGTGTGTGTGTGTGTGTGTGTGTGTGTGTGTGTGTGTGTGTGTCAGAGAGAGAGAGAGAGAGAGAGAGATCAGTCGTATTTGTACCCTTATCATAATATATAATACGTCAGCGACTAGATACTTGCGATCGTTTCTATTTTCCATGAAGCGTAGAAATGCGTGTGATGTCAGTTTTAATAAGTATACACTAGACTGATGTTAATTATCTCATTGTTATGGCGCCTAATGCAGCCAATCTACATCTGTCAGTCATGAACTATAAAACAAAATCTAAAAATATTCTGCAGATTCCTAGAAATACTCGTTCTACAACCACATTTAACGAGTATTTAAAAGAACTGGTACGGTTTTGAATTAATGTCGCCATACAGGGAAGAAAATGTCAAATAGAGGACAAAATTAAGTTCATTGATAAGACGATAAAGATCTTGACTGATAGAGTCAGGGATACTACGACTGCTAGAAAGGCTAGTGAACCTGCTATCCTTATCTTTGTGCCACAATTATCCATACGAATGAATAAACTGAAGATACACATGAACATTAGTGAAAAATAGAACGTGGCAAGTGTACAGACATTAATTTCAAGAGGGGATTATATAAATTTATGAATGATGATGACAGGTTTAAAGTGCTCACGGAATTCCTTTTATAAATCAACTATCCTTTTGCAGCCAACTTACGCTCTTAGGTACAGCGGTATGGAAAGAAAATAAATAAATAAATAAAGAAAAAAAATAAGGTTGAGGACCGTGGGCATTGCAGGACAGCCAGGGATTGTAAGTGGCTTGAAAATCACACAGGCTAAATGTCACCTCAAAAAAACACAGCGTCCTTCAGGAGACTTGTACGTGTGACGCAACAACAGCACGGCGCGTGACGACAAAGTGATCGGTGAGGTGTGGAGCTGATGGGGAGGAGTGCTGTGAGATGTGAGTGGGGGAAGACTGAATGTGAGACAGTGCAGTGGTGGGTGAGGAGACTGTAGGGTGTCGGACATAGGTGATGGTACGGGTGCTGTGAGATGCAGTAGAGCGAAGACTAAAAGTGAGACTGCACTATTGGGGATGAAGAGGATGTGGGGAATAAGTCTGCATGGAGGGAGTGCAGTTGGAGACATGGCGGGGTGACCTCTGTTAGCAAGTCATGAGGGAAGAACCTTTAATGCAAGCCAAGGTCATCTGTAGGCTGTATCCAGGGGGAGGGAGTCTGTCAGAGACCAGGATCACTAGGAGGAGTTGGTGTCCTTCATCAAGGAGACAAGGATGTTTTTTTTTTTTTTGTATATATCTTAGGACAATGTAGCACTGGTACTAGTTGTAGTGACGCACTATTGTAACTTTTGATGAATTATACTGACATCCTTAAAGAGATACATTTCAGTCTTAAGTCGTTAGAGAATAAGAAAACTGTCGTTAGAGAATAAGAAAACTGCAAACCCGAACAGAAGCCAGTAACGAGGAAAGACTTATAAAGGCAGAACGCAAAGCAACAAACAAGTAACGTATGTACAAACTGTCATTTTTTCATTGCTACTTTCTGCTTGCTGAAGGCGAGATGACCATGACAGTTTGATTGATCTAACACACACACACACACACACACACACACACATGCTATTTATATACAGAGGACGAGACATAAATGTAAACGACGAGTTAATGTTAAAAGCAAGCAGGATGAGGAAGAGGCAGGGAGGCAGGGGGAGATGCGGGTGTGCTGTCTCCATGGCAATAGAGGCGACCCCTGGCACTGTCTCCCATTCCTTATCTATATGCGAGTTGACTTTTTATATAACCTGGGAAGAATCTCTCTCTCTCTCTCTCTCTCTCTCTCTCTCTCTCTCTCTCTCTCTCTCTCTCTCTCTCTCTCTCAACGAATTTACTCACCATATTCTAGCTTCTGCCATTGAAAGGAACAATAAGGTAACTCATGTATAATCTTACGATGATTTTAGATTGTTAGCACGGGTTTTTGTGCATGTACGTATTATCATGGTATCATTATTCGTGTTCATGCATTAACCCATTAAGTAAGAGGCTTTTATAGCATTAAATTATATTACTAGGATCAAAGACCGCAGGAGGGAATTAGGAAAGTTGTGCGTTTTTTCTTCACTGGTTTGGTCAGGTCATGGTGAACTCGCACTGTTTATCGTTTTCTCTCGCCCGTTTTCTCTTGAGCCTCGAATCCCCTCATCTGTTTATGAAGAGTCGTGTTTAGATCATTAAGGTGCGTCCACACGTTCGAACGGTGTCCGTCGGACAAAACTGTTCCAGATACAATAGAAAGCGGAAAGGCTCGCTGATGACGTCAGAAGCGAGCAGCAAGCGCTGTTCCGGACACTGTTTCATAGTATCGGAACTTCGGACAATGGTGGGACAGAGGCTTGGAAGTATACGATATTGCCAGGCACACGATGACCAAAGTTAATTTGATTAGTTCCCACCAATACACCAATACACCAATACGCAGTTTCATGTAAAATGATTGCATGACTTCCCCTTTCTCCGTGTTTTTAACCAGTCCTTGCACAATTCCCTTGTCACCTTGTCCTCACACAGTGGAGCAATTATTATAATGCATAGTGCAATTTTGTTGGTTTTGTTTTTTATCTTCTTGTGCACCATGGTGATGATGTACCGCACTAGACGCTGGCAACAACCACCTGTCACCGAAATCCACACTAACACTAACGTAAATACCTGTGTGTTGTTAACGGACATCAGCTTCGAACATTGTCTGCCGGTCTTTGATGAACAGAATAGAAACTGTGGTTACAGAGTTATCTGGTACCACTGTTGCCATATCAACTTCCCTTGTCTAAACGCTTACGACGTCATCCTGCTTCGCCTTATGATATGGTAGCAGTGTTTGCCAGACGGACACTGTTCGACCGTGTGGACGCACCTAGGTGATCAGAGGACCAGATAGGGAAGACACCGTGGAAGTGATTGGGATGCTTTTAGTAAACTAGCTTCTCCGTTCATGGCTCGTATTCTTGAAAACGCTTTATTCTCTCGAGATTTTTTTTTTTTTTTGAAGGCCACTAAGATGATTAGGCACATTATCATGGGTGTTACTTGTCAATTCATCATTAGTATCATGAAAACGCAGTCGAGAATCCCTTTAGTGTACTTTTGATCATGGCTCGTATTCTTGAAAAACGCTTTATTCTCTTACATTTTTTTTTTCTAAAGCCACAATCGATAAGGTATGTTGTCACGGATATTACATCATGGTTCGTATTCTTGAAAAACGCTTTATTCTCTTACATTTTTTTTTCTAAAGCCACAATCGATAAGGCATGTTGTCACGGATATTACATGTTACTTCATCACCAGTATCATGAAAAGTCGGAAATCCCATTAACTTTAACTATAAACTGTTATAAGTAGTCGGTATAAGGCGCTGAAGAATTTCTTGAAGACCATATAGGGCTCATGGATGCTTCTTGTTAATTTTTCACAAGCATCATGAAAACATCGTTTAAAATCCCTCGAACATTATCTACAGCCTGTTAATAGTCAGGATAAGGCACTGAAAGGTTAAGAATGTGATCCAATGTGACTTGAAAAATTCCACCGCCAGAGCGAGCAAGATGACCACCTACTTCAGCTATCCCAGCGAATCCATGCAGCAGGAGCTTCGCAGGATCGCTAATGCCATCGTGATGCCTGGCAAGGGCATCCTGGCAGCTGATGAATCCACCGGCACCATGGGCAAGCGCCTCACTGCCATCAATCTTGAGAACACAGAGGAGAACAGAAGAAAGTACCGCCAGCTGCTCTTCACCTCAGACAAGGTTAGTGTTGACGCTGATTATTAATATCAACCCTTTACATCTATAGTCGTCCTTTGTGAATATTCGTAGCTTTGTAAAGAAATTAATAAATGAGAAAATAATAGTAATAATAATAATAAATTGCATCGACACAGAAAAAAGAGATAATATGTGATGAATTTTGCTCTATATAGGCAATAGAAAGAGGCAGCAGTGATTGCATCCCCTTTTCCTATACCGTGCAGTATCTCTGGTTTAGACATAATATAAATTCAAAACATCATAAATTTAAGTTCAAGTAAATCCAAGGCAAGTAAAGAATATTCTATTACTTGCGCACCCGTCTGCTAGTTACTCTCTCGTGCCGCGTGATAATCTTCGTGCATTTCCAGGAACTCGGTAACTACATTTCCGGAGTCATCCTCTTCCACGAGACGCTGTACCAAAAGACTGACGACGGGCGCCCCTTCGTGGACCTCATCAAGCAGATGGGCATCATCCCCGGCATCAAGGTGGGTTAGGGGTACGTCTAGCCAGTGCAGAGGTTCATCTAAGCGTCAACAAGCACACGTCACATTCCTATCCTCATCACTGTACTTCATCCACGTCTGGGCATTTTTCAGTTCCCTCTTAAACTGTCAACCAATGAAGAAGATTGAGAATTTACGGAAGGGCGAATCACAAATGGTTTCTCATTCAAATTAGGGTATTTTAGGTTACAAACAGTCGTTACAGTGTGACACAATAGTTTTGATTTTGTACGTACATTAAATGCTGAAAAAAAAAATGTATGTTCATATTCATTATATTATAATCAGAATGGATAAGTGGGTGTGGTTTTTAGTAGCATGATGCGTCCAAGTCAATATGTAACCATCTTTTGTTGAGTACGTAATCACTTACTCAGCATCAAGATGTATGCTTGAGTGTTCTGTGTGATAACTATGTACAATATTAATTTGTAAATCTTGCAGGTGGACAAGGGTGTGGTGCCGCTGATGGGGTCTGAGGGCGAGAGCACCACCCAGGGCCTGGACGACCTGTCCCAGCGCTGCGCCCAGTACAAGAAGGACGGTTGTGATTTCGCCAAGTGGCGCTGTGTCCTCAAGATTGGCAAGAACACTCCCAGCTACCAGGGCATGTTGGAGAACGCCAATGTCTTGGCCCGCTATGCCTCCATCTGCCAGATGAACGGCCTCGTCCCCATTGTGGAGCCTGAGGTGGGTCTTAGTGTCAAATGGGGATTCTTTCACATGACATGATCGCTGGGAAATCTGATTCTCGTAGTATGTGTAATAGATGATGATGTTCAGTGGTTAATCCCGTGCATTGCAGGTGTTGATGGACGGCAGCCACGACCTGGACCGGGCACAGAAGGTTACTGAGACCGTGCTGGCCTTCGTGTACAAGGCACTCAACGACCACCACGTCTTCCTGGAGGGCACTCTGCTCAAACCCAACATGGTGCTTGCCGGCCAGGAATGCCCCACCAAGTACACTCCTCAACAGGCAGCTGAGGTGAGCTTCAATTCCATTTCCAGGACATATTTTAGATTCTGTATAATGAGCACATAACCTAATGGCAAAGGGGCATTTCTGTGTCTAATTTATGCTTCGTTCCACAGGCGACTGTCTTGGCTCTGTCACGCACCGTGCCCGCCGCAGTGCCCGGCATCTGCTTCCTTTCCGGAGGTCAATCTGAGGAAGAGGCCACTGTGCACCTGGATGCAATCAACAAGACCACAGTGGGCAGGAAGCCTTGGTCGCTTACCTTCAGTTATGGACGTGCCCTCCAGGCTTCTGCCATCAAGGCGTGGAAAGGCACGGACGTGAAGGCTGGCCAGGCAGAGCTTATGAAAAGGGCCCGAGCTAACGGCATGGCTGCTCTAGGAAAGTACGCTGCGGGATCTTGCTCTGGCGCAGCTGGAGAAGCGGGACTCTTCGTCAAGAACCACCAGTACTAAAACCAAAGATACTAACATCCAAGCGTCAGCGACCTGACAACTACATGCGTGCTGATCCTACTCTCGCCTGAAGGAAAGCGTGAGGAACACCGCCGAGGTGGCCGAGTCGAGAAAACAGAACAAATAAAAAAGGAGGATTTTCATAATGTCAATTAATAAAGATTACATTTTTCATATGGATAGATTATCCATATTGCAAAGAGCAATAAAATAAGTGACGAATTTCAAAACCTTTAAAAAATAATAAATAAATAAATAGTTTGCAGACTGGAGTAGGTGGAAAAGATATTTTGGATAAAAAATAAATAAAAATAAAGTTGAGGGGGATAAATGTATTTCATTATTATCCTTGAAATGACACGAAGAGGAGCGCAGTGCCACGGCCATCTACCCTGCACCAGTGAGGGACAAGTGTCTGGTGAGGCGCCTTTTCTCTGGAAAGTCTGGTCGATGCTCTATTATATTTGCATTAGTATCATTATTGTATTATTATTGTTGTTATTATTATTATTGTTTTTTTTATTTTTATTTTATTTTATTATTTTTTTTTGCATTCACTGCGGATTCATACCCTCTCATGCGTGTGTACGTAAGATTAACGTGATAGAAAGTTAATTTTGAAGGTTGTGTGTGTGTGTGTGTGATAGATAGTGCCACTATTTCTTCGGCTACACATCACTAAACATACAGACAAGTATGAAGACGCACCTGTCCGACTCAAACATTGCAAAGTTATTTATAGTTTACATGATAGAGTCGGACGGGTGACCTTGAGGTCCGTATTCTGAAACGCTTTCCCCCCACCACAGCTGTTTTCAAGCGTACAGAGATAACTGGGTTCTCAAAAGAGTTTCTCTTCTTAATAACGTAAAAATCTTGTTAAGGTGTCAAACACCTTTACACATCCGTCTAACTTCAACTAGAGCATTTTGAATGTAATGGAGGTGCGGCGCAGAAGTGTCCTGAGTCACCAATGAGTGTGTGTATGTTCACTTAATAATATGCTCACAGGTGGACACATCTGCAGCAGCCTTACTAATGTAACCACACTGAACACACATGAGCAATGACAAAAAAATTCCTGCATTTTGACGCAACTTTCACTTGTTGATCGATCGACGTTTTTACCCGTTACGTCATTAGCGAATATCTACACACACACACACACACACACACATAGACATTCATACACACGCGAGGCAAGAGAGCAAAGATCATAGTCTCATGGCAACATTAATCACACTGGTGGCTTCACAACGGAAGGCTCAATACATGGCAACGTGCCCACGAGGGAGGGCGTGTGTGCGGGCGTCGCCTCCCACGTCCCATGCCTGAAGCTCGGCCTGTGGAGGTCAGTCAGCGCTAAAACCGCCCCGCCGTACGTGTATCCTACGCTGTTGTGAAGATTACTCGATCGTCACTTTCGTGGTGTTTACCCGGTTTGTGCTGCCGTTGTTCCCTATGCCACATGGACGTCCAGACGCGTACTCAGACCGACATGGTAAAGAAATATAGCTTCTATTGTCCTTGGCGGGCACTAGTGCCTCCCAAGGAGGGTTTAATTCCTCCGAGGCCTTGTTGTCTACCCTCTCTCTCTCTCTCTCTCTCTCTCTCTGTATATGTACTATGTAATATCCGTATATATATATATATATATATATATATATATATATATATATATATATATATATATATATATATATATATATATATATATATATATATATATATATATATATATATATATATATATATATATATATATATATATTATACACACACACACACACACACACACACACACAGGGTGTCCAATACGTTTCCATACATATGGTATCACGAATGCCATTACAAACATAAATCCTGATGTGTTTGAACGTGTTCTTCAGCAGTGGAGGACACGCATTGAAATGTGTTTTCAACACAAAGGTAGTCAATGTGGAGCATATTGTTTAAATAAAAATGTTTTTCTATAATTCTATAATTTATTATGATTTTTCCTAGGAAACTTATGGGACACCCTGTGTGTGTATATATATATATATATATATATATATATATATATATATATATATATATATATATATATATATATATATATATATATATATATATATATATATATATATAAAATGTGTGTGTGTGTGTGAAGAGAGAGAGAGAGAGAGAGAGAGAGAGAGAGAGAGAGAGAGAGAGAGAGAGAGAGAGAGAGAGAGAGAGAGAGAGAGAGTAGTTACGTACACTATGTTGGACAACTGTGCTCGTTTGCATCACATGAGTTCTGGCCTCATCACCACTGTGAAGACTTTTTTTGCTGTATTGATGTCTACTTTTAAATTCCTAGTATCACTGCATCTTTTTTTCTTGTAGGTAATTGCCTGCACATTTCACATAAAACTTGCTAGTAGTGTGTGTTTGCAGGGAAAAGTTGCCACCTCTCTTTTTCCTTTCTTGGCAGTAATGAATACAGCAGGAAATGGTGTGGCGAGTTCCCTGCTGCTTGCAGGCATGTGCTGCACGTGCAGTGGTCACCCCACTTGTCGCTGTGACTGAGTTCAAGATTCGCCGTCATCTTGCCAACATCCCCGCTGAACTTCTAATTGCCAGGGCCACAGCAGAACTGCTGGTGCGTGGAAATGAATATGAAGACGATGATGAAACATTACATGTTTATGCTTCTGGAAGTGATGACGACAGTGATGAAGCGCCACATGCAAGTGCTTCTGGAAATGAGATTCCAATACAAATGGACACCATGGATCACGTGATGCTGCAGGTGAAGGTGAGCTGTCTATTACTCCAACAAAGTCACTACACTTGATTTTCTAGAACTTATTAACACATGTTAGCCCACAGGATTGGTGTGATGATTAATTAACTTAAGGAAATTATTGTTTTACAGATTGTAGTGGAGGAAGTGAAGCAGTGGTGGATGACAATACCAGGCACAAATGCAGGTCCAAAACATGTTCTGGAGTTGGCCCTTGATGCCCACACTGACGTTCATCCGAAGCATGACCAAGACTTTCCTCGGCATCTATCACGCTTATTGCTGCGGTTGGTGCTCCTTCAAGACGTCTTTCTTGACCGAGACCACGGTGACAAGGATCGGCGTTGTGTGATACCTTTTGCATGGGAACGCTGGACAGCTAGGTTGGTGGCTCAACTGGCACCTTTCGCCCAGATGGTCCATTTGAAGGTGTATGGTGGCTTGTACCCCAGCATATTAGCCGCAGTGTTGAGAGGAGCCTCACACCTTGCCTCTCTTTATATTTCACATATTAACATCACAGATGAAATCCTGCTGGTTATCGCAAGAAAGTGCTCAAAGCTTCACACACTTTATCTCCTTCATAACTTTCCTTGGCTAGTTATTTCTATGAAGGCATTTTGTGCTGCATTTTTTGGTGGTGCTACTCATAGGGAAGTGAATTATGCTTATAAAAAGGGCTCTCTCCAGGACATCAAACAAACTTTTCCAAAGCTAAAGAACATAGATTTAGCCTATGGTGATACTGAAGTGGCCAGAGAATTTCATAAACTTTTACTAACTTTTTATCCTGACCTGGAAAACATCAACTGCCCCTGGAAGACCACCTACTTTGAGGATGGATATCAGAATCATGGCCATGACGTTCTCATACCACTTGTATCTCGGAAGCGTCCCCTTGCAATTCAAAATGTTTTTTTTGATGACAATACTTTATACAATCTTGGGCATCAGTTCCTGCACCAGCTCACTTGCTGTTGCCCACAGGTACAGATTATTACTCTGGATTGTAACTTGCGAGAACCTAAGCAAAGGTCTGAGGTTACTGGTAATCAACTTGTGCAGCTAAAAACTTCTTGGAAACATCTAGCTAAACTGCATCTCAATGTAAACAGCAAAAATCATTTAACACAAGCACTGTTGTTGCCCTTCCTGCGGGCTCATGGGACCAAACTCACCACCCTCATGGTGGAGGCTACATCACCTGGCCAGATGCTCCATGTTCCCACTCTCTGCATCTTATTACAGGAATGCCCTAACCTTACCCACCTTGGGGTGCGGGTGTGGAGCAAGAACATGGTGGAGGCAGAGCTGGATGACCGAGGGCATCTTGGAATAGCAAATTGTTTAGCTCTTCAAGAATTTACTTTGCATGAAGAAGGTCCAGGAGATGCAGATGAGGCAGCGGCAGAGGCAAGGCATGCAGAGCAGTGGATGGCACTGCTACAAGGGGTGGTGGGTGCTGCTCCAAACCTGTCCAGCCTGAGTCTCAGCATATGTTCTGGACTGGCCTCCATCTTGAATAAACTTGCCTGCAATGTTCACATCCTGCACTTGCATGTGAAAGATGGTTATGAATGGCAGCCTACTATTGACCAAGTGTGCCAGCTGGTGTGTCAGCTGCCACACTTGCACCACCTGTACCTTGAGGAGGTGTGTGGCCAGCTGTACTGGAGACTCAAGCGCCGCTATCAGCATGCTGACCTGCAGCTACACTGGGGCAACCTCTATGGATGGCCCAGGACTTAACTCTGCTTATATTTAACCTCCATATGTAACATTCCATATAGACTTGCTATTATAATCATGATCTTAATTCTGCAAGTGAGATATCAAAGTTGTAAGTAATAATGTCAAAAATGACATTTTATTGAGATCTAGTACAATTAAGGGAAAACATGATTTTCAATATATTTTTCAAAGTACAAGTTACATAATTTTTCTAATAAATTCTGCATACGATTTAATAACATCACACTGTGAAGAATTACAGTAAGACAAGGTGACAGCCTGGTGCTGCCTGGAGCATTGGTCCAGATGCCTCATCATCTCACCCACCTCTTTGCAGCACAAAAGGCTAGAGTCAATATACATAAACCACACAAGTATCACACATGATGGTTGCAGACTTTATAATTTGTGACATATAACAAACAGTACTTCAAGATTCTTACACATAAAGCAAGAAAACTAATAATAATTGAGATCAAATACTGATATCAAGAATTGTATATACATCTTGTATTGTTTGGCTGATACCTGCCACAATCAGCCAATGGATCAGTTTGACTCACCCTGACCAGACACCACAATGGACTCACTGCCTGTCATTCCTCACAGTATTCCACTGCCTTACATTATGACTGCTGTTTGAACCAATAACTGTCTTCTTATGGGTGACATCATCTAACACTTACAACCAAGTGACACATGAACAAACATCGGTGAACAGCAGTGAAGTAGCATGGAGTGAAATAAGATTTCCTGAATAATGCACTGAGTTAACATAACACCTCTTAAATTTAGGAAGAAAGCTTCTATAAGGAACATATTCCATGTGTTAAAGATCTGAAATAAAACAGACAAATATGATGTTAGTACTATCACCTTGTAAAGCTATGATAAACTTAAATATGCAGTTTTTCATTGCATGTTCTTCAAAAAGACACATGATGCCATAGACTGAGAGAAAAAAAAACATGAGATGCAATAAAGAACAGCAAGCAAGGGGCATTCATGAGGGCTATCTTGGTTAAATCCATTTAAGTGTTGAATAATCATTATACAAAACAAACAAATTTCAGTAACTGATGACAGCTTCACTATTGCTCTTGGCTAAACAACATATGCATTAAAGATCTTATACTGATTAGATGTTAGAACTTATATAAGTTTCTTGTATAAATCATGTTGATAGTTAAATGGCAGAACTATGCTTTAAAATGTATGGAATATAAAAGGTCTGGGCTTCGAACACTGAAGTGTGGTCCACTTAAGCGCCTCCCTGGCTGGCTGGTGAGTGTCAGTGAGGTTGTGCACTGATCTTTGTGTTACTTCATAATGGTAAGTTTGATTGTTGCACTGTTTGTGTTCATGTATATGACAAAAAACAAACAAATATTGAAGGTAGTAGCACAAATGATAGTGGCAGTACTAGTAGTAGTAGTAGTAGTAATAAAGGTTACCACTATTGTCAGTTATGATAGCAGTGGAAAATGTGGTGGTGGTAGTGTGAGTCTGTATGATTTCTTGTTCCTTTCACATTCTGGCTGCCTCATTGTTGTTTTTGTTCTGTCAGCTCATGGCAAGGAAACACCTCTGCAGAGTGTAAAAGGCAGGAGAAAAGCTGTATCAGAAAAAAAGTATAATGTAATCTTCTCTTCAAGTAAATCTTCTAACACCAAAACTTCTCACTGTTGCTGTTCACATGATGAAAAACAAACATGCATTACTGAAACCATATATGAACTCTAACTATAAGGTACATATTTATACTTAATGCAGAAATAAAGACTTCCTTAAATGAAAGGCACCTCAATATTATTTTGCTGGGAAAGAAATTGGATTGGATGAAAGAAATTGGATTAGGCCCAGTAAACAAGAAAATTATTGATACAATATGAACTTTCTTTCATGTGTCATACTTGCACAAGAAAAGAAGACTACACCTGAATTGAACCATGAATCAGAATGAACACATTGTATTTTAAATTAAAATAAAATCATTTAAGTAATTAGCAGACATGGTTACCTGGGAGGCATGACCCAGGGAACAACTACGGGAAGCGCACATTCCGCACGCAGGTTCTGAGGAAGGCCACACGCCACAGCAAGCAGAGCACAAGAGAAGGAAACACTTGTGCCAATTACATACATATATATATAATAAGATAACAATAAAATGATAAAAGGCATCTCCCTAACAATATTACATATACTACATTATGGTCCTCTGAGATTTTACTTTATCTGTAAAACTAGGAGGAAAGAAAAAAAATCATAGCTCAAATGCTTATCTAAAAAAGTAATTTGACTTGACTCTACACATCAGGAGGAGACACAAAAGGCTCACCTGGGTCCCCTGGGATGCTTGGCAGGGTGGCGGTGGTGCGGGGCCCCAGGGGCGGGGGGAGATGGGCCTCTGGGACTCATGAGGCTACCGTAACCTTCACTTTGGGAGTCTGCCACCCCTGCAGGCCCATGGGGAGGTGAAGCCCTGGGCCATGGCACACGTCCCTCACCCTCAGCCTGCCATACAGTACAACTAATGGCATACACAAAGGAAGGACACTCCCTGAACTTTTGTTAGCTTACATCAGAGATAAAAAATAAAGGGTTAAGTCTTCAGTTTTACACCTAACACCATTTTAGGTAATCTAGGAGAGCAAGACTAACCAGGTTGGGGCAGTCAACATCATGGAGAGAAGGTGCTTGGTAGACAAGAGCTGTGAATGCCTTCTGGCCTCTGGAGAGTGGGCGGTGGGCATGTGTTGGAGGGGAGGGAGGTGCAGGAGGGGGTGGGGTACCATTACCCACCCGATATGTCGCTGCAGCATAGTGATACAATTCATCTCGGGGGTAATCACCTGGAAGATGTCCCATTATTGAGAAGATCATGAGGTATGCTGGTGAAACAAGTGAAACGAATAAAAACTTTTTCATATAGTACTATGTAAGTATTTAGCTATTTGTATTGTACAGGAGAGGGAGCTGTGCTCATGCTGTCCCATCTCTATATCACTCGTTATCTAATTTGATCTTGAAGTCATGTATTGTCCTTGCATGAACCACTTCCTTTTTCAATCCATTCCATATTTTTATTACTCTGAGTGGAAAACTATTCTTTTTTATATCTCTTCTATATCTGACTCTTTTTATCTTCCTTCCATGTCCTCTTGCATCTCTTGTATCCTACAGTATTAGGTCTTCTCTGTTGAGCACTTCCATGTGTGTATGTGTGTTCATGTGTGTATTTACCTAGTTGTATTTACCTAGTTGTGACATGCAGGAAAAGAGCTATGCTCGTGCTGTCCTGTCTCCATATAGTGTGTGTGTGTGTGTGTGTGTAGAGAAAAGTATATAAATTTTTTTCCTTTACATTAAACATGAAAGAGTACAGTGAATACCTTGAGCCTCTCTTGATTCTTGCTGCTGTTGCTGTTGTGGCTGTTGCTGTTGCTGCTGAGGTGGAGAAGGTGCTGGTCGCCTCACAGTTGTGTAGAGTTCCTCTTGAGGACCAATCTTTTCTGTGGTGCCAATCACAGTTTCAGGAGATCCCTTTTGATGTGTTCTGGCTGGGGATCCTAAAGGATGAGAGGTTCCCTTGAGAATGTTGCATAGCAGACACAAACATCATTATTGCAATCGGTCTCCACAGTTCCATGGTACACATAATCAAAGCTGCCCCAACTATCTCCCCTCATTTCTGTGTACTAGTTGTGTATTCAAGGCCACAGAAGTTCATGCTGTATTTTTCTAATTCCTGTTCTCCATCTACCTATTTCTTTCCTGTCTTTCATCTGATAGCATAGTGTAGCAGGAATATTGTCTCCTTGTTTGACACCTTTCTTTGTTGAGATCTAAGACAAAGATTTATTGGAGACTAAACCTAAGTCAATGACTCACTTTTCCTGAGGCAGACAAAGACTGTGGTGAGAGTCAGGAGCAGGGTGAGGGTAGAGACAGCCGCAGGTACCACTACTCGTAGTTCTTGCCATGCTGAGGAAGTGGATGGTGCCCCACCCCACACGCTAACACCAGAGTCAGCAGCAACTGGTCAAGTAAAATATGCAAGTGTTGATAATGCATCTAATACAATATAGTCTTCATAATCTCTAAGCCATATAAGAATACTTTCAAAGCCTATGTATGTCTCATATCATGAACTACACCTTAACTTATATCTCTAATAAGGAGTACACCTACCAGAGTGACCAAGGGAAGGTGTGGTGATGCTGTACTCAGCAGGAGCAAACCCAGCAGTGTTATGGGCAGTGACCCTCAGCATGTAGCGATTGCCTGGCTCCAGGCCACCCAGGGAATAGGTTCTTGTGGGTGGGATCTCTGTGCCAACTTTAAGGGGAAAATCATACTCTTAACATCATTCTTTTTATATTAATATGGAGTCTTATCAACACCTGATAATTCACTTCACTATAATTTCTTTCTTTACCTGTTGTCCAGGTGGTGACTGACTCCTTCCTGTACTCAACACTGAAGTGAGTGATGGGACAGCCACCATCAATCCACTGGCTAAGGTACAAGGTTGCCTGAGAGCTGTTCGTTGTAACAAACTGAAACTTTGGAGGACTTTGAGGAGGCCGCCCTTTGGTGCGTGCAGACTCTGTCTTTGAGGGCTCACTCCTCCCTATCAGAGAAGTTATGTCGATATGTTACAATGAAAAATATGAATGCTAATCAGTAGTATGCATTGTCATAATTTCAGTGCAACTCTCACTTGCAGCTGCTGGAAAATCAAATTATATGAAACAAGGGGTACAAATCTAACAGGAGGGAGCAAAAGTAACAAGTAAGTTCATAAAGAATTAGAAGCATCCACTAACTGGTCTTCTATAGCTGAAATGTATGTTCAAGATACTGACCAACATGGTTGTGCACTGTTACATAGAAGTGATGCAGTGAGCCACACTGCAAATTGTGAGTTGTATAGGTTCGCTGGTCTCCTGTCACTGCAACCTGTGTCCACTGGTCACCTGCCACCCTGAAATTAACATGCCATCAACCCCCACAGCTTCCATCATTCACAACACTGCAGTACAGATGAAAATATTATGAAAACAACAGGAACTGACTTACTTTCAATATATCAGAAAGGTGAAAAGCTTAAATTTTTAACACCAAGGACTGTTTTCTGAAATATTTTGCTGTCTTATCTTTTCACAGGCTTTATAGGAAGTCAATGATATTTTTAAGAGTTTTCATGATTAAAATTATTAAAATGACAGTCAGTCATTATACACCATTAACTAAAAAATAATTGCTTGAAAACTTGGCTAATCATATGTGTGGCCTTTGAAACTAGTTCTTATGAAAGCCTGAAATCTTCAAGAACACAAGCCTGACCTGTAGTGTAATGATGATCCCTGTATTGTGGCACCTCCTGTGTCCTCTACATTCCACTGCACCCTGACTGAGGATGTAGTAGTCTCTATGACATGTAGAGATGGTGGTGATGGTGGCACTGTTGGATGAAGTGAAGAGTGAAGAACATGAAAGAAAAGCCATTTAACTTCTTATTGGTAGAAGCAAATCTCTATTTTCTTTCAAATGAGTTTCTTTTGCCATTCCATGAAGAAACTATAAGACACAGAATTTCTTCGTGGTATTAATACTAATAACTTTTCTAAAGCTCACCTAAAACATTGAGGTGATACAAGGCTGAGTCATGACCATGGCGATTAGTGGCAGTGCAAGTGTAGAGGCCCCCATCGTCCCTTTGCAGATCACTGAGGCTGAGCGTTCCATCCCGCTGTACCACTGCTCTGTTGGCCACTTGATGATTTAAAGTATTTCTACTGCACAATTAAAGATCTAAAGTGGTAAATATTTCCAGTCTATCTGATTTTCCTCAAATAGGAGATACCTACAATAAAGTACCACACACACACACACACACACACACACACACACATGTACACTTTTGAGGAGAGAAGGAAGAGAGGAGACATATACAATAAATGAAATGATGAAGGAAATGGAAAAGGTTAATAGAGATGACCTGACTTTATGGAGAAAAGAAGACACTGGAATTTGAAGGGACACAACAAAAAAAAAAAATTGAGGAAAAAGATGCATAATCAACACAATGAAATACTGATTTATCCACAGTCTCAGTCATGGAAGATGTGGCCTGCCTGTAGAAATCAATGTGTACGATGGTTGCAACTCCCATGGCCAAAGAACCCCAGAAATCATCTGTATTAGTTTCAGGCAACTTCTGGCACCTGTGCCACCTGCTCCTTCCTCTACCTAAATGCACCTCAGGCAGTCCCATGGAAGTGGGATTTTTGCATTCATTCTTGTCACTGGGCTTGTTAATTTTGTGTCCAGCTACTTTTTTCCTACATATGACCTTTAACTGAGCACTTGATATGGTTGTGATAACCACAACCAAAGAGGAAAGTGCTTGGATAATCATCCTAAGGGAGAAAAATGTACCAATCAAAGAAATTTGCAGGCAAACTGGCTGCCACAAAGCTACTGTCCTGCACATCTTGGTAGCCTCTCATGAGCTCCCACCAGGCATCATACCACCTCCAAAACTCCATCCTGGACCCTATAAGAAGACAAGTGAGAGGACTGATTTGTTGCTAAAGAGGGAAGTGATAAAAAAAATCCCTCCATTTCAACCCCATAATTGATCCAAAGGCACTCTCAGCTGCTAAAAACACGAGTCAATGAACTGAATGACGAAGGCTGCAGGACCTGGGTTTTCCTTCTTATCATGCAGCAGTAAAACCACTTCTGTCATTGAAGATGAAGAAAAAACGAATTGAATCTACCAAGATATATGAACTCTGGGAAGAAAATGATTGGATGAAGGTATTATTTAGTGATGAAAGTTCCTTTCATGTAGTGAGAGTGAGGGGTGCACATGTCAGGAGGCCAGTGGGGTTCAACAGGTGCAGGGAGTGTGGAGGGTGAGGGGGTTGTACTTCCTGCCAAAAAATGTAACCATGTGTGCCAATAACTATCTGGAGGTTTTAAAAGTGCACATGTTACCATTTTTTGAGAAACATAAGGGGGCCACATTTATGCATGATGGTGCCTCCAGTCATAAAGCTAGACTGGTGTCTGAGTACCTAATGAGTGCTTATGTTCCCATCTTGAATTAGCCTGGAAACTCCCAAGACCTGAATTCCATAGAGAACTGCTGGGATTACCTCAAGAATCACATCACTCCACAGATGACCACATCCACCAGTGCATTGAAGGAAGCCTTAATGAAGCTTTGGCAAGACCTAGATAAGGATTATTTAGCAAACTTGGCTAGATCCATGCCTAGAAGACTCCAAAAAGTAATCAAGAGCAAAGGTGAAATGACAAAGTATTAATTTATGAGTAAAGTTTTTAGTACATTTCTTAACCATGCCCCAAATTTTTTGGTACTTTTGTTTATAGGTTGCATCTTCCATGACCATGAATGTAAAAAGAAAGATTCCAAGTACTTCAAGAAATAGAACTTTACTGCATAGATTTAAAAATACAGCATGTAACAAAGATGTACATTTAGTTCAGCCACACATCCTCACCTGTCCTTGTTGGTGTGAACAGGAACCCCATCATGAGTCCACACCAAGGTGGGTTCTGGCATGCCCACAGCCCCACACGGCAGACTCACATCCTCCCTCCATGCTGCTGTCACATTCCCACCAACAGACCACACACCGGCTGCCACTGTGTCATCAGGAGAAAAACAGTAGCAGGTCTTGGAGAGGAGCTGACAATGTAGGGATCCTAGAATATTACCAATAAGTACCATCAAGGAAGTATGTGGCCTGGGTTGTAGTAGCATGGTACATGAGGTTATTCCTTTCCATCAGGGGCCAACGGTGATACGAGTGTAAATGATGAGTGTATGAATGTTTATTGCTTTGTCTCGGCTGCCCCGTGTGGTATTACTGGTCTGGTATATACAGTAGTAAATAGACAGGTAGATATAGATAGACCATCAAGGAAAAATTCAATGAAATGAGGAGTGTCTTCAGTGTTTTGACCCACCTGAGTGTGAAGGTTTGACCATCACCACACTGCTTGGTGGCCCCTCACCCTTCCTTGTGGCTGCTGTTACCCAAACCTGCATGTCAAAGCAAAAATATTACATTTTCTATTGTTAATACTGAAATTTGATATATACACTAAGTACAATGCATTTTTTAATCTTCATTGTAATGTCATTAAGTATTACTGTAATGAATGTTTCCCATCACTACCACCTCCACCACCACTGTTACTGATCCTTCTTGTGTTATTGGTACAGCTGTTAAGTTAAATACCTGCACATCAATACACTATTACTGAAGTAGCTATTGCTGCTGCTGCTGCTGTTATTGTTGTTGTTGTTGTTGTTGTTGTTGTTGTTGTTGTTGTTGGTGGTGGTGGTGGTGGTAGTTCACCTATGGTTGCCTGCTGGTCACCCAGCCAGCTATTCCCTTACAGAAAGAGCTCAGAGCTTGTACTGACCAATCTTTGGATAAGACTGAGATCACTCAAACACCACACACTGGGGCAGTGAGGTCACAACCCCATGGGTTACACCCAATACCTACTTGCTGCTAGGTGAACAGGGGATACACATTAAGAGCCTCACCCATTTGTCTTGCCATGCCTATGAGATGAACCCAGGCCTTCTTGGTTGTAAGCTGAGCTTGCTAACCACTACACTATGTGGGTAATAGGAATGATGTGTGTGCATACCTATGGCTGAGTGTTATCTGTCACTGACCTTATGAGCAACATGGGATAAATCATGAAGGGTCACATGGGTTAACTGCGGATCTACACGTCGACTGATTTCTCCCCCAGTGCCAGTGCCCATGGCCTTCCAGTACACAGTGTAGCGTGTAAGACGGCCATGAGGATGTGTGGGAGGTGCCCAGGACACTACAGCAGCTCTTGGACCAGATGCCACAGCCTTCACCATTGTCAGTGCTTCAGGAACTAAGATTGGGGGAGGAAGAAATCTGTATAGGTGCTGGTGATGTGGCAGGTATGAGTGAGATCCTACAGTAACAATATCATTTAGGATCTATACTTAATATGTATTTGTAGTGGTATATAAGTCTGAACACACAGCTGATAAAGAAAATTGGTTCTCTACATTGAAAAGAAAGATAACTTTGATGCTCACCATCCTGATGTGTGGTACAGATCAGTGGTGTTGAGGCCACTCCTTGCCCTGCTCTGGTTGAGGCTGCCACAGTCACAGAATAGTTCATCCATGGTCTCAGGTTATCTAGCTGAGCCCGCAGGTCTTTTGACATCATAGCTGCTTCCTCGCTGCTGTCTTCCGTTGCTGCTGTTTTCCAGAAAGCCACCCGGTAGCTGGTCACAACACCATTCCTTTCAGAAGGTGGAGGTGGCATCCAAGTCACAACAAGACTAGATGAAGACACCCCATCACACCTCACTTGGCCAGGAGGGGCACTGGGCTCTGTGGACACCCAACAGAGGTCATTTCTAGCTTTATATGACTACATAAAACTAAATATGTTTTTACAGTGTTTATATATACTTTCATAATGTTTGCTTTACCATTTTGAAACAAACTTACTATCTTCAAGGGTGATGGCAGTAGCTGGTGGGGAGGTGGGTCCTGTGCCTTTGGAGTTGAAAGCCCGAAGAACCACCGAGTAGTGGGAGTGTGGGCTGAGGCCAGACAACCGGGCACTGGTGACACCTATGCTACCCACTCCTCCTACACGTGTGAAGTTGTAGGCCCCTTCAGCATCACTACTCCACACAAGCAACCCAAGAAAAGGGTGGGATTTGTAAGGTAAAGTACTAGTGCTCAATAAAAAAAAAAGAAAATCTATTCATATTGCAAAACAAAAAACAAGCATATACTGCTTTGCTAACCTGGCCAACTTATATCCCAAATGGTAACCAAGCAGGGTTCCATGTGTGGAATTGTGAGGTGGTGGCTCCCAGCTGACTCGCAGTGCTGATGAAGACACTGCCATCACCTGAGGAAGGCACAGATGTTCAACACAACCACACATCATTCCTTAAGCCAGTGGTTCTCAACCTTGTTTGCTCCTTGCATCCCTTTCACCATATGTCAGAATGTCATTCCCCCCCTCCATTGCAAGCACTGAAGTATGAGTCACACATCATCTACAAGAGTGGTGACCAGGCATGGGTGCAGTGGCGTCACTTCACCAGGGATAAGGGGGTGCAGGAAGTGGGGATACTTGTGACAGGAGGCTAGGTCTAGGACTCTAAGCAAAGTGTAAGCCTTCATAAGGGTACTTGCAGATGGACAACTCAGTGGTACCTATGCCTTTCCTTTGTGGCAGCCCTGTCTATGGGTAATCTATTTTGATCCTTATGGTTCAGGAGCTTGTGGTGAATGGTATGATAGGCTGCTTGCAGCAGGTAACCAATGCATACTGAATTTTGTGCTGCTCTGTGGAGCTCAAAGGCAATAAAAAGATTAACATTATAACAGTTTGAATTTGCCAATCTGTGGTCCCAATTCCCCCCCTGAAAACCTGAAATTCTCTCCCTAGGAGGAATTTCCTCCTGGTTGAGAACCCCTGCCTTAAGGCATTCTCAGTATGAGGCTATTCTGCAATACCCACACTTTTCTAAACAGAAACCCTAAGGCAACACACTTCCCACCACAAATAACAGAATGAAGTGACATGGTCAAATGCAGCATCACTAACCCTCACATCCCGAGGGGGAGCTGAGGGTGGCTGCTCCTCAGTGCTTCCCAAGACAGGTGGAGATGATCTTCCTCGACCTACACGATTCTCTGCTGCAACCCTGAGGCTGTACCGGGTAGCTGGAGTGAGGTCTTTGAGCACAAGTCTCCTCTCCTGGCCTCCAACTCGCTCCTCTCGAGCAGCACCAGCTCCAGCTGGGGGGAAACAAAATAAAAAAATTATGTAACCCAACATCATCATATTTAATGCCAGTACACTTCCTCATGGCCGACTTATTGCCATCTCTCTGCAAGTGATGGTCATAATATAAAATATCCCACACAATCACCTTTTAAGCACCTGATTCAATAAAACTGTAAAGGGCAGATAAGTATGAGCAGTTTAATGACATTTCACTCTCAAAAATATAAAAAGACTAAAGATGTCAATAGATGTCAATAGGTTATATGTACCAGAAGCCAACTGGTTACCCACCACTGGGTGATTGAGGCTCAAGAGTGATAATGTATGCAGTTATGGGGGCATTGGAGTCCTGAGGGGAAGTCCAGGTGAGCACCAAGTGTTGAGGTCCCACCTCCACCACCTCAATGCCCGACGGGTGTCCAGGCACATCTGTGGAGGGCAAGCAGTTCTAGTAAAATGTGGGAAACATGGTAATGTTATGACATCATTCCACAAGTAAAGGCATATATATGAACAATATTTAGTTGACATCACCTTGAACTAATAAGTGAAGTTGTGATGTGCGAACTCCATGAGTGTTTGATGCAGTGCAGCTGAAAGTGCCAGAATCCTCAAGATGAGCATCGGTCACCACCAGCTTCGAAATGGTGCCGCCCTGATCCTGCTCCTCATGTTGAGATACCTGATACCTGTACCAAAAAATGCATAATGGCAGTCTCTGTTATATTACCATCATGTTCTTTCAATAGGTATTTATATTGGATGCAGACTTGTTTATTATTTTCTTTTATTACAGGATCCTAAATTGTTTTTTTTTTTTCATGGTAGATAAGAAATACTACCTAGGAAGTGGAGAAAGGGGCACAGCATCCTTGCTCCAGGTGAGAGTGAGGGGGGCGTCTCCATGAGCGTGACAGGTGAGGGTCGCAGTGCCGCCCACACGCACCTCCTGCCGTTGCTCAGTTGCTCGAAACCATGGCGGTTCTGTGAGTCATTACCTTGCTTTAGCTATGTGGGCAGGAGACATGATCTTTTTTACATTTGACATAAAAAAAGGAAGATTATCATTCAGCAACACAGCGGGAAGCACACCATTTACTGTGATGTCAACCAGCTTGGAGAGTCCTGGTGGAACGCCATTGCCCGCCTCACACAGGTATCGCCCCTCGTGGCCTCGTGCTGACCTCCCAATCCACAAGGTTCCGTTCTTCCACTGCACAATGCTGCTCTCTCCTGATCCTGTGCCCTCCACCACACCAACAAACTCTCCTGATGCTGCAACGTTGAAAAACAACAGGATATGTACTTTTATGAAGCTGTGAATGATGGCATTTTTATAAGGAAAGTGAGTTGATTATTTGGAAAACTCTAACCTGGTACAAGAAATGCATAAAAAAAAAAAAAACTGGTGAACTATTTTCACAGCACAGAAAACTGTTAATCCTCAGGTTTAAGAACTATAACACACACACACACACACACACACAACCGCGTAGTGTTAGCACGCTCGCCTCACAATCAAGAAGGCCCGGGTTCGAATCCCGGGCGCGGCGAGGCTAACGGGCGAGCCTCTTAATGTGTAGCCCCTGTTCACCAAGCAGCAAGTAGGTACGGGATGTAACCCGAGGGATTGTGACCTCGCTGTCCCGGTGTGTGGTGTGTAAGTGGTCTCAGTCCCACCCGAAGATCGGTCCCTGTGAGCTCAGCTCTTTCCGTAGGGGAACGGCTGGCTGGGTGACCAGCAAACGACTGTAGGTGAATCACACACACACACCGCGTAGTGTAGTGATTAGCACGCTTGGCTCACAACCAAGAAGGCCCGGGTCCGAATCCCGAGCCTCTTAATGTGTAGCCCCTGTTCATTTAGCAGAAAGTAGGTACGGGATGTAACCCGAGGAGTTTTGTGAGTTGTGAGTAAGTGGTCTCAGTCCACTTACACAACTGTTCATACCAATTCCTGAAAACATGACGTACACACTATCAAACAAAGAATCATTCCTTTCGTGACCTCAGCATACAGTTTATATCCATTACAGTACTTATTAAATGTCTAGGTTAAAGTAAAAATTTGTCATTACAAATTACAGCATAAGATGCAAATACAAGTGCAACCTGGCCTTGTAAGAGTTGGAGAAGATAAATTAATAATGAACGCTTTCGTTGCTAGACAAATATTCTCATAATCACCTACAACTTTTTTGTACTTATTTTCGTACTAAAGTCTCTTAAATAGTTTTGTAGACTAGAAAAGACAAAACTAACTTCCCTATTCTTTTCTTTTTTCCTGTCCATGCAAATATTTTTTTGATGATACTGTGAGTGTTAATAAAGGACAACCACGGCAGTAAAAGGATAAAACAGATAAGAAATAAACAAACAAGAAAATCAGTACAAAACAAGGTAATCTTTGAACGAAAAAAAAAAAAAAACCACGAATGCGCGACTTGCCTGCCTGTCTGCGCCACGTGACGACTGGATCAGGAAATCCCCGCGCCAGGCAGTGGAGTGCCAGGCTGCCTCCCAGGGCCACACTGGTGCTACTGGGCTCCACCACCCAGGTAGGCGGCACTGCGGAGGCACCCAAATCACATTACTTCAACTCTAACACATAATCCCTGGTGTTAAAGGAATTTCTTGTCAGAGAAACAGCGACTCAGGCCAGTATTATGAAACCACGACTACTTATCACGACTATTCTGAAAGGCCACATAGTTGATTAGCCGGGTTCTCATAGCTGTCTCTTCTTAATAAGTATGAATTTTGTTAATCTATCATTAGAAATGTAAAAAAAAAAAAATGAAATTTCAATTAAAGCCTTTTGAAAACCCGGACAGAAATGTTTCAAAATATGGTCCGGGCCAGTCTTACCATTAACAGTGAGGCGAGCCGTGGTGGCAGAGGCAGCGGCGGCGTTGGAAGCAGTGCAGGTGTAATTCCCAGAGTGCTCTGCTGCTGCGCGTTCTATCACCAAGATGGAAGTGAACGCATCCAGCTGCGAGGTTCGAACACCCAAGCGAGCGTCTAGTGGGCGGGCGTCCTTGGTCCAGGCGTAGCGCACTGGCTGGTCACCCTCCTGGACCAGACACGTGGCTCGGATCTGCATCCCGGCTCGTGTGCCCCTCGGGAAGGTGAGCGGCGCCAGGCTAGGAGGCACTGTGAGAACGCAAAGACAATCGTTCCTGTGCTAGCCAGTGTCGAATGTACAAAGTGTTCCCATCCAGGCTGAAAATGATGTCCCTTCTTTGAATCAGTGACAGTTGTCCCGCATCCGTTACACATGAAAAAGTGATCATACGCATGTCGCTTTATGATTTCATTAAGCTGGGCAGGAATGTTCACTGATTCTTTGATCAATCGGTCTTCTCTTTGGCAGTCTAGTTACTGACACAAATGTTTCACTTATTACTACTTTACCTATTCATGAGAAGCAATGAGGCAATAAGGGAAATATTTCAACACAGTAAGGGGTGTAGTATGGCGGTCCACGAGGTTATTCCATTCCACCAGGGACCCGACGGAGCTAAGAGTGTGACGATGTGTGTATGAATGTGTGGTGCTTTGTCTGGGCCACCCCGTGTGTGACTGCTGGCCTGGTATAGGTATAGAATAAAAAATCAGGAATTATACCTTGAACGTTGCTAGAGAGAACTGTGTATATTTTCCCGTATTATTAAACGCTTCACCGAGACTGTTTTCGAAAAGGCACAACAAGTCAGGTTGTCATGCACCTTTGCACCGCTTGAAGATCCCTATGATTTCAACTACAAACTGTAAAAAGTAATCAACATGGAATATCAAAATGTTTAAGAATACGAGCCAGTGATAGACAAATATATTAAACATTGATGTGACTGATAAAGCAACACAACTTTCCCTACATAAATGATGATTAAGCAGACAACACACACACACACACACACACACACACACACACACACACACACACACACACACACACACACACACACACACACACACACACACACACACATACACACACACACACACACACACACACAGCGTCATGAGTTGTGAATATTTCAGTTCATAAGCACAGCTCATTATATTTCGTTATTATTATTGTTATTATATTTTACTTTAATGATGATAATGATGATGATGATGATGATGATGATGATGATGATGATGATGATAATAATAATAATGGCAATTTTATAAACGATGATATCAGTCTCTTTATTTGCATCACTGTTGCTACTACTACTACTACTACTAATGCTGTTAATGTTAATGCTACCTCTACTACCATTACTGCCATTACACACACATATACATTCATAGCCTTAAAGATAAGTACATATAACAAATCAACTTTAAAAGACGGGATACTACGAGCTTGATTCAATACTGTAAAAAACACAGTTATCTTAGAACAATTAGGTAAGAATACACACCTTCCTTCATTTTACGTCAACCTCTCCGAACCCAAAACTTAGCACGCTCCGAGACACTCACTCACCCAAGACACGCAGCTGCAGACTCTGAGTATCAGAACGGCCTGTTCTGGAGGAGGCGGTGCAAGAGTAGCGGCCATCATCAGCTCCGCGAGTCACCTCCTGCACAACCAGCGTCCCGTTCGCCAACACTCGCTGCCGGTAATTCCTGGGCAGCGGAGACCCGTCTGAGGAAGAGTGTTAGTGTTGTTGGTGCCTCTGTGTGTGATGCACAGGGAAAGGAGAGTGCATGGATACATGCAGTAAGAGACAATATTGTGGAAGTGACGATTCAAACTTCTTTGGGTGATACGTGATGGGAAGGTTGATATATATATATATATATATATATATATATATATATATATATATATATATATATATATATATATATATATATATATATATATATATAATAATATATATAATATATATATATATATATATATATATATATATATATATATATATATATATATATATATATATATATATATATATATATATATATATATATATATATATATATATATATATATATATATATATATATATATATATATATATATATATATATATATATATATATATATATATATATATATATATATATATATAAATAGAGAGAGAGAGAGAGAGAGAGAGAGAGAGAGAGAGAGAGAGAGAGAGAGAGAGAGAGAGAGAGAGAGAGAGAGAGAGAGAGAGAGAGAGAGAGAGAGAGAGAGAGAGAGAGAGAGAGAGAGAGAGAGAGAGAGAGAGAGAGAGAGAGAGAGAGAGAGAGAGAGAGAGAGAGAGAGAGAGAGAGAGAGAGAGAGTTACAGAGTTACATGGAGCTGCATAGAGAAACAGGCCACAACAGACCTTGCGGTCCTCACAACGTGACCTGACCTAGGAATACTAAGATGATAGTAGAAGAAAAGGACAGGAAAGCAGAAGGTTCTCTCCCCACCCTCCACTCCCTCCGGGATAAGCCGTACAGAAAAAACTGGTCGGAAAGAAATACCTTACGGGGTTAGAGAAGAAAAACCCGAAGGAAATTTTATAGGAAAGAAAGAAAATTGATGAAATGAGGTGCTCCCATTTCCTGAAGGCAAGCAAACGCTGTTAGCCGCAGATTGCAGGCAAAATATTTATCAAAACGGCGTTTAAAAGTCTCAACGGTGTTGCAGTCTATTACGTCTCGAGGTAGTCCATTCCATAGATTTATTGCTCGATGGAAAAGAATTATTTTTTTGATTCGTGAGAGTTGAAGGATTTCTCAAGAATTTTACAACCGTTTCCTCGCGTGTAATTTGAAGAGTCTATCGTGAAATATTTACTGCAGTCTTTGTTATCAATGCCTTTGATGATTTCAAACACCTGTATTAAGTCACCTCTTAGTCTTCTTTGTGTTAATGGGAATAGATTTAATTTTTTGAGAGAGAGAGAGAGAGAGAGAGAGAGAGAGAGAGAGAGAGAGAGAGAGAGAGAGAGAGAGAGAGAGAGTAGAAGGACGAGGCAGCAGCAATAAGTATCAGCATGTGTGAAGCTAAACAAATCAGTGGTAGACTCTCATTATTACACCCAGACTCTAAAGAAAAGAAATAATAATAAATAATAATAATAATAATAATAATAATAATAATAATAATAATAATAATAATAATAATAATAATAATAATAATAATAATAATAATAATAATAATAATAAATAAATAAATAAATAAATAAATAAATAAATAAATAAATAAATAAAAATAAATAAATACATTAATAGACATGGATGAGAGTGGGTAAAGATATGTATGTTTTATATAGAAACTGCCATGAGTACACCTGCTGGATTCTTGCAGCTTTCCTTGTGTTCTTATTCTATTTCTAGTCTCCCTCTAGTCTCACCATGCAGGAACCGATACACACAGTAAGTGGCTTTTCGTGTTCTTATCCCACTCCTACTCTCACCTTTGTTGTGTATTCTATATAGGAACTGCCACGTATGTAACCGGCTTTTTACACCTTCCCTTATGTTCTTATCCTACTCTTAGTCTCACCTTTGATGTATATTTGACTCCTTACAGCTTCTTGTATGTTCTTATCTTACTCCTAGTCTCACCAATGTTGTATCTTTATAGAATTGCCATGTAATTGGTTTCGTGCAGCTTCCATTATGTCACTATCTTATTCCCAGCCTCACCTTTGATCCACGTGATGCTGTGGATGGGGTGCCCCGACGCAGGACACGCTATGATGAAGGTCCTCCCCGCCACGGCCGTCTGCTGACCCATGGGGCGGACCTGGGGCGGTCCGTACACATTGAGGCGTGCCACGTGCGAGGCCTCACCGGCACTGTTCGCGGCCGTGCACGTGTAGGCGCCGCCGTCCGCCACGTGCACGGAGCTAATGTTCACGTGGCTGATGACGTCTCCTTCTGCTGATACGTACTGTCCCTTCACTAGTCTGTTGGATGACGATCAAGGTAGGGAAGGAAGGAAGGAGGGAAGAGGGATTGAGAGAGAAGAAGAGGGAAGGCGAGGGGATGAGAGAGGAAAAACGGGGGGAGGGAATGGGAGGAAAGAGTGGATGTGTTAGTTGAGTTTCCTGCAGTGGGTGTTCGTGTACAAGTGACGGTGAGGGACGACTGACAATGCAGGTACAAAAATAGAAAAGAAAGGAAAGAAAAGGAGATAAAAAAAAAATAAAATACTATGTAAAAGAAAACTACGTGATTTTTTTTTAAAGCAGCGAAATAAGAGTGAAACTGGAGCGCAAGAAGAGGCAACAACAAAAGCAGCGAACATGAAGCAGCTGCGTGAATTGTCAAAAAAAAGACGAGAATATTTATAGAGGAGGATTAAAAATTCATCCCCCCTGCTTCTAAAAGTATTAAATCCTTTGCAGTAAATTGAATATTCTCGATATCCAAATGGAAAATGGACTTATCACCGATCAGAGAGGATTGAATATGGCCAAATGCGGCTTTGGAACTCTCTACCATTCTTTCCTGATGCTCGGGTTTGGCGGGACGTCCCTGTCTCGGGAGGAAATCTTTTCTGGTTATATTCAAGGGAATTAAAGCACTTGAAAACAACCGCTTGTGTCTGTGTGTAGGTAGGGGCGATGAGGATGTGTGTGTGTGTGTGTGTGTGTGTGTGTGTGTGTGTGTGTGTGTGTGTGTATGTGTGTGTAGCTTGTACTCTTAAATATCTTGGACACTCTTCAGGACTATTTTCAAAGCCCACATGGATTATTAGCACGGTTTTTATAATGCATGTGGGTCTTTTTCTTTGCCTTTTCCTTATTGGTGATACAGAATCCTGGTTTAAGCACCGGTAGCACCACGAAAATATCCATTGAAATCCACCAATAACTTTCACTAAAGCCTGTTAAACATAGTTGAGATAGGACGCTGAAACGATTGAGCATAATGAACGTGTGTGTGTGTGTGTGTGTGTCCATTCATATTACCTGTGTGAGTGTGGCAGAGGGAATCCATCGAGGGCCCACGTGATGTGTGGCGTGGGGGTGCCTGCTGCTATACACTTGAGGGACACTGCTGGGCCAGGCTGCAACGTCTGCTCAATAAAGCGGTACAGCAGCTGCGGAGGAGCGGCTGGGAGGAGGGAGAAAACTCGTTATTTAGCACCACCGCCCCTTCAGCTGCTGCCTCGTCTCCTACTAACCTCCCTACCCCCGCCTCCCTCACCATCTTTGGCACCCTACTCATCCTGCAATACTCTCCCTGTCCCCTGCCTCTCATGACTACCCCTGGCACCCCATCCGTATCTTTTGGCAGTCTCCCTGTTCAGTGGTAGGAAGCTTCTATGTCTTCAGGCAATTTTCCCATCATCTGGCAGTCTATCTGTCCCCCTTTCACTCTCCCTCCTTCCCTCCCTGCAGGCACGTTTTGTCAATCTCCTCTTCATTCATGTCTATGCATATCTCTGTTGCTTTTGTTTCTCGCGGTTGTGTGTGAAGGAAGCCAAGAGGGGAAGCTTACGTACGTAGCTAGCAAGTTTAATAGTCGATTGGTTGTATTGTTCATCACTCTTGCTGTATGCTGTGTCTATATTTTGTTCTTTCTTCTTATTCTGTAAATGGATAAAAACACCATATACACATTCATTCAATATTTACTGATCTCATCCTAGATCGTCAGCTCTCCCAATGATCACTTTTAAGGCTTTTAAGGGCCACAGAGATTAACAGTCGGATTCTCTCGAGTGTCTTTCCCGTCATAGTGCAGAAGCTTATCTGGAAACTTTAAGAAATACTAGATCGCCTTGAAAACTGGATTCTAAAGACTGTTTTCCCGTTGCGGTAAAGATTTTTTTTTTAACCATTACTCGAATCATGAAAATTTTTCTGGAAACCCGAAGAAATACCAGAAAGTATTAAAAGTCGGATTCTCTAAGTGTTTTTTCCCATTATGGTGCAGAATCTTTCGTTAAACTATCACTCGAGTCATGAAAACCTTCTTGGAAATCCTAAGAAACATCAGAACGTGTTGAAAAATCGAATTCTAAGCGTTTTTTTTTTTTTTACTACAGTGTAGAATATTCCTTAAATTATCAGTCTAATCAGGAAAAAATTTCCCTGGAAACCCCCTAAAATACTAGATTGTGTTAGAAGTCAGATTGTATCGAGTGATTTTCCCATTACGGTACAGAATCTTCCGTTAAACTATCACCAGAATCATGAAAATCCAAAGATACATCAGACCGTCATGAAAATCAGATTATTTTTTCCCACTATGGCACAGATTTTTTTTCGTTAAACTATCATTAGAATCACGAAAACCTCCATGGAAAACGTCCCAAATGCTAGTAAAGCGTGATAAAACTCACTGCGATGGGACGTCGAAGTGTATAAGAATGACGTTCCTGCGTAATGATCCACTCAGCGATTCATAAATGCCACGACAGTATTATTGCTTCCCCCAAGTTCCTCCGTGTCCACTGTTAATGAATGTAATTGCATTATATATGCCTTCATTACTGACGCTGCAGCCCCGGCATCCCACGCGTCGCTCTTCTCCTCTCCTAACTTGCAAATCATTCTCTCCCTTGTGTCCGATGCATGATACGGTTTCGCTCTTCACACTTCTCTTCCACCTCACTTCCTTTGGGTTACATTCCACCAATGTTGACTTCCCCTCCTCCTCCTGCTGCTTATATTTTTCTTCCTCCTCCTCCTCCTCCATCTCTTGTTCATCTTCCTCTCGCGTCTCGACGTCCTCCTCCTCCTCCTTCTCCTGTTACTTCCCCTCCTCCTCCTCCTCCAACTACTGCTCATCTTTCTTTCGAGCCTTCGATCCCTTCTTCTCTTGTTCCTCCTCCTCTTCGTTTTGCACCTTCTCCTCCTCCACTACTGCTCATCTTTCTTTCGAGCCTTCCACCCCTTATTCTGCTCCTCTTCCTCTTCCTTTTGCACTTTCTTCTCCTCCAACACATGCTCATCTTCCTCTTCCTTCTCCTACAACTGCTCGTCTTCGTCTCTTTCTTCTCTTCCTCCTAAAAATCCTCATCTTCCTTTCATGCCTCCTCCTCCTCGCTTAAGAATACGGTCCTTGATACAGCTTCACACGACCCACTGCGGCCTCTATACCACACGGAGAACAGAGTCGTAAGGGAAAATACTTGCACTTAAACATCAAGGATATAAAGCACACGTTGTGAAAGCGAGAGTTATCAGCAAAATATAATTGGATTAAGGATTTCATTTTTCAAATATGGTAATGGTGGTATTGCTATTGTGTTTGTGATTACTTGCGCATTTCTTTTAAGTTTTTGATAAGATAAAATAAGATAAGATACACTTTATAGTAAAAAAAAAAAAAAAAAAAAACATACACTATCATGCAGTTTGAAATTCATTTTAACTAGAGGTCAGTACATCACGGATCAGAAAGGGATAGTTAAAAATCACATACAACCTCGTACATACACATAAAACTATGCTTCCCGTTCGCTACAAAGAAAGAAGTTATAGTTTAGGCCCTATCAGTGTACGAATTTCCAGGCCATATAATAAGAAGAGGAGGACAGAAGAAAACTTTCTCACAAAGAATGATACAAGGGAAAAGAGATTGAGGGAGACAACGAGAGAAACACCTGGACAGCTTAGCACGAGATACTGGAGACAACAGGAGGGCACATAATTTATTGGGAGAGGCAGAAGATCAGGAGAGATGGCGTTCCATGGTCGCCGACGTCAGACACGACATATCAGTAAGATAAGAGTGTGACTCCATTTAAGTCCCTACGAAGAAATCATTTGGACGATGCTGTAGTGATCACAGTGGCAGTGAAAGATGAAAGTGACTGTAGTGACTTGTGCATGCTAGAGGCAAAGGTTGTGTGTGTGTGTGTGTGTGTGTGTGTGTGTGTGTGTGTGTGTGTGTGTGTGTGTGTGTGTGTGTGTGTGATAAGACCATCAAAGGTAAATGCATTTATAAACAAATTATGGATTAGCTTACAGTTTCAACACTCATCAAAATAATCACAATGTGCTCGACGGGAATATATATATTTTGCAAAGGTTGGCAGAGCAGAGCAGAGCAGAGCACGCAGAGCCGAAAAAATTTAACAACCATGATCAACGCGCGGGGAGCTATCATATAACTGTATAATACAACATCTGGATTTAGCACGTTTTTCATTCTAGTAACATATAATAATTTTCTTGACGCCAGGCCGCGAGGAAGCTACGGTGTAATGGACAGATGCCTGTTTTCCAGTCACGTAAAAGACTGTCAATTTTTTATTTTTTTATTTTTTTATTGTAGAGGAGACCCGAACCCGAGAGCCAAAGCCAGAGCCCAGACTACCTCCACAATCCTACACAGGCACGATGATTCACCTCCTCCTTCTCCTCCTCCTCCTCCTTCTCCTCCTCCTTCTCCTTCTCCTCCTCCTCCTCCTCCTCCTCCTCCTCCTCCTCCTCCCCCTCCTTCGCCATCACAACACAAGTCACTCAGGAAGGTCACTCGAATTATTCCAGCACTTTTGCTCTAAGATCATCACATTACTGAACACTTTCCCTCTTTAGTCCTCTCATCCACGACCACTTTGCACACTCAGTAACTCACCTCTTTCTCCTCTTTTTCCTGTTGCTATCACAACACATAACAATCATTCACGAAGGTTATTCCGATAATTTAACAATTTTGCAGCAAGATTATCACATTACTAAACACTTTCACTTGTTTAGTCAACTCATGACCACTTTGCACGGGCTCATTGACTTATCTCTTCCTCCTCCTCCTCCTGCAACCATCACCACAACACATAGCTATCATTCAGAAAAAGTTACTTGGATAACCTAATACTGTTGTACTAAGATCATCACACTACTGAACACTTTCCCTTGTTTTATCATCTCATTCACGACCGCTTTGCAGACTCAGAGATTCACCGCCTCCTCCTCTTCGTCCTGCCAACATCACAGCACAACAGTCACTCAGGAAGGTTACTCGGATACTTCAACACTTTTGCACTAAGATCATCACGTTACTAAAACACTTTCCCCGATTGTGTCATCTCACGACCGCTTTGCTTTTTCCGGTAACACGGCGCTGCTCAATACTTTCTGTTTCTCCCTCTGAGTTTGAAATTCAAATGTTTCAATTAAATTGCTGTGATAAAAACTGGCGACGATATTAAACAGTGGAAACAGCAGCGCAGTAAACAACATTTATTCCGGCACCAAAATCGCATCATGCTTCCTGAAAAAGGGAACGCGTATCATGGGCGATTTTATAATAAACGAGAAAACAACAATTTACGCCATGCGTGTGTGTGTGTGTGTGTGTGTGTGTGTGTGTGTGTGTGTGTGTGTGTGTGTGAGAAGAGAAGAGAAGAGAAGAGAAGAGAAGAAAGAGAAGAGAAGAGAAGAGAAGAGAGAAGAGAAGAGAAGAGGAAGAGAAGAGAAGAGAAGAGAAGAGAAGAGAAGAGAAGAGAAGAGAAGAGAAAAGAGAAGAGAAGAGAAGAGAAAAGAGAAGAGAAGAGAAGAAAGGAAAAAAAAAGAACAACAGAAGAAGTGGAGGTGGTGTGTGTGTGTGTGTGTGTGTGTGTGTGTAATGGCAGACCTTCAAACCACTTCCATTTTACTTTCCTCCTCAGTTCCCTTCACCGCTTTCCTCTTCCTCCTCCTCCCTCCCCAGACCTAACACACATCCCCCAAAGCACCCCTCCGTCACCCCTTCACCAATATATACCACATGCACTCCTCCCCACCTACCTACCTACCTTCCTTCCTTCCTTCCTTTCTTACCTCCTACCTGCCTGCCTACCTACCTGAATTCCTCTTACCTGCAACTCTTTTCCCCAGATTGCTTGCTTACTTCTTTCACGTGCCTGATTTTACAGTTTCCTGCCTCAACTTGCATGCAGTTTTCCAACCTTTTCAACTTGCTCCTTTCAATACGTCCCTCGGCTTTCTGACTTTCCTTGTGGCCGGTACCGGTATTTCCACGCTGCTGTCTTCATCCACACGCTTAGATTCCTTTCCATGCCTTCATACACGTCTTACTTACTTATTTACTCACTTACATCTCTCCTTACTTAATTATTTACTTATTCATTCATTTACTTACCTCCAAGGGTGACGTGGGCGTGTGCGTGGGCGTATTGGGTGGGAGTGGGTGGCGACCGCACTGGTACAGGCCTGCGTCGGAAGCCACAACGGGCGCTATTCGCAAGGTGTCGCGGGGTCTCAGGCTTACTCGCCCCTCCGGCCTGACCTCCGTGCCGTCCTTGTACCAGACGACAGCCTCCACAGGGGACCCCGACACGTGGCACTTGAGCTCCAGGCGTCCCCCAGCGTCCACCTGAACCTGGCGCGGTGTGACCTGGACCAGAACGTGGCATAAAAGAATGTAAAGACAGAACATAGAATATCAGAACTTAAAAGGGCATAAGAACATCAGAAGCATATCATAAAAGAACATAAAAACATAGAGAAACATAAGGACTTGACAAAAACATCAATACTACTCCCACCACTACAGTTACTACAATTACTATCATTGCCATCATCATTGCCATTCACAATTTAGAGAGAGAGAGAGAGAGAGAGAGAGAGAGAGAGGAGAGAGAGAGGAGGAGAGAGGAGAGAGAGAGGAGGAGAGAGAGAGAGAGAGAGAGAGAGAGAGAGAGAGAGAGAGAGAGAGAGAGAGAGAGAGAGAGAGAGAGAGAGAGGAGAGAGAGAGAGAGAGAGAGAGAGAGAGAGAGAGAATCTGACTTTTAAACAATGATAGATGACTGGAGTAGGCTCCTGTAATCAGGTTGTTGGTGCCAAGATAATTCGGAACTTTAAAAGATCATACAAATTTATAAATAGGAGTGATGCATTGGTAGGTAAGTATCTTTTATACAGAGACCGGCATGTGCAGAACTATTGGCTTCTTGCAGCTTCCCTTACGTTCTGCCGCTATTTCCTTATTTCATTCTCACTGACGGAGGGGTAAACAGTTCAATAAACACGAGAAAAGTTGAACAGAGAGAGCACATAATGAGTGACACGTGCCTGGAGGGGAGGCGAGTGAGGCGGGATGGGTGATGAAATAGCAGAGCAGCAGCAAGGCCACTTCGCAATCAACAAACAATCCCTAGAGCTAAACCTTTGTACTCAGAACGTGCAAACTAATACACCCGGAATGTGTAATCACTTCAAAAAGAAACTAAACTGACCTCGTTCAGCAGACAGTGGTAGAGTATACTCGTATATTCAAAATGAAATCGTTATACATGTACACATAACAAGGAACATATAACGGGGAAGGGGATAACCGGCTTCATCAGACGTTTCTACTTTTAGTCACAGAATTCGTAGCCAGAGTAAAGCAATTGTTCCTGAATACGAAATTCATAGGGACAATGACAAGTAATATTGCGTTCAAGCTTAGGAGAGAGAAGAAAAAAAAAATAAAGGGATCGGAAGAGAACTGCTTAAATAGAATAGACTTAAAGGAATAGACTTAGTAATCAGTGGCGAGTCAATAGAAAGCTTCAGAAAACTAGACAAATTTATGTATGTGGATGATAAGTGTTAAGTATTTATTTTTTTATTTGTTTATTTTTTACAGGAACTGCCACGTGTAGGCCTGATGGCGTCACTTGATCTCTTAGGCTCTTATAATTTCACCCTCACACTAACATCTGGCCGCCTTACACACAGCAGTACCTAACACTATATTTTATGATTTACTACTTCCTGGCTCGCGTGGTATGACACAATCCAAAGCTGATGGAAGACAAGGCGAGGCGAGGTGACGAGGAGACAAACACGCGTACGACGGTAAATGGAATAATAATGAAACGCCAAAACCCGAGCAGCATAACGCGTCTATCAATCAGTCAGTCAGTCAGTCAGCCTGTGCATTGAGTCATAACGGGAGAAGACTTACACGATTCAGTGCACGTGAGAATACGAGCGCGCTACGTTTCTCTCTTCGTACCTCCATCATCCCCAACTGCGCACTGGTGACAAAAAATAAATAAATAAATAAATGAATAAATAAAAAAGAAATATCAATGTCACATTTTCACATAACACTGTTGCCACACACCTCCGGGAAGATGACAATGCGACACACAGGGATAAGCAGAGCAAACCTTGACTCGTATTGTAACACAGAAACTATGAGCAAAGCAAACCTTGACTCGTATTGTACAACACTGAAACTACGACACTTCAGGGACATGGTGGCGGCTCTCTGGTACCTATGTATTGCCCAATTCGTGGCCTGAGAGTTCTATTTAGGTCCGATCTTGGCTCACGGCAGTTTCTTGGCGGGACAGGTAGTGAATGCGTTAAATCTAGCCAATGTAAAAGGCAGATATCACGAATCAGCTCTTGAAAAATATCGTCACTCATCTCTCAACACTTCTTTGACTTTGTAAGATTATGCATGATAACTGATTGTGTTAAGGCGCCACTGGATGGAGTTACGAGAGAAAACCAAGTACTTCTCTTCACCAGTAATTCCAGAGATCAAGCACTAGTATCGCCACTCGTCTCTCCACGCTTCTTTGACTTTCTAATACCATGCTAGGAGACTGATTACTTTATGATGCCGCAAAAACAAGGTCACATTGGAGTTACGAGAGAAAGCTACATAATTTTCATAAGTATTAATATCGTTACTCATCTCTCAACACTTGCCACACTTTATAAGACAGTGGTAAATGAAGCAATGGTGCCGGTTGCACTAAAACTAGAGAACGCTACCCCTTAATTCTTTCACAACTAAGATAACGTTTTTTTTTTCTACGATAGCCACCTTTACATAAACCTGTTTTTGCAATGCAGTCTCTTTTTATACCCTAAAAACAAACAAAATTGACCTCATGCCCTCTCTCTCTCTCTCTCTCTCTCTCTCTCTCTCTCTCTCTCTCTCTCTCTCTCTCTCTCTCTCTCTCTCTCTCTCTCTCGCTCTCGCTCTTTCTATGTTCAAGCAAACCATTTCTGACAGAGCTCTGAATATTAACGAAGGGCGGTTCTGCTGAAATAAGGTTAAAAGATACACATCAGGTTCTTCTAATCACAGAATTAAATTATTAAGAATCAGATATAAAAAAAAAGATGTAGGCAAAAACTGGGTCACACATACAGGCGTAGACGAGTAGAATACAGGCGTAGACGAGTAGAACAAACATAACAAGAACGCAAGTAAGTAAGTGAGCAAGCAAGTACAGACATGAAACAGTTTGAAGAGGAGGTGAGTGAATCATCAACACGAGCATACATATGGCAGATGATGGCAAATGGTAAGCTTTAAGTGCACAGGAGCTGCCTTGCTTACGTCAACTAACCTGCTGGCTGGTGCACTCCCCTAAAACGCTGAAATGGACTAACCTGGACCGACAGGGGAACAATGACCTGCAGGTGGACGGGCATCCTGGCCTGGCCCGCGGTGTTGTTGGCCACGCAGGAGTACTGACCAGCGTGGGAAGTGTCCGCCCGTTCCAGCACCAACGATCCGCCCACGACCCACACGCCGCCGCCCACGTCCCCTCCGCCCACCACCTCGGAGCCTCGATACCAACTGGCGAGGGAGGTAAGTTCGGGGTCATGAGGAGTGACGGCCGCTATCTTTTCCCTGGAGGTAGTGAGGCTCGAGGGACAAGAGGGGGCCGGCAAAGCTAGTACGCCTGAGAGAGCGGTGTAAAGTAAAGGATAGGGTCGAGAGCGAGAGCGAGAGAGAGAGAGAGAGAGAGAGAGAGAGAGAGAGAGAGAGAGAGAGAGAGAGAGAGAGAGAGAGAGAGAGAGAGAGACTGAAAGTGATTAAAGGGGGTTGAAGAGACAGAAAGCTTGCTGGGGATGTAAAGAACTTGTAAAAGGAGAGGGAAGAGAAAGACGAACAGGAGGAATGTATGTGCGTGCGTAGTAAAGGAAGAAGACGGCTTGGGAAGAGGAGGAAGAAGAGGAGGAGGAGGAGGAGGAGGAGGAGGAGGAGGAAAAAGGGAAAGGAGCGAGTAATATAAGAGAGTGCCACAGTAAGGAAGCTTTCGTAAGAGATTTAGGTGAGAAAGAATGTTGCTATAGTTGGGAAATGGTCGGTTGGTTGGAAGGTGAGGGTGAAAACAAGAAGAACCAGAACCAGTGGAGATGAAGCAATGGAATAAAATACGCGACAGATTCATGCACGCAAAACGAGAGGATGTGATGGTCCAGAGAGAGAGAGAGAGAGAGAGAGAGAGAGAGAGAGAGAGAGAGAGAGAGAGAGAGAGAGAGAGAGAGAGAGAGAGAGAGAGAGAGAGAGAGAGAGAGAGAGAGAGAGAGAGAGGATACGAGAAAGAGAGGAAAAAAAAAGAGACGAGGGAGACGAGACGAGACGAAACAAGACGGAAAGTTGAGGACTGTGGAAGACAGAAACTAAGGGGCGATGAAGGCACAAAACAGGGACGAGGAAAATTAGAGAAAGATGAGAGTTAAGGGAGAGGGGTGAGGGCACGTGGGAAGGGAAGAAGGTTAATAACAGAGGGAGAAGAAATACGGTGGACGGAGGAGAAGCAAGGAGAGGAACTAACGAGAACACAGGAGGGAAGTTTAGACATTTAGGGCAACGAGAGGGAAGGGGGAGGCGGACACACACACACACACACACACACAGAAAAAAATAGATAAATGTATGGCAAGGGAAAAAATGCGTTGTCAGAAATGAACACACGGCTATAGACAATATATTTTTTTTATAGTAAGGCTTGTATTGAGAGAAAAGGTAAGTGAATGCAATCACTATTAATAGTTTGAGGGTGGAAAAAATATAGATGGGGAGGGAAAAAATTACATTACCAGAAATGGACACATAGATATAGACCATAACATTTTCTCTAGCAGGGCGAGTATAGAAAGAAAGGATAAGTGAATGCAATCAGTGTTAATAATCTTGAGAAATAAACAGGAAAGGGAGAGAGAAAAAAATTAATCTAAGGGAAAAATGAACACAAAGATAGACCATAACTTCTTATTCTAGAAAGGCAAGTGTAGAAAGAAACGATAAGTGAAAGCAGTCAGTATTAATGACTTAAGGAAAACTAATAGGAAAGGGATAAAAAATAACATTCAACATTTCAACCATGAAAACGCAATAACAATCGAGAGCAAACCGAACGATGTGTGTCTAGGGAACAGAAGCGATGGGCGGGAGGGACAGTGACTGGCGGCAGCGGGAGGGAGGGCGGCAGGGCTGGACTCTGGGTGAGGTAGGAAGGGACGGAAGGGAAGGAAGGAAACTACGGCAGAGGGAGAGAGACGGGTTATGTTCGTATATTTGGAGAAGACACACACATAGCTAAACGGCGTAATGGTGGAGGAGGGAGGCACACAAATGTAGGATATGCTCGCCTGACGCGGGTTTGAGGAGGAAAGACATGTCAAGTGATATCGCTGTTGACACAAGTAAAGTTTGGTCAGCAGAGACATAAAACCACACGGGAAATGTAGAGGGACGTGCGTTGCGTTGCAGTGTGTGGAGAGGGGCGCGCTGCGAGGGACGTGCTGCAAGGGGCGTGAGAGGGGCGCGTAGGGTGCTAATCACACGTCATGAAAGGGTACAGCGGAGGGGCACAGCGTGAGGGGGTAATGGCTGGGGAAGCTGCACCAACCTGTAGGAAGGGGAGGGTGGCCCTGGGCGACGCACGGCAGAGTCACGGCAACGCCAGACTCCACCACCACTCGGCCGCGGCTCTCACGCATCCTCGGGGCCACTGCTCCCTGCGGCTCTGAAACATGCAGTGTTATCATTATTTCACCTTCTCCTCCTCATTTTCCAAAGCTCCCATGCCGACGCTCCTTCCGCACCTGTGTTTGTTTCGCCTTTTTGTTTTTGTTTTTTTCCCTAGACATTAGTACAGCTCGCGCTCACATCCGGTACACTGACTGATGCAGGGACTGATACAGTTCCTCAAGGCTTTAGTTTAGTTTGGTACAGCAGCAGAAGGATTCCTCGTGTGTGTGTGTGTGTGTGTGTGTGTGTGTGTGTGTGTGTGTGTGTGTGTGTGTGTGTGTGTGTGTGTGTGTGTGTTCATTTCGTGTTTTCCGACGATTTCTACACTATAGCATTACGAGTATAACGCGCGCGCGCACGCACGCACACACACACACACACACACACACACACACACACACACACACACACACACACACACACACACACAGCATGACGTGTAAGACACCCGGATCAGAAACAAGGGCGGCACACAATATATACTCGTGTATTCCGCAGCATTCAAACAAGCAGATAGAGCGACAGACAGACACAGGCGCCATTATTGTAAGCGGTTTATGAATTCTGCGTCTAAAGTAAACTGGTTAAAAAATAATATTCACTTCCATTTAACATGAGAATAATCAGTGTTATGAATTTTAATGAACTGCGAAGGTACACACGGACAGACAGACAGACACAGCATGCAGCCCTTTGATCTATTATGTGAAAGCGAGTATTTTTTTTTTTTTCCAGCCTGCTCCAGCATATTTCATATTCGAAGGCTTTTTTTTCACTCTTGAATACAACACTCGTGAGTGTACATTAGCGGGACACTTTTACCGTCCAATTATACAATATATATATATACTCGTGTGTGTGTGTGTGTGTGTGTGTGTGTGTGTGTGTGTGTGTGTGTGTGTGTGAGAGAGAGAGAGAGAGAGAGAGAGAGAGAGAGAGAGAGAGAGAGAGAGAGAGAGAGAGAGAGAGAGAGAGAGAGAGAGAGAGAGAGAGAGAGAGAGAGAGAGAGAGAGAGAGAGAGAGACTGACAAACATATATAAAACAGAAACACAACAGACGAGAGGGACTGGGAAAGAATGAAAGGAAAACATGGAGTGAACCGAAAAAGAAACAAGCACAAGTGAGAAAAGTGATTAAGTGAATTGTGAATATTACAGAGGTGGTGGCAATGGATGCGCTGGCTGGGGTGCAGTGCTCCGAGGGACAAAGGCTCCCGTCGCGTCCCTGGCGAGACAGGCGAGAAGTCGACAACTGACAATGATGGAAGTACTGTTTTTTGTTTGTCCGCGAAAAAAAGAAAAGAAAGAGAGAGGAGGCGCTAGAATGACAGAGCGACGGGCAAACATAAAGAAGTGGTCTAAACATGCAGCAGCATAAATGTACCAGCATGCATGAAAGAGGAGGGGAAAAGCAGATGAGAGAGAGAGAGAGAGAGAGAGAGAGAGAGAGAGAGAGAGAGAGAGAGAGAGAGAGAGAGAGAGAGAGAGAGAGAGAGAGAGAGAGAGAGAGAGAGAGAGAGAGAGAGAGAGAGAGAGAGAGAGAGAGAATGACACAAAAGAATTTTTCAAAGAGACTTGGCACCAGTATTCACAAATGAACAAAAATAGTTACACAAAGAACACTCACAAAGAAGTAAAAATCCATTACCACGCACACGCACGAACGCACGCACGCACACACGCACGCGCGCGCGTGCGCACACACACACACACACACACACACACACACACACACACACACACACACACACACACACACACACACACACACACGAACCATAGACACGCCTTAGAATTAATTAAACAAAATTTCGAACATTTCTTCCCTCTTCAGAAACTGGGAAGCGCAAACACACACAAATAAAATTACACATGCACACACACCACCCACACACACGCGCGCGCACACACACACACACACACACACACACACACACACACACACACACACACACACACACACACACACACACACTGCGACTAGAAAAATTTCGCACAAGAGGAAAGGCAAACAGGCAGCGGCGGCGGTCCACTCTTGTGCTGAAGAGGAAAGAAGGCATGAGTGAAGGGGCGGGACTAGAGTGCGAGAAGGGATGGGGGTGGAGAGAGAGAGAGAGAGAGAGAGAGAGAGAGAGAGAGAGAGAGAGAGAGAGAGAGAGAGAGAGAGAGAGAGAGAGAGAGAGAGAGAGAGAGAGAGAGAGAGAGAGAGAGAGAGAGAGAGAGAGAGAGAGAGAGAGAGAGAGAGAGACAGACAGACAGACAGACAGACAGACAGAGAGAGAGAGAGAGAGAGAGAGAGAGAGAGAGAGAGAGAGAGAGAGAGAGAGAGAGAGAGAGAGAGAGAGAGAGAGAGAGAGACAGAGAGAGACAGAGAGAGAGAGAGAGAGAGAGAGAGAGAGAGAGAGAGAGAGAGAGAGAGAGAGAGAGAGAGAGAGAGAGTAGTATACATGAGCGAAAATCATCTGTACTGTATTTTCCGTATATGTTTTGTATTACTGTAAACATTTCTACAACAACAACAACAACAACAACAACAACAACAACAACAACAACAACAACTAGTCACATTTCTAAACACTTTGGGCTCTCATAAGAACTATATACTTCGAAACCCAACAGAAATTACTAATAATTTAATTCTCATGGCTGTTTCTCCTATTAATGATACAGAATCCTTATTAACATAACCTTTAGAATCACGAACACACTCGTTATAACCTCACCAACTTCTACTACCTAGGAAAACCTGTTAGCTTTTTGACTGCTGCAGTTTTCCCTTCAAGCTTCACAAAATGATCTGCTTTATTTAAGGGTTTAATTTCAAAAGCCTCCACAATAGTCAGGAGTTTACTTTAGTGTGTTTTGTTTTAAGGTAAATTCGTGTATGGTTACATGAATGAAGGAGATGTGTTTTCTGTTACTAAGCGATTTTCTAGGAATTTGTTTTAGTATGCTTTGTTTTTTTCTTCAGTAAATTTGACCAAAGTCGCTCAAATGAACAAGAAGTTATGTTTTCTGTTACGCACTAAATGATTACTTAGTAGTTTACTTTTGTATCCTCTGTTTTTCTTGTTAAATTCAACTACGATTACGTGTAAGAAAGATAAATTATGTAATCAATTACGCACCAAAGAATTACCTGGGAATTTCAATTGATAACACACAATTTACAACACTTTTTTTTTTTATGTAAGATGAAGACTGGCCCACTGAAGATGCCAGTCCGCAAAGAGTGTGACCAAAAAGGATTACCCAAAATTCCAAGATAAGTGTCCTGAAACCTCTTGGAACAGTTCAAGTCAAAGGCAGGAGAAAATACAAGAAGCAGGCAGGGACCAGACGAGCAAAATGATTACCTGCGGAATTACATCTGATTACACTCCATGATTATACACACTAGCAATAAAAAGGAGTTCAAAGGAGACCAGACAAGACCAGGAAGTGTTTAAGAGGACTTTAGATCCAAGAGTCACAAGGGAAATATTTGCGTGTGTGTGTGTGTGTGTGTGTGTGTGTGTGTGTGTGTGTGTGTGTGTGTGTGTGTGTGTGTGTGTGTGTGTGTAAGTGTCTCTGTGTGTCTTTCCTTGTGTGCGTATGTCTTTCTCCTTCAGTTTCAAAGCCCCGTGTCTGTTAGCGACTCATTGACCTTCAGTAGCATTTTACGAGTCCCTGGTGAATGAGGCGGCACATCAGTGAGTGTAATTAAATAGCCACCGGCCACTCGCAACCTGCTGAGTAGTAAAGAGCGGCGTAATTAATTAGAAATGCCTCTGATTGGTGAGTCATAATGGTGATGGTGGTGATGCTTTTTGACCTAATTACTCGCACTTAATGAGTTCGCTGATTCGCTTTATAACGTGTAACTTAACTATGAACCTGCTATTCTCTCTCTCTCTCTCTCTCTCTCTCTCTCTCTCTCTCTCTCTCTCTCTACAAAGCACACCAGCTACAATCAAAAGCCCTGAAGCTCGAATACTAGACACCTAAGAATTTTCCCTCTCTCTCTCTCTCTCTCTCTCTCTCTCTCTCTCTCTCTCTCTCTCTCTCTCTCTCTCTCTCTCTCTCTCTCTCTCTCTCTCTCTCTCTCTCTCTCTCTCTCTAGTTTCTCTCTATACTCTCTCGCTCTAGTTTCTCTCTACTCTCTCGCTCTAGTTCCTCCTCTCTCTCTCTCTCTCTCTCTCTCTCTCTCTCTCTCTCTCTCTCTCTCTCTCTCTCTCTCTCTCTCTCTCTACTCTACTATACTCTTTCTTCTCTATACTCTACTTTACTATTACGTAACTCCACTAACGTAGTCTAACCTAATCTAAAACACCAACCCCATAAGCTTACCTACAACCCCCATCTCCACCACCTCACCCGAAGACTCACCTGTCACAATGATCCTGGCTGGGCTGACGGACACCTGCGACTTTCCCGTGAGGCGGTGGAGCGCTCGGCAACTGAACCTGGAGAGACCATCAGCTGGGGTCACCTCGAACACGTGCAGGTCGCCAGCCTCCGTCATGTGGTACTTGCCGTCTGAGGGAAGCCAGAGGTGGGAGGGATGAGGGATGAGGAAGAAACACAGGGGAACACAAAGGAAGAGCAAAGGGTGGCAGATAAGTAGGAGGTTGTGTGATGATGTGATGTTGTGGTCTAAGGTAAGAGGTGTAAGGAAGCGTCAGAAAAAGAGAGAGAGAGAGAGAGAGAGAGAGAGAGAGAGAGAGAGAGAGAGAGAGAGAGAGAGAGAGAGAGAGAGAGAGAGAGAGAGAGAGAGAGAGAGAGAGAGAGAGAGAGAGAGAGAGAGAGAGAGAGAGAGAGATCTAACACTGGACAAATTTATGGATGAGGATGATAGGTGGAAATAAGTAAGCATATTTTATACAGGGACTGCCACATGTAGGCCTGATGGCTTCCTCGAACTTCTACGTTTGCTTATGATTGTATGTTCTTACAAGAGAGAGAGAGAGAGAGAGAGAGAGAGAGAGAGAGAGAGAGAGAGAGAGAGAGAGAGAGAGAGAGAGAGAGAGAGAGAGAGAGAGAGAGAGAGAGAGAGAGAGAGAGAGAGAGAGAGAGAGAGAGAGAGAGAGAGAGAGAGAGAGAGAGACGGACAGACAAGTAAAAAGACAAAACATACAGATAGAAAAAGGATACGGGGAATGTGAGACACAGAGGGAGGTTGAGAGGAGTGACCTATACGTGAGCGAGATGAGAGATGAGGAGGCGGCAAAAGATGAGCCAGGGTCAAGAATAGTGACGAGCGAGAGAGAGATGAAATGTGCTGAGCGAGTGAGGATGCTGAAGGTAAGAAAAAAATTAAGGAAATTCCCAGCACATCAACTTTGTAGAGAGAGAGAGAGAGAGAGAGAGAGAGAGAGAGAGAGAGAGAGAGAGAGAGAGAGAGAGAGAGAGAGAGAGAGAGAGAGAGAGAGAGAGAGAGAGAGAGAGAGAGAGAGAGAGAGAGAGAGCCGCCTATACCAAGAATTGAACATATTAATATCAAACCAACAAGAAAAAGGAGAATCAGTCAATCAGTTAGTCACTCACTCACTCAATTCCATCAGTCACTCATTCGGTTAGTCATTCAGTCAGTTGAAATGAAGTTAATCAGTCAGTCAGTCAGTCAGTCGGTCGGTCAGTAGATCAGGTTAAATAAAGTAAATCAGTTAGTTATTCAGCCAGCCAGCCATTCAGCCAATAATAACTGTGTAGGTAAGGGAGTGAGTGAGTAAGCCACGAGTAAGCCAATCAATCAGAAAACAAACAACTTACTCAACCAACCAAACCAAACCAAATCACTCACTCGCTCCCGACACTTACCAATCATCACAGAATCACAAAACTGCACCATCCTCGCATCTGAAGAAGCACCACACACTCACACGTACACCCATCAAGCAATCAAGCGAGAGAGAGAGAAAGACAGAGGAGAGGACAGGAAAGGAGACGACCGAGAGCGAGCGAGAGACACAGATAGAGAGAACCACTAATGAAGAACCACCACCATGAATAATCTTCCTCAAACTTCTGCTCCCTGCACTAGCAAAGGCGCCTCGAGGTACACAGTGGCTGTCTACCCTGCACTCGGACATGACAACGGTCCATGGTAGCGCAGGTAGCCGGGGGATAAAAGGAATAGAAGGAGGAAGAGGAGGAGGAGGAGGTTACCTTCATCTACAACCCGTCGACGAACTCTCTCTCCCCTCAACCAGGGCAGTGCACCAACAACCTGAGGCGAAACGGGTGACAAGGGAGAGAGAGAGAGAGAGAGAGAGAGAGAGAGAGAGAGAGAGAGAGAGAGAGAGAGAGAGAGAGAGAGAGAGAGAGAGAGAGAGAGAGAGAGAGAGAGAGAGAGAGAGAGAGAGAGATGCGGGTGTGGACTGAGAAAGACCAGTATCGGATGAGAGGGTGAGTGAAAGGGCGAAGAGGCAAATGTAGGGCGAGAGAGAGAGAGAGAGAGAGAGAGAGAGAGAGAGAGAGAGAGAGAGAGAGAGAGAGAGAGAGAGAGAGAGAGAGAGAGAGAGAGAGAGAGAAACTCGTGGGCCAGTTGGCAGAGTGAGTAACAAAGGTAAGATGTGAGGAGGGGATTGAATGGTCGTAAGACACAGCTAGAGAGAGAGAGAGAGAGAGAGAGAGAGAGAGAGAGAGAGAGAGAGAGAGAGAGAGAGAGAAATATGAAAGACTGAGTGTTTAAATGGAAAAGCAAGCCGGGTGAGAGTGGGCGAGTATGTTTATCCTCTCTCTCTCTCTCTCTCTCTCTCTCTCTCTCTCTCTCTCTCTCTCTCTCTCTCAGAAGGGACATTTTTCCCTCCACAGCCTGGCAGATGCTCCTGAAGATTAACAACAAACACATCATTTCTACACAAGTTCTGATATTCCCTAAAAAAATACCAATACAAATTAATTGTGCATTTTTAATTAACTGCTTCTGAAGTGAGGAGGCTTCAAAGGTAGTCTCTCAACAGTTGCCGGTTTGGTTCGGCTCTCTCTCTCTCTCTCTCTCTCTCTCTCTCTCTCTCTCTCTCTCTCTCTCTCTCTCTCTCTCTCTCTCTCTCTCTCTCTCTCTCTCTCTCTCTCTCTCTCTCTCTCTCTCTCTCTCTCTCTCTCTCTCCTGTTACAATCACAAACATCTTCCTACTAAGTGTGTGTGTGTGTGTGTGTGTGTGTGTGTGTGTGTGTGTGTGTGTGTGTGTGTGTGTGTGTGTGTGTGTGTGTGTGTGTGTGTGTGTGTGTGTGTGTGTGTGTGTGTGTGTGTGTGTGTGTGTGTGTGTGTGTGTGTGTGTGTGTGTGTGTGTGTGTGTGTGTGTGTGTGTGTGTGTGTGTATGGCTGTGAAGGATTGGTTATAAGCGTTGCACAATCCGTGGTATCTGGTTTTTCAGTGTTCTTCACGCCCCTTCGAGCGTCCCGGCCTCAGGATGCTCCGCCTCTTGTCTCCTGCACACAGACCTTCAGAGGAAATTAACCACCGCTTTGATTCTCTCGCGGAAATCGGTTTTACCCGTCGGGAGGGAGATATTTCCGTGGGGATTCGCCGGCTGCCTCGAGACTCCAGCACAATAAAACTAATGCACACGCCTCCTCTTCCTTCCTACCACTACCTGCATCAATCTTGTAAGGCTTATCTACGAAGAATTCTATCACATCCGTATCTAATGTTGGGGATGATGGAAATAATCTTATCCTACTAATTTTTAGACACTGACAAAATATGACGCTTTTGCAAGTCTCCGTCTGCACGGTGAAAGGATCAACAGTGAAATTTATGAATTGGATGAATCTATACCTAATTTAACCTATCCTAACCTAAACTAACCCTCATATGAAAACGATAATGCTATTTCAATACTATCCCTAATTTTCAAGGCAATCTACAGGGACTACCACGTGCAGGTCTGACGACTTCTTGCAGCTTCCCTTATTCTTGGCGTGACGGGGACTGCCTCTCATCTGCCTTCAGTTACTGTACTTCAAAACAACGACGTGGGAATAATCTTTATATTTACCTTTCATTCTTCGTTCAGTCTTTTTTCCTTGTTTTCGTGTCTTTCCTCCTTCGTTTTATTTCGTTTCCTCTCTTTTTGACTGGCTGCCACCATTTTCTTTTGTTCTTATGTTCTTACTGATATGTACTGTGGCTGAAGTGAACACGTCACCAATAGCCTGCCATACACTGCTCGGCCACTTTTTTCAGGAAGCGTCACTGGGCAGAATATTAGTGGGAGGTTGTCGTTCTGATCATGAGGTGCTGCTCCTACTCGTGTGATTGGAGGGCAGCAGGCGTCAGTCATGCAGAGCCCTTTCATCGAAGCACAGCGGGAACTCAAAGAAGGGTTTGTCATTCCCAACAGTTAGATTAGTTGTCATGAATTTTTTTCTTATATCTGATTTAGTTTCTCCTTGCAGTGAAGAATTAAGATTGGTGTGTCACTTCCAAGCTTAAGATCAGAGATGTCATTAAATCTTCCTCTATCATTTTATTTATCTAATCTCTCTGGAGTTTTTTTTACATCTTATTGTTTTTACCTCCATCTTCTTTTTTTTATTACTTATTTTTTTACTTATTTATTTTTTATCATTTATTTATTTTTTTCTTAATTTTGTTTCACCAAGAGAAATTTCATATTCCGATTTATAATGTTTCTCTGCTTTAATTTTTTCCGCATTCTTTTTGCTTAATTTTCTTTTACTACGACCAACTTCTTTTATTCAGTTAATTTATTTTCTTTCATCATCTTCCTTCACTAAAAACAATTTCATATTCGGATTTATACGCAATGTTTCCCTGCTTTAATTTTCCGCATCCTCCGCCTCTCTCTCGATCCAGCATCTTCCGAGTCTCGTAAACCAGCTTCCCTTCATCTCATTCCACGTTTCCTTCCCCGTACTTTCCCCAGGTTCAATATTCATTACTCTCCTCACTGCATGTTCTTCCCCGGTCTCTCTCTCTCTCTCTCTCTCTCTCTCTCTCTCTCTCTCTCTCTCTCTCTCTCTCCCTCCCATCACAAGGACAAACCAGTTAAATCGCTTTCCCTTAACTTTCTGTGAAGTCTCGACCAACCAACCCCTGCAGTCTTCTCCAGCACTCATCTGTAGCCTGCTTGTCTGGGATCCTGGCCGGTATGCTTAAACATTTCGTCTTCTACTATTTTTCAAACCGTACGGATGATTAATTGGATTCCCATGGGTGTCTTTCCTACTGGTGATGCAGAATCCTTGTAAAACTATTACCAGAATCGTGGGAACATCCTTAACAAAAAAGACGGATAACTTTCAATAGCCACGTTCCCATGAGTTTTGGGGTTTTGCTCAATGATGATGCAAAATCCTTGTCAAGCTAGCATTGGAACCATGGAAGTACATACTAAATATCTGAAGACACTGATACCTTCCACTATAGCCTGTGATATATAACTGACTTGAGACGCCAGATGCTTAAGAACACGGACGGTTATCATGTACCATCCTCCAGTACTTGTGTTGTCAAAGGTCCCTCGTCTTCTCTCGGCTTCAAATAATAGGATGTAGTGGAAATCATTGTGGGTTTTCAAGGGTGTTTCATGATTTTAGATTAATTTTTCCTACTATCATGGTCACTTGTATTGCCAAATGTATCTCGTCTCATCCCGGCTTTTAATAATAGACTTTACTTGAAAACATTTAAGGATTTCAAGTGTTTTGATGATTCTAGTGATGCGCTTAATCCTTTCACTCCTATACTCGTCCTTTGCTCATATCCAGGGCTCTTATTTATAAACGCTTTGAACTCTCTCAGAAGGACGACTTTCAAAGGCTACAAAAATTATCAGTGGAGTTATCAAAAGCGTTTCACCATTTAGGATGCAGAACACTTGCTTAACTATCACTAGCATCGCGAAAGCATCCTAGAAAACCGCCAATAATTTCCACTAGAGCCTGATAAAAATGTTCGAGATCGTTTACATAGACACACAGAATGAAGAGAATACGATGTTATTTATTTATTTTATTCTATTTTATTATTTTATTTTTTTATTTATTTATTATTTATTTATTTCACTATTATTACTTTTTATTTATTTATTTATTTATTCATTTATTATTATCTATTTATTTATTTATTTAAATATTTTTTTGTCTTGTCGATGGTAAAAAACGATTTCAAGAGACTGTATGGGAAAATTACAGACTAAGAAGTTAAAGTAAATTATCATTGAGTTACTACCTATCCATACATCTCAGTAAATTTATTTCATATGGATTTCGATAAGTTAACTGATGTTTATACATTTCTTTATATTAACTGTTCTCCAAAGATTTCCATAAGTTAAGAGTTTCCCAGACATCTCGAAAAGTGGACTGTTTTCCTAAACACACATTTCAAAACGTTAATCATTCTCAACACATTTCTATGAGTTAACAGTTTTCTATATATTCCAACAAGTAAATTGTCTTCTATATGCACACTTCAATAAGTTAACCGTTCCCTACATACACATTTCAATGAGTTAACAGTTTTCTTTACGTTAACCACTTTCCGAAGATGTCCATAAGTGAACATTTTTTCACATACGCATTCTAATAAGTAAGTTGTCCACTATAAATACATTTCAGTAAGTTGACCGTTTTCCCTGCATATACCTTCACATGTTAGCCATTCTCAACATATTTCCATATTGTAACAATTCTCAATGCACCTCAACACGTAGACAGTTCTCAACACACATCAAAACCTAACGATTTACTATACACTTCAACACGTCGACAATTCCCAACACAAATCCAAACCTAACAATTTTCAATACACTTCAACACGTCAATAATTCCCAACACAAATCCAAACCTAACAATTTTCTATACAGCTCAACGCATCGGCAATTCTCAACACACTACACTACAGAGATACCGTCACTGCAGCAACATTCAATACAACGTTATCGCAGGTCATCTGATCCCCACATGGTAAATCCCTCTCGATAACTCGGCTCTTCTCGCACTTGTCTGCTGCTTCATCTTCCCATACGAGTGCAGGGACGCTGCTGCTCGCCTTGCACAGCGGAATAAGCTGCTCCTGTCAGGGCTTTAACGATCCAGGCGGGAATCAAAGGCTATTTGTTTCATCAGTTCCCCCTTCCTTTGACTTTTCTTCTTACCATAATTCGCGTGCCTTGCCTTGCCTTGCACTCCCTTTCTCTCTCTCTCTCTCTCTCTCTCTCTCTCTCTCTCTCTCTCTCTCTCTCTCTCTCTCTCTCTCTCTCTCTCTCTCTCTCTCTCTCTCTTCCCACTATATTCTATTCATTTTATCCTAAGACTCGAGAATTAACAAAGACCTTCACTTCTGTATTCATTTTATGTGTAGAAGTAATCAGGTTCTTAGTGAAGAGCCAACAGGGAGCTTTAAAGGAAGATAAAGAGAAATTTATGGGTGAGGATGGTAGGGGGAAATGGGCTGGCATCTTTTAATACAGGGACTGCCACGTGTAGGCCTGATGACTTTCTCTCACAGCTTTCCGTGTTTTCTTATGTTATGTTCCTGTGTAAGTGTTGGAGCAAACTGCCATATTTAAATCACACTGCCCATGACCGCAGAGTTTATAGCATACCGTGTTAGGATTTCTTGTGGATTTTGCTCTCTTTATATTCTATGGATGAAAGCAAAACATCTATGCATATAAAGCGCGCGCACACACACACACACACACACACACAAGGACTCACCGCCGTGGAGGGAAGGATACACGTGGCGGGTCTCCTCCAGGTGCCAGGAAGTGATGGACACGAACTCCCGCAGGTAGGAGGGCACCACGCACTGCAGCACCGCCGTATTGCCAGTCATCACCAGGTGGTCGTACACTTGCACCTGGTACTGCCCCACCACCACTGGCGGAGAGAGAGAGAGAGAGAGAGAGAGAGAGAGAGAGAGAGAGAGAGAGAGAGAGAGAGAGAGAGAGAGAGAGAGAGAGAGAGAGAGAGAGAGAGAGAGAGAGAGAGAGAGAGAGAGAGAGAGAGAGAGACAGTCTTTGTTAGTTTATCCATCAAGAATTTAAAAACTAGCGTATCTAAGTTTTACCATTCCTGTATCTAATTTTTAACATTTCTGTAGGTACACATTCCTTTTACACTGAAAGCGAGAGAGGCACGTAGGTAGATCTTTGATTTGTTGGCCACCAAGAGTTTTAAAGCCTCTGTATCTAGTTTTTATCACTTCTTAGCATAAAATCTCGCGTGATGAGACACAAGGGAAACATTTTGGAATTCACATATGAATAAAGAAAAGTTAAAAGTGTTTATGAAATACACACACATACACACACAAAAAAAATCATGAATATTCTTAATTGCAGATAGTCCTGTTCATCTTTCCCACACTACCAGAAAAGTACACTGTCACCTACACATCACAAATTACTCTGGACATTAATTACAAATGTGGAGCAGATCGTACCCTCCATAGAGCAAAAGTCTTCTGCTCCTGCAGGCGGCACAAGAACCAGGAGTAAATTAAAAAGCCCAAAGGCGAAGTACCTCTTGATGAAAGGAAGCAGAGAGAGAGAGAGAGAGAGAGAGAGAGAGAGAGAGAGAGAGAGAGAGAGAGAGAGAGAGAGAGAGAGAGAGAGAGAGAGAGAGAGAGAGAGAGAGAGAGAGAGAGAGAGAGAGAGAGAGAGAGAGAGAGAGAGAGAGAGAGAGAGAGAGAGAGAGAGAGAGAGAGAGAGAGAGAGAGAGAGAGGATTTTGATACTGAGAAGGAAAAAAATGACCGTTTTGGGAGATACAGGGGATGGAGAAAGAGTTAAAGCAAGCAAGATAAGAAGGAGGAAGAAGGTACAGGAGGGCAAGTACACACAGTGGATACGAAGACATCTCCATCCACTAGAACCATAGTGCTTCCCACCTTCCCTTCCTTGGTACTATCGAGAGAACTCTAACCTGGTGGAATGATGGAAACGCAAAATTGTGTGTGTGTGTGTGTGGTGTGTGTGCGTCAGTTTTTGTTTTTTTTAACTCAAGATTAATACTTTTCGATACTGTCAAAATAATTCACCAGTTTTACGAATTTTTCTAATTTATTTATTTTTATTTATTATTATTTTTTTCGAGCATTTCTTACAACAGGTTAGAGTTTTCCCAACAGTACGTCACTTGAAAGCCATGGTGACGCGTTTCGGTGACAGCTGAGACTAAGTGAATGAATGAATGGTGCCTGTGTAACAGAGTACAAAGGATGCAGAGTCTCAAGAAACCTTTGAAGACTCGGACTAAATGGTTAACGTGGATGGCTTTCATATGCGTCCTGGCTTCTGGAATGCTTTTACGAACGGAGACACGCGGGTTGTTTTGATTCGAGCAGCGGTGACGATGGTGTGTGTGTGTGTGTGTGTGTGTGTGTGTGTGTGTGTGTGTGTGTGTGTGTGTGTGTGTGTGTGTGTGTGTGTGTGTGTGTGTGTGTGTGTGTGTGTGTGTGTGTGTGTGTGTGCTGGTCTGTGGAACCTCACGAACATCACATTGTTTTATATCCTCTAGTCTCTTCTCTTTTAATTCATGAAAGTGCAAGAAGTAATTGCAAAAGAGCATGCGGGTATTTAAAACGAAGGGCTTCATTAATTTCTCTGCTTCCCTCCACCCCCGAAGAAAAAAAAAGGAAAAAAAAAACGATTATTTTCTTTTTCCCGTAACAAAAAAAAAAAAAAAGAGACGCATACACAAAGGAAAATATATCAAAATCTTAGGTAACAGTACACTCGTTACGAATACAGACATAATTAAAAGCCCTAAGGTGGTAGAACATACTTAGGTACACCATGTGCAGTAGAAAATAGGTTCGTTTCCCTTGACTTACATGAAAACACAAGTAATTCAGTCACTACACACACACACTCACATACACACACACACACACAGACGCACTCACCTGCCCTGACGATGGTGGGTGTGGCCAGCAGGGTGCCCACGGGAGAGGAGGCGCGGCAGGTATAGACGGCGGAATGCACGCGAGTGTCGTAACGGTGGGCGGGGAAGGGCGGAAACACGAGGGAGCCGTTGTCCGCCACCTGCAGCAGTCCACTCACCTGCGTCAGAGCATCAGGTGTTATTATCTCTCATATGGAAGGCGGAGGTAAGTGGAGGTAAGCGGCTCCCCCAGGCGATCAAGAGCGCGCAGTTATCATTGTGCTGGAAATAAAGATTAGCGCCCCGATTACCTTCCTCCTCGACAGTCCTCGCTAGAGCCCCACCTGAGCCGCAGGGAGTCATCTGAAACATTAAGTAAAGGCGACCTAACGCTGCTGGTCCCACACGAGGCGACCACCGTCTCACCTATGAAAAGTCTTTTATCTTCTGCCGTCTCCCTTTCCGTGTCTTCAAGGACGGTATTCACTAACATTCCGCTGTCTCAACTCGACTATTTTCATCAGGCTTCAGTAGATCTTATTTAGGTTTCCAATAGTTTTCGTGATTCTAGTACTAGTTTAACAAGCATTCTGCACCAAAAAAATTTATTATCTCTGTGGTCTTTGAAAATAGTCTTTTTGAGAGAAGAGAGTTGAAGAATACTGGCGGGAACGAAAAACAGTATGTAGTCTTTGGAGGTGGAGTTATAAATTCAATAACCCAACAAAATGCTGGAAGAAGGTCAAGATCAAGAGAGATTGAGAAAACACTGGGCCAAGAAAACAATGGAAGATGGAAACGATGAAGAATGAGGAGGAAGAAGATTAAATTAAAAGAGAAGTCATCAGCATTGAAGTTTAAAGAGATCCTGGATAAGAATGTCCCTATGAAACAAGTTAAGTTCATTCAGGAAACTCACAACGCAAGACAATTTAATTCATTAAAGGCGAATTAAGTTTATTCCGTACATTCACCAGTAAAGAGAAGTTAATTCTATGCAGTAAAAAACAATTAAGTTTATTTAGCAAAGATTAAGTTAATCAAGTAAATTCATCAAGCAGGGCAATTTAAGTTCATTCAGTCAAAAGTTACGTTTATTCAGTAGACAAATTAAGTTTATTCTGTAAATTTACACGACAAGAGAGCTGAAGTTTATCCATTAAAGAAGTTTATTAAGTATATTCACCAGGCAAGGCAAGTTCATTCGGTAAAGAGTAATTAAGTTTATTTAGTAAATTTAGCAAGCAAGAATAAGTAACACACCCTGACGTCTGAAGTTATGACGTATGGGTAAAGACAATACTACACTACTAGCCATTAATTAATCATTATTATGGTAGAGGCAAGGGCGGCTGTGGTGGTGGTAGTGGTGGTGATGGTGGTGAGGCAAAGCTCCGGGATTCTTAAACGCTTCAACACTTCACTTTGACTACTCTCAATAAAGTATATTGAAAATTATTGCGTGTCTTCAAGAGTGCTTTTATGGTTCTAATGATACTTATGATAGTTTAACAAGGATTCTGCATCATAAATGGGTACAAATATCGTGAAAATCCGGCTAATCACCTCTGCGGCCTTTGAAAATGGCACTGATGAAGGTGTGCGGCGTATAATAATATGAACCAAAAATATACGTATAAAAAGTATGACGTTAAGAGGTATGCGTTGTTGTAAATATAAAAAAGAATATGATTAGATGTCATTAACAAAGACAAGAAAACAAAAGAAGACAAAGCAAAGATAACCAAAATAAGACAACCAAAAGCCAAGAGAACCAAAGGAAACAAAAGAGCTGAGGAAAACAACAAACATTGATAGAAAGGAAGAAATGCACATGAAACAACAGATAAGCGAAGACTTGTTATGGAAAGATTTGAGCGAGAGAGAGAGAGAGAGAGAGAGAGAGAGAGAGAGAGAGAGAGAGAGAGAGAGAGAGAGAGAGAGAGAGAGAGAGAGAGAGAGAGAGAGAGAGAGAGAGAGAGAGAGAGAGAGAGAGAGAGAGAGAGACCGAATAAAATTAATAGAACGCCTGAGTGATGCAGGGAAACTGGAGGCTGAAGCAAATCGAGGGAAATTCTAAAAGGAAAAAAAAAAAGGAACCCCTCAAAAAAAAAAAAAAGAACCCCGGAGTGATTGAGCTTCACGCATTATACTCAATAATTGATACAACTTCCCCGTGCGTATTTCCGAATGAAAAGAGAGGGAGATAGAGAGATGCGCCCTGGAAAAATGAATTATTGAATGAAATTAAATTGGACTTTACAGAAAACGAGGCCAGATCCAATGAATGTATAAAATGCCATATGGAAGTGAACCGCAAATTTTTAACTGACTGAAAAAAAAAAAAAAGGTATGGTCTATTCATTAACGATAAGAAACAATGAGCTACAACGGAACACACACACACACACACACACACACACACACACACACACACACACACACACACACACACACACACACACACGTGGGCTGAGGTGAATCAATGGTTTGCGCTCTTCGTCATCACTACAAATGTTAAAATAATGTCATCTAAAAGGATACAAAAGCAAATTTATAAATGATAAGCCATGTATGTAATTTTTTTCTCTCTCTCTCTCTCTCTCTCTCTCTCTCTCTCTCTCTCTCTCTCTCTCTCTCTCTCTCTCTCTCTCTCTCTCTCTCTCTCTCTCTCTCTCTCTCTCTCTCTCTCTCTCTCTCTCTCTGTGTGTGTGTGTGTGTGTGTGTGTGTGTGTGTGTGTGTGTGTGTGTGTGTGTGTGTGTGTGTGTGTGTGTGTGTGTGTGTGTGTGTGTGTGTGTGTGTGTGTGTGTGTGTGTGTGTGTGTGTGTGTGTGTGTGTGTGTGTGTGTGTGTGTGTGTGTCCAATGCCAGAGATCAGCAAAGTTTAGCACAAAACCCATTAAGATGAAAATATATCAACAACAAACTGCAGCAAACTGTACGGAAGCAAATAAATAAATAAACACAATATGAATAACAACAAAGTAAAATAGACGTGTCGAGGAGGTGAGGTCTAGGAGTGGAAAGAGGCCGCCGCTACGAGTATTAGAGGTGCGTGCGGGGAACAACAAATACCTTGGAAATTGTGAACAGGTGAAATGGTCTTGGTAAACAGAAAACCATTAAAACAGAGCAGCAGATGGTAAATACAATACACAAAACAGCAGCAGCGGCAGCATGGAAAGGACAGCCTATTTGAGAGGCTCGGCTCCACCATTACACAGCCACCACCACCACAACTACCACCACGGAGCTCATTCTCATAACATTTCCTCAGTGTCTTATTGTGATTACGTTGCTCAAGTTCTCGTATATGGGAGTTATCGGTGTTTTATTTATTTTATTTTTTTTTTGTGCGTGTGTGATTTTAGCATAACGTTCTGTGAAAAAAAATTGGTGTATGATCTGTTTCCTGTGTTGAAAATGTCATATATTTTCTTCTTTTTATATGTTTTCTGTTTGTATTTGTTCTTTTCTTTTTAACTATTAAAAATCAAATAAATACCTTTCTCTGAAAATCTACTGCTTCAAAAAGGGTATCTAGTACTGTAATGCACTAAGCCTTGCACTTAGTGAATCATGTGCAAAAGCTAGTGATAAATAAATATTTGAAATTTCTTATTGAACACGAATTCTACATAACGTCAATGGAAAAAAATAAAAACATCTACTAGAACTCGACTTAACACCTCTGTGGCCCTTGAAAATAGTCCTGATGAGGGAACAAAGCGTCGAACAACACGGACCCAAAATGCGGTAACGAAATAAAACGGTATGCAGTCTTAGGAAGTAGACTTGTATATTCAATGACCCTCTTAACCCTTTCACTGCGATATGCAAGAAATAACAGCACTATGGGTAATGTATGAAATCTTTATAAACATGTACAAGAAAAAAGTAACAAAAAGAAATTGATTTTGCACGTTCTAGCCGAGATAATGTTTGGAAGAGAGTATAGAACAATAAAAGATGTTCCCAAGTGGTTAATAATTAATAAAGATGTACCAAATAGCAGTCAAAGGGTTAAATACTGCAATAAGAACATCAAGACCATGAAAGACCAAGAACACAAACCCGAGTGCAAAGAATAACAAGGAACATTCATAATTAGAAGTTGAATAGTCGAGTAACTTTTATTTTTAACTTATTTTCACTGTTTTGCGCTCAAGTTCTCTGTTTCGACAATCTTGCTATTCATGACAAGAACAAGAACACGATCCTGAGTCGGAAAAGTAACAAGGTACACTCATGGGTGGAAGTGAAGTCAAGTAACCGAGTAACTTTTTGCACTGACTCAACTGCCTTGCGCTTCCACTCAATCTCTACTCTGTTCCGCTGACATCTTAGAAAAAACTAACAACTTGTAGATTACTAGAAGATTGCACGACTCAAGTTTACTCTTCCTCTCAATCTTAAGTCCTCCGTTCTGCTTACAGTCTTACAAATCTTCACAACAGCTGGATTCCTAGCAGATTACGGGAGTCAAGTTTTGCACCTCCTCCCAACCTTAAGTCCTCTGTTCTTCTGACGATCTTACAAAATAACCTAACAGCTTAGAGTCACAGCAGATTACAGGACACAAACTTTATCCTTCCTCTCCCTCCGAAGCCTGTTTTTCTACTGACAGCCTCACAAAAACCCAAACAATTCGTAGATTCTCAGCAGGCTGCAGGACACAAGACTGAGGGAAAGCGCCAAACACAGTGAGAGAAAGAGGCAAGTGCGGTAGGTGAATCAATTATTGACCAAGACTGTAACAAGAAGAGCGACTTGCAATACCGGCAAAGAACGGAGAACAAGACGTAGGGTGGAGTGACAAGGACCAACACACACCCCGAAATGTACCCTGAGAAAAGAAATAAGGGCGCCACCTGCAGAGAGAGAGAGAGAGAGAGAGAGAGAGAGAGAGAGAGAGAGAGAGAGAGAGAGAGAGAGAGAGAGAGACGTATGTAGATGGGCGAGCACAGTGTATTGAGATAGCCACACACTATATACGTATATTAATTAAAAAAGAGTTCGGGATATGAATAGATGTATAAATATATATTGTCGGATAAAATGAGATTCTTTACGCCAAGCTTAATATGGCGGAAAATGGAAAATAGTAGTAGTGGGTTAGACTCGAATCGTCACGTGAGATATTTAAAGCGTGTTATCAATGCGCCAGCAAAATAACACGATTATTGAAACGAAAGAATGATGTGAATGGTTTGAACTTAGACGAAATGAAAAAAAAAAAGCGTAGGGGATGAAAAATTAGTGTGTGTGTGTGTGTGTGTGTGTGTGTGTGTGTGTGTGTAAGCCTTGGTTGTAATGAATCTGTTTTGTTTATCTGTCAGTTTCTCTCTCTCTCTCTCTCTCTCTCTCTCTCTCTCTCTCTCTCTCTCTCTCTCTCTCTCTCTCTCTCTCTCTCTCTCTCTCTCTCTCTCTCTCTCTCTCTCTCTCTCTCATAATAAAAATAACAATTATAATGATGATGATAATAATAATAATAATAATAATAATAATAATAATAATAATATTAATAATGATAATATTATTATTAATATTAACAATAAAATAAATAATAATAATAATAATAATAATAGTAATAATAATAATAATAATAATAATAATAATAATAATAATAATAATAATAATAATAATAATAATAATAATAACGAGAAAACTGAATTTATAAACTAAAACAGAAAAATTAAAAATACATAAACTATTTCAAAAGAAATAATTATAACCGATGACAAAAAATGGAAAAATGTGCAAACCTATATCAAATAAAAGGAAAATGTATAATTCATAACAACAAAATCAAAAAAATATATAAACTATCACGAGAGAGAGAGAGAGAGAGAGAGAGAGAGAGAGAGAGAGAGAGAGAGAGAGAGAGAGAGAGAGAGAGAGAGAGAGAGAGAGAGAGAGAGAGAGAGAGAGAGAGAGAGAGAGAGAGAGAGAGAGAGAGAGAGAGAGAGAGAGAGAGAGAGAGAGAGAGAGAGAGAGAGAGAGAGAGAGAGAGAGAGAGAGAGAACCACACACATACACAGTTACAACCACAGAGAACCAGCCACTCAAGTTGTTAATACTCCCAGACAAGAGAGCGCAGGTACTCCTTCCCTAACCTTATCCTTTAGTCACCAGCGCACCCCGAGGACTTACCTGGCTCAGCGGGCGGCCGTCAGCGAAGGTCCAGGTGATGGTGGGGTCAGGCACGCCCTTCGCCACGCAGTCCACCACCGCGCCGGAGGTGTTGGTGAAGTGCAGCTGTCTGGGAGGCTCCTCGATGAAGTGCAGGTCCTGGGCAAGGTGCAGGCGGTGTTGTGGGCTCCGCGACAGACGGTAGACTTGAGGTGGCTGAGGTGGGTTCAGCATGCCCGTGGAGAGTCTTGTGTCGCCTAAGGTATAGAGATAAAAGGTTTGTTAGGTTATGTTGAGAGGTAGGGCAATTTGTGTTTGTTAGGTTAGGTGGAGTTAGGTTGGGTATTTAGCTGGTATTTCGTATTTTCCTTTTATTTATTTATTTATTATTTTTTTTTTTTTTATCAAGTAAGAGAGATAATGGGTAGTTGTGTTATATAGGAAGGTGTGGGGTTTGTGTTTTATAGGTCAAGCTGCTTTTCGTAGTTTCCTTTTTATTTTCAGGTGATGGAGATAAATGTCCACTGTGTTCTGCGGGAAGACATGGGTTTGTTTTTGCAGGTTAAGTTTCCTTTCCTAGTTTCCTTATGTTCTTATTTTTTTACACTTCCCAATGCACCATGACGCCCACACTACATGCAATCACCATTAAACACAACAAAAGCACCAAAAAATCATTACTTTCCGTCATACACCCACCCCAACACGTAAACACCACAACTGCCATTAACACAACACACCAAAAACAATCACCATTGACTAAGAAAAAAGAACAAAGGTGAGAGAGAGAGAGAGAGAGAGAGAGAGAGAGAGAGAGAGAGAGAGAGAGAGAGAGAGAGAGAGAGAGAGAGAGAGAGAGAGAGAGAGAGAGAGAGAGAGAGAGAGAGAGAGAGGAAAAAAAAAAGGAGAGACATAACAACAGCACCACATTTTCCTTACACGCGCCTCGAGATGGCCACCAATAAGCAAGGAGCAGGAACGCCACCATCGTCCCTGCCTGCCCTCCCTTCCTCCTCCTGCCCCAGTCCCTTGCTTTGCTCCAGCCTGCTGTAAACAACGCCTCCAGTGCTCGGTTTCCCTCCCAGTCCTCCCCAACACGTGTAAAATGTTCCGCCGTCTTGGTCTCATAACCATCATATTTGCACTTAAATGAAGCAAGTTGGAACATAATTATTTGTCGCTATGCAGTTTAAATGCCATTAAGGTCTTCGCATCAGCAATGAATGGCCATGCGGGGCTCGCCACTCGATACCCACGTCTCGTCTGTCACGCTCAAGCGACGAGCGACGAGTGGCGAGTGTGTGTGTGAGGTGTTTTGTACCAGCGAAGGGGATCCGGCAGCCGTTCTGAGCCAGTAGACTCATCAGGAAATCAATTTCGAGATGAATGAATCAGCGGCGGACAGAAAGCAGCGCACTCTTTGTGGACTCCCCGCCAGCGTTGCCGCACCAGCACTGCCAACTCCACGGCGCCTGGCAGTACTCACCCCGCCACCCTCCCCGCCGCTTTTCTCATCATTACCTTCCCTGTCACAAAAACCTCCTTTGATAACCCTTTAGGAAATGATGGGTGTAAAACAGCACCAGACAGCAATCCAATCCCGCAAGTCGCTTTATGTAAATCTGGTGCGGAGGGATTGGCACGCCTGTTCCTCGGTGGCTTTCAAAGGAAGAAATCCTTTGGCAAATCATTATCGGTGTGATTAAACTTAACGCCAGCGTGATCACAGTCCCTCGTTGAGTGCGCGCGGGCGGGCGGGCGGGCGGGCAGGCGGGTGGGCGGTCCTCAGCAGCAGCAGCAGCACGGCGCTCTCCACTCGCCTGCATAATGAGGATAAAATAATGGAACCAAATGAAGATATGTGAAAGGTGAAGCATCCCGACATGCCTATGTAATGAACCCCGCCTGCTTGTTAGCGCGACCCACGTATCCTCAATAAATATATCAGTACTAACAAGATGCACTCCAATAATAATACCGACAAAAACAGCAACAACAAGAGTAATAGTAATAGTAGTAGTAGTAGTAGTAGTAGTAGTAGTAGTAGTAGTAGTAGTAGTAGTAGTAGTAGTAATAATAATAATAATAATAATAATAATAATAATAATAATAATAATAATAATAATAATAATAATAACAATAATGATAATAATAATAACAGCAACACCATTTCCACTCGAGACGAGAAAAATAATGCAACAGAATGGAAACTTGGACTAGCGTGGAGAGCAAGAGGAGGAGGAGGAGGAGAAGGAGGAGGGTAAGAAAGAAAAAAAGAAGACAAGAACGGAGTGAGGAAGGAAAGAGAGTGGAATGAGGGAGGAAACGGAGTGGAAGGAAGGAGGAGGAAGGAGGAAGAAGAAGAGGACCACCAGGTAACAAGGCAAAGGGCTGAGGGCGGCGAGAGAGGAGGCAGGGTGACAGGAAACAAGGTGAAGGGGCATTAGGCACGAGAAGGAAAGGCGGGGCAGGCAGGCAGGCAGGAAGGAAGCAAGGCCGGTAAGGGGGAAGGAGGCGGTGGGCGGTGTGTCGGTCTTCGGAAAGCATCGCGCCTCTCCCTGGTCATGCCTCGCCTTTCTCTCTCTTCTACTGCTACTGCTGCTGCTGCTGCTCCGGCCGACGCAGAAACATTATTACGGGATTGAGCAGTAAAAGTTGTGTCAGGGTAAACGTGTGTGTGCATTACCCCTGGACGGCAGAAAGGGGCGGCGGAGAGAGAGAGAGAGAGAGAGAGAGAGAGAGAGAGAGAGAGAGAGAGAGAGAGAGAGAGAGAGAGAGAGAGAGAGAGAGAGAGAGAGAGAGAGAGAGAGAGAGAGAGAGAGAGAGAGGGAGGGAGGGAGGGAGGGAGGGAGGGAGGGAGGGAGGGAGGGAGGGTGGGTGGGAGGGAGGGAGAGAGAGCAGAGATTCCGCCATAACACTGAGAGGATGAAGGGGATAGTGGGGAGGGAGGGAGAGAGAGATGGAAGAAGAAGAAAAGAACTCAGAGAGAGAGAGAGAGAGAGAGAGAGAGAGAGAGAGAGAGAGAGAGAGAGAGAGAGAGAGAGAGAGAGAGAGAGAGAGAGAGAGAGAGAGAGAGAGAAATATATATAGATAGCCTGACAGACAGACAGACTGACAGATTGACATATTGAGAAGTAGACAAAAAGGTAGACAAAAAAATATCAACGATGAACGGAAAACCAGACACAAATAGGCAAAGCACAATAACAGACATGCGAACAGACAGACAGACAGACAGACAGACAAACAGACAGAGACAGACAAACCAGACAAAAAGAGACAGGCCAGACACAAGCAGAAAGACACAGACGCACATACAACACACAGCCAGAAAGACAGAGAGACAAATAGAGACAGAAGCGAAGTAAATATAAGGCGACTTTCACCAGTGTGTTTAGCAATCTCCTCTTCGGCCGTAAAATAGAAGAGTATGTCAAAATGTTTACTGTGACCTTTATGAGCCAGTGCATGCGTGCCGCGCCCCTCCACCATTAGCACACGCCTCCCCGCAGCCTGCTTTCTTGTCTATGGGTCCTCTTTGCACTTTGTAATAATAATAATAATAATAATAGTGGTGGTGGTGGTGGTGGTGGTGGTGGTGGTGGTGGTGAGGATAGGGGTGGCGGCGCTGGTTTTGTAGTAGTAGTAGTAGTAGTAGTAGTAGTAGTAGTAGTTGTTGTTGTTGTTGTTGTTGTTGTTGTTGTTGTTGTTGTTGTTGTTGTTGTTGTTGTTGTTGTTGTTGTTGTTGTTGTTGTTGTTGTTGTTGTTGTAGCAGGTTATTGTTGTTTTTGTTGGTGGTGGTGGTGTTGTTATAATAATAATAATAATAATAATAATAATAATAATAATAATAATAATAATAATAATAATAATAATAATAATAATAATAATAATAATGATATAACAACAACAACAACAACAACAACAACAACAACAACAACAATAACAACTTTCCAGAAAAAGATTCTTGAATATCTATCTAAATAATTCATTAAAATATACGAAGCTTCCACCTGCTTCTTTTCTTCGACAGATAATTGGAAAGACAAATTGCACAACAAATTAAATAAGAAAAAATAAATTAATAAATACGTAAATAAATATAAGAGCTGGAAATGACACACAAGTCTTTCCTTCAATATTCCTTTATCCGAATAATTTTCCCTAAAGACGCACTGAATTGTAAGTCCCCCGGTAATTTCTACTCCGACAGATGATCAAGATGACAACGAGAATATAAAAGAAAAAAATAATAAAGATAAATATTGCAAAAAATATGAATCCAAGTCTACCTTTAAACTTCCCCTTTTCCCTCATTCATCAGTCCCAGTAACTTTTGGAAATGTAGATGTAGTTTTCAGTGTATGTTTTTTTTTCTTTATTTTTCTCCTTTTTTTCCGAAGAAGGATGAAGATTACAAAGAAGTGCGAGAGGTAAAAAGAAAAAAAGAAAAGAAAAAAAGTACTGCAAAAAAAAGTATATTTACTTAACTCTATCCTCAGACAATTTTATTTTCCGAAACTGTCACCAAAATACCTCACACAAATCTAGTCTCCAGTATTTTCTTCCCCCACCAGATGATAAATGACAATGGACGAAAATGTGCGGGAAGAAAAGGAAAAAAAAAAGACGTTATTGCAAAGGACACATCCCAATTTACCCTTTAAGTTTCCTCACCAAAATGATCCAACTCCGTAAATGAAAAAAAAAAAAAATTCCACGCCATTTTTTTCTCCCAGCGGAGGATGCATGCTACAAAGAAATCCACGAAAATGAAAAGCAAAAATGGTGCTGCAAAAGACGCACCCGAGTCTGCCCTCAAACTCTCCTTTTCCGAAATGTGGCGGCGGTGTGAGGCAGGCAGTGGGAGGCGGCACCCAGGGGGCCTCCGTCATTAATTTAGTGTTGAGGCCAGCAGCGTTTGGCCTCAAGACGCAACGCACCCTTCTGTTTTGTCAGATAAACACATTACCTGCTCAACAATACACATGGCACAGCGCAGTAACAACTAAAATACCAACATCTGAGGAAACCTAACTTAAATAAACTGCCTTAACTGAAACAAACTAACATAATTCTTATAATTTTGTGGGATAAACACATTACGAGTATCTGCCGACAATACACATGACAAGATGGAAACACAGCACAGTAACAAATACTGATACCTAAGGAAACTCAACTCGACTTTGCTGATATGGCTGAAACAAACTAGCACGGTCTTTGAAATTTAGTGGGATAAACACATTTACTTCCCCAACAATACACATGACATGCATCACTAACAACTACGTAGAATCCCCACACCTACAGAAACCTAGCTTAAATAAACCAAGCATAAATAAACACACGTATAATAAATTAGCACGGATGTTACAATTTGGTCGGAGAAAAACGCATTACCTGTTCAGCAACACACATGACACGGTGGAAATACAGCGCAGTAACAATTAGAATCCCCACACCTGCAGGAACTTAACTAAATTAAAGGCAACTAAATACAGCTGTAATAAACTAGCATGACTTCAATAATTTTGTCAGATCAATGCATTACCTGCTCAGCAATACACATAACACGGCGGAAATACAGGGCAGTGACAACTAAAATCTAGACACCTGTGGAAACCTGACCTAATTGCACATACGTAACTAAACCTGAACAAACCAAAATAGCATGATTCTTATAATTTTGTCAGATAAACAGATTACCTCTTCCACAGTATATATATAGAGTCCGTATGTACGGGTGAAGATTAACACTGTAAACCCGTGTCGCCTTAATGGAAACAACGTAACAGAAAAAGGTACAGTGGGTGTGACTGGGTAGTGGCGTGACGCAGAAGGAAGTGACCCCTGGAACAGGTACAGGTGGCGAGGGAGACTACTATACAGAAAAAGGTGCAAGTCCCCGAACCCTGAGTGCAACATTCTTACAAGTATTGACAATAAACCTTAATCGTCCTAAACAATGTGCAAGATATGAAGGAAATGTAGCACAGTAACAGATGAAATGCCTCCACCCAACTCGAGCAAACCAAATAAAACCAAGAATAATTTGACCTAACTAGCCGCATCTGCCATGACTTTTGTAGTTTTGCCAGGTAAACGCACTAACTTCCGCAACACACACCTGACACGAAGGAAACATGGCACACTAACTTAATAACCAAATCTAAGCATGATTCTAATGATTTTTTCAGATAAACACATTACCTCTTCAGCAACAAACATGGCACGAAGTAAACACAAAGTATACAACAGCTAAAATACCTACACCTAACTATACAAACCTAAACCGCAAGCTAAACATGACTACAATTTATATCAGTGCACATTCGTTCCCCTTAGTTAATCCACGTAAATGTGAAAAAATGGTAAGCAAACGTATGCAATCATAGACTCGCGAAAAAAAAAAAGACTAAACTAACAAATAAGTAAAATGAATAAATGAAAGATAAAAAAAAAGAGAAAACATATATAAAAATTCTACCAAAATAAATACATGAATAAATAATAAAAAAAAAAACTTCATACATGCAGTAAACAATTCAACAATTAGATAACCGAATAAAGGAGTGGAAACAAAATATGGAATAGCAAAAAGAAAATAAACAAGCGAAGAATACAGAGACAAGTAAGACAAAAAAAAAAAAGTAGAAGTAACTGAACAAGCAAAACCTGAATATATATATAGGATGCAAATAAAAAAAGGCTCATAAAGATACATGGAACCAAACAAACATGTCTTTATCCTTCCCCTCCTCCTTCCCCCACCAAAAAAAAAAAAAAGAGAAAGGAAAACGGAAACTACGGTAAAGAAAACGAAGCAAAAACAAAGAGAGAGAGAGAGAGAGAGAGAGAGAGAGAGAGAGAGAGAGAGAGAGAGAGAGAGAGAGAGAGAGAGAGAGAGAGAGAGAGAGAGAGAGAGAGAGAGAGAGAGAGAGAGAGAGAGAGAGAGAACTTCAAGCCAAATAAACAAACAAGCAATAAAAAGGAAGAAAAAAATGACAAATAAAAAAAATAAGAAAGTAACGAAAAGAAAAAAGGAAAAATCATAAAAAAGAACGAACCAAACAAACAAACCAGATATTGAAGGAAAAGACAAAAAAGAAAAAAAGATAAAACATAAAATACAGAAAACCACATCTGAGAGAGAGAGAGAGAGAGAGAGAGAGAGAGAGAGAGAGAGAGAGAGAGAGAGAGAGAGAGAGAGAGAGAGAGAGAGAGAGAGAAAGCAAAAAAAAAAAAATGAAGCACCTTGATAGAGAGAAAAAAAAACAAATAAAATAACAAAAAACAACACAAAAGAAAGAAAATACACACCTTAACCAAGAAAAATAGAAAAAAAAAAAAGTGACGCGCCTTAAAAACAAGAAAAAGAGAGAGAGAGAGAGAGAGAAAAAAAAAAAAGAACAGAGAAAAAGAGGGCAGGTTC
>NC_087152.1:14832500-14835000 GCF_035594125.1 Scylla paramamosain
GTTTAAGTGGAAGACGTGACGTGAAACATAAGTCAGGATTGGATAGATGAATGGATGGATGGAGTGGTGTGGGTGTCAGCGAGGAGGTGGAGGTAGCACAGGAAGTGGGGGAGAAGGAGGGGGTGGAGTGGAATGCTACAGAAATGAGGCCACACGAGTGGAGTGGGAATGAGGAGCGCAGCGTGTGGCTAATGAACCATATGCATAAAATAAAATAAAAAAAAAAAAAAAATATATATATATATATATATATATATATATATATATATATATATATATATATATATATATATATATAAAGAGCAACACACACACGCACAATAAAAAAAATGCATAAATACATATTCATCACATCCACAGCTATCGTTAGCTTGCCAGTAGGTACGAAGTGAATAATTGATATAATATTTGTTACAACCAAATAATATATTCATAATCCAGGCCACCCCGGGAGGCGGCGTGCGTATATGTATATTCACGCCACTGCTAATGACTTCATTTGCATGGAAACTAAGTTAGTAATGGGAGAAGGGGGAGCCGGGAGGAGCAGGTCTATGCCAGTCAATCCTCTGCTACACGACCCTCTGCGCTCTTTAACACTACCCATTATTATACACGTAAACTAAACCTCATTTTTCACGTTCACGCTGACAAATACTACACCACGCACGCCGCCACCGACGTAACGGAACAAGCGCGGGAAGGATAACACTATTTCAGCGGCGATGTGCCCCACACACGCCGTGGCGCCATCAATTACTCCATAAAATGATGTTCACTTGGAAGATTACCCGGCGCTGTGTTCGTCTTGCTGAGTCGGCCCAAACAGATGGCTCAAAATGGAGGGATCTCGAATCATTTAAACCTTAATCCCTCAGACGTGATTACCGCAGTCTGTCCCGGATTTCCTGACTTATGAAACATGGAAAAGCTGACTGTTTCTTATTTTTTCATTCTTTTTCCCCCCTTTTCCTCCTGTGTTTTTTTCCTACTCGATAATCCTTTTGGCCGCTCTCCTCGGAAATAGAGGACGTAGCACGCAGCCCTGGCGTGTTTGGTAGGGTTGTGAGGGGCACGGCAAGCTTGGCAGGGGACTGGAACCCAACCCAACCCTCCTTACCTCTCCCTTTCTCTCCCAGGCGCGGTGGAATTAGAGAGCAAGGAGTGTGAGAGCGGATAGCACGCAACACACACTCAGATTCAGAGGCAAAATGTGAGCAAAAGGGAGCAAATGTGATCTAATTCTAATTCCCACAGCCTGTGTTCCCTGCTCAGCCTTCCTCGTGTCTCTGTACTCCTCCCTTTCTCTCTCTCTCTCCTCCTTCCCCCTCCTCCTCTTTCACTCGCTACCTCCTCCAGTTGAATCTCGCCAAATCGCTGGTGTGGAAGATGCCGTGTGTCGCAGGATAACGAGACCTTCCATTACCTGAAAATTTCTAAAAGGAGGTAATGAGCACAATCGCCAAGCGCCGCCGCCCTCTCCCCTCCCTCTCTACATCACCCCTGCTTCCCTGGTGCAACCCCTTCACCCCCTCCTTCACTCCCCCTGCCACGACACATCCCCCTCCCCATCTCCTTTTTCACCTGGAAGACCCTAATTACCTCTCCTCCTCCCCTCTTTTTACACCCTTCACCCTCCACCTAACACCCTTTAACTCACGTGCCTCCTCCACCTCACGACACACACACAAAAATATCCACAACATTCAATTAATGCTTAAAAAGGAACCTCCACAGAATCCACACGTGTGTACCATAATTATCTTTCCTTCAAGGCTACATTCGTTCTTTCTTTCCTCAGTCTTATTTTTATTGCTATTACATTTTTTTTTCTTAGTTACTACTCTCATGCTTTCATTCGTCATTTCTTTCCTTTAATCTTCTTTTTTTCATTTTTCAACTCTAGCCTCGCGTTCGCGTTCATCACTCATCACCGCTACGCTTCCCGCTCCTTTAAAGACACAGGCGCTCAGGCAAAATCAACACACGGAGACACACAGGAAGGTGCTGGAGAGCTGGATTGCCGCCAGACTAAGAGCAAGCACAGGAAAAGCATAATCAAGTTTTGGGTTGTGTCATTAGGCAAGCGGTGACGACGCTAACCCGTGGAAACTTTACAAAAGCTGCCAGTTCCTTCCCTCACTCTCTGAGTCCAACACCCCTCCTCGCCTTGCCTAGCCCTCTACTGGTCCCCTTCCTCCCCTCCCTCCCTGCCCTCCTCGCCCTCCTCGCCACCCGCCCCCGGCAGTGGCACTCTCGCCCTGCTTTTACTGACAACACTTCACAACGCTCGTCAGTTAGTCTCGCATTATGTTCGTCTCGCGTCTGAGCCGAGTTTTAAACTTGACAAGGCTCCGATGCGCGGGGCTACGAGGAAGGGAAAAAGAGTGTCGTTCTTTTAAAGCCAATCGATGCGATACTGTATAGCATATTGCTAAGGCTGGGGGAGGGATATTCTCTCTCTCTCTCTCTCTCTCTCTCTCTCTCTCTCTCTCTCTCT
>NC_087152.1:14837500-14842500 GCF_035594125.1 Scylla paramamosain
AAAAAAAAAAACAATGAAGCCCGTCAGCCAACATACGAGCCGTAATGCGCCACTCGCAATGAAACATCACACGCGATGGAAACAATATGATCCAGTGATACAAAGCAGTTTTCAGAATGAAGCTAATGTGCAGGCGCACATAAAACGGCAACACCGAGCACGAAGTTACAAAGTATACAACATCTGCCTCTTCACCTAAATTTAAGCACCATCCAGTCTGCTTCATACTTCCACGCCATTAAATTCCACACGCCAACTTTCCCGTTCTCCACTAGACTTGCAAATGGCGTTTTGGCAACACCCGCTTTCTGGAGCATCTATGGAATTCTTTGCCTGCGCCAAGCGATGTGCCAACCACTTGTTATGAAGGTAATGGGGCGTGACGCCATTCCTCATTCTGGCCGTTGCACACACCGCGGCGGTGACGTGCCGCTCCCGGGCGTCACGCAGGCCGCGGTGATCCCCCTCCATCAGGGGTGCAGCTAATGGCCTCTGCTACATTACAACGCGCAAATGATAACAGAATCCAGCACGCGAATGTGTGTTGACAACTCTCCTCTTCGGACTTCCCCTGTCAGCCCATAAGCACGACCCATTAGGCTGACAGTCACCCCGCGGCCGGTCACCCCGCCAGCCACTCCCAGCACGCGGTAATGACCACTTAAACCAAACTATCTACTTCAAGCATGAGGCTTAAAATGTTCAAGCCACACCGCCGAAACAGTGAGAGGAAAGAGAACTTTTTTTCTTTCCTTAAATATGACGCATATGGAAAAAAAAAAGGTGAAAATACTCACAAAAATATGAATGTACGTCCACCTCGTTAAGTCAGCAACAGCAGCACACTAAACCACAACATGCGGCTATAAAGTGGCCTTACAAAACAAAGCACACACACACACAAAAAAAAAAAAAATGAGGAAAAGCATTACCACAAACCATCCTCGAACCAAAATTCTGCAGTGTGCCTAACGAAGTCGGAATAACTGTGGAGAGAGGGGGAAAAAAGTACGGTACTGGGCCGTTTGTAAACACGGGCGGGTCCAGTGTCCCTGCCTCTCGGGGGAGGAGGAATGACCGTCCACTTTTCCCCGGCGGGAGTGAGGCGCTGCAGACTCCAAAAAGGTGCGACGAGAGGCAGACACGCCCTCCCTGATAAGTCGGTTCCTCTGAGGCCACCACACTCAAAATGGCCTCGTGCTGCATACATTTTCAGTCACTTTTTTTTTCTGTATACACATTGGATGCCATACATTTCCCTGCACTCTTCTCATATTTCTTTAGTTCCTGCTCCTCTCTCTCTCTCTCTCTCTCTCTCTCTCTCTCTCTCTCTCTCTCTCTCTCTCTCTCTCTCTCTCTCTCTGCAGCTTCCTACCAAAACTCCGTGTTTGCTTGTTTATTTGTTTGTTTGTTGGCTTGCTTACTTTGTGTGTGTGTGTGTGTGTGTGTGTGTGTGTGTGTGTGTGTGTGTGTGTGTGTGTGTGTGTGTGTGTGTGTGTGTGTGTGTGTGTGTGTGTCTTTTCAATTTGTTTCACTTTATTCTTTATTTGCACCGGCCTCCCTCTCTCTCTCTCTCTCTCTCTCTCTCTCTCTCTCTCTCTCTCTCTCTCTCTCTCTCTCTCTCTCTCTCTCTCTCTCTCTCTCTCTCTCTCTCTCTCTCTCTCTCTCTCTTCCGTTCCCTCCTCTTCCTGCTCTCTCTCATGTCCATTTCTTTATGGTTTCTGTCTCTTCTTCCCTCTCCACACATTTCCCTCTCCTCTACATTTTTTCTTTCGTCACTCCTCTCAGTCCTCCCTTATATTTCTCTCTCTCTCTCTCTCTCTCTCTCTCTCTCTCTCTCTCTCTCTCTCTCTCTCTCTCTCTCTCTCTCTCTCTCTCTTTCTGGTCCTCCCTCTTCACTCATTTTTCTCTCCACCCTTCCCTCCCCCATGTTCACTTCCTCAAGCCTGTCCTACCCTCCCTCTCGTCTATTTCATATCTTCTCTTTCTTTTGTATTCTTCCTACTCCTCCTCCTCCTCTTCTTCTTCCTCCTCCTGCTCTTCCTCCTCTTTCGCTGCCTAGATAATAAGCAAATTTCACTTAAAATCTTCTAATGGCTTCTAATTTTCATGATTTCATATTCCGTAATTTTTAGATTTTATTTTGTTCGCGACTTGTTTTATTTTCTTCCAGGTTAGGATCTTAGAAAAGTTTATAATTTTTCAGTCGTATTTTTTTATTTTTTTTTATCTAATAACAGACACACCTTCCTTACTTCAACAAGACACACTGTACATCCTTATTCTTGTTGTGTCCCCATCTCTACTTTCTTCGCCTTATATTCTTCATTTTCCCTTTTTAACTCTTGTGTCTCCTCCTCCTCCTCCTCCTCCTCCTCCTCCTCCTCCTCCTCCTCCTCCTCCTCCTCTTCTTTTGTTTTGTCCTCCTCCTTCCCTTACCTTTACTTTTATTTTCTTCTGCGTCTTTTCATTTTCCCCTTTTTCTTCTTTCTCAGGTCATGTTCCTCTTTCACCTCATCCTCCTTTCCCTTCCTCCTCCTCCTTCTTCTCCTCCTCCTCCTTCTCCTCCTCCTCCTTTCCCTTTCCTAATCTTCATTTCTATCTTCACATATTTCTTTTAAATTTTTCTTCTTTCCTTCTTCCTGCTTATCCTGCTTCACCATACCCTTTTCCTCCTCCTCCTCCTCCTCCTCCTCCTCCTCCTCCTCCTCCTCCTCCTCCTCCTCCTCGTCCTCCTCCTCCTCCTCCTCTTTCTTTCCCTACTTTCATTTCTATCATCACCTAATTTTCTTTTTCTCTTTTCTTCTCCCTATTCCTCCCCCTTCTGTGTTTTCCTCAACGTCCTCTTACTCCTGCATTTCCCCTCTCGTCGTCCTCCTCCTCTTCCTCCTCTTCCTCCTGTTTCCATCTACTTCCTCCAACTCCTTCTTCTCCTCCTCATACTCCTCTTCTTGTGCTTCCTTTCACGTCCTCCTCCTTCTCTTCCTGTTTCCCTCCACGTCCTAGTCCTCCTCCTGTGTTTCCTTTCACATCCCCCTCCTTCTTCTTCTCCTCCTTCTCTTCCTATGTTTCCCTCCACGTCCTATTCCTGTGTTTCCTTCTTCCTTCTCCTCCTCCTGCTCCTCCTGTTTTCTTCCACGGCCTACTCCCCCACCCTCCTGTGTTTCCTTCCTTCCTCCTCCTCCGGCATCTTCCTCCTCCTCCATCTTGCTATCTGGAAGGGCAGGATATTGACCAATAAGACGCGCCATGACAAGTTTTACGCACTTCATCAGATCTTTTACTGCCCCGTTGTGATGGCGGCGGGGTATACGTGGCGCTACATCACGACCTCGCCGCCACGTCCCGCCCTGTACCCCCTGCCCGCCTGTGTACTCGTATCGTAAGTGATGTTTGAGATAACGCCTTCGCTATTACCACCACTACCACCACCGCCACTGCCACCACCTCTACTGCCACCGCCACCGCCACTGCCACTGTCACCACAGCCACCGCTACTTCTATCACTGTTTCTTCTTCTTTTTTCTTCTTATTCTCTTCCTCTTCCCCCCTTTCCATTTCATTATTTTCTTCTTGTTCCTTGTTTCTCTCTCTCTCTCTCTCTCTCTCTCTCTCTCTCTCTCTCTCTCTCTCTCTCTCTCTCTCTCTCTCTCTCTCTCTCTCTCTCTTTCTTTCCTTTTCCTCATGTTTCTTCTCTCTCTCTCTTTCTTTCCTTTTCCTCATGTTTCTTGTCTCTCTTCTTCTTTGTTCTATTATCATATTCTCACCTCCTTTTCCCTTCTTCCTCTTCTTCATCCCTTTCCTCCTTCTATTTATCTTTTCTTCACCTCCTCCTTTTCCTCCTTTTATTCTTCCTCGTCCCTTTGCTATGCCTTATTCTCACCTCCTCCTCCTTTTTCTCCTTCACTTCCTCTTCCTCTTTCTCCTCCTCTTACTCGTATTCATCATTCCTCCACTACTTTTTTTTAATGACATTCTCACTTCCTCCTCCTCCTCCTCCTCCATCACCTCCACCTCCTCTTCCTCCTCCTCTTCTTCCTTCACTTCCTTTTCCTCCTCCTCCTCCTCCTCCTCCTCCTCCTCCTCCTCCTCCTCTTACTCGTATTCATCATCCCTCCACTACTTTTTTAATGGCTAATTCTCACTTCCTCCTCCTCTTCCTCCTCCTCCTCCGCTTCCTCTTCCTCCTTCTCCTATACCTAATTCTCGCCTCGCCCTCCTTCCATCAGCACCAGAGAGGAATTATTCACTAGAGGTGCGATAATCTGCGTTTTCTTGAAGTAGACTTGAGGTGTGACTGTCCCGATGGTGGTGGCGGTGGTGGTGGTGGTGGTGGTGGTGGTGGTGGTGGTGGTGGGTTGATGTATTTGGTGATATAAAATGAATATGACTTTGTAAGGAAATAGCCCCTCTCTCTCTCTCTCTCTCTCTCTCTCTCTCTCTCTCTCTCTCTCTCTCTCTCTCTCTCTCTCTCTCTCTCTCTCTTTCACTACCTGACACACCTGCCATTTTCTCCCTCCTTGATTCTTTAGTTCTATCCCCATCTTTCTCCCTCTTTTCTTCCATTCCTTTCCTCCCTCCTTCATTCCCTCCCTTCCTCCCTCCTTCTTTCTTTTCCTATACTCCTATCTTCCCTCCCTCATCGTCACCTTACCCAACCTTTCTTCTTCTTTTCTTCCATCCCTCTCTTCTCTCCTTTATTACCTACCTCCTTTTTTTTTTTACTTTTCTCCCTCTTCTTTCCTTTCCTATATTTCTTACAATCCTCCTATCCTTTCTCCCTTTCTTCTTTACACCTTCTTCTATCCTCCTATTCTTCCATCCCATCCTTCGACTCTCCCATCCTTCCTTCCTTCCTTCCTTCCTTCCTTCCTTCTTTCCTTCCTTCCTTACATTCCTCCTTCCATCCTTCCTTCATCCACCCCTTACCTCCACCTTCACCTCACCTTACCACCTCATATTCTGATCGACCCCTTCCCGTTTTTCCCTTCCCTTCCCTT
>NC_087152.1:14847500-14857500 GCF_035594125.1 Scylla paramamosain
AAAGAAGAAAAAATAGGAGAGTAAAAAGGTTCATGTGAATAAAGCGGCACGAAAAGTAAATATATTTTTGTTCCCACTTGCCATTAAAATAACTTTCCGGCGCAGACTTTTTTTTTCTTTTTTCTTCCCTCTAGAATAACATAAAATAATATTCGGGCCGGACCTGCTACTTCCTGTGGGCCTTTTAATGCATTCTGAATTTCACAAATAGAAAATACTAAAATAAAATTGTTTATCAGATATCAACGCTCTCTATTATATTTTTAAAAAGCAAGGATGGACGGACGGACGGACGGACGGATGGCGAGGCGAGGTGAGGCGAGGTGTGCTTCTGTCAGGCTTTTGTACTTTTATCATCACTCCCTGTTTCTATTATGATGTTGATGATGGTGACGGTGATGATGATGATGGTTATGGTTATGGTTATGGTGGTGGTGGTGGTGGTGGTGGTGGTGGTGGTGGCAGATAGTAATGGCGATGATGATGATACTGAATGATTGTGATGGTAGTGGTGGATGATAGCTGCGTAGGTGGACTGACTGACTGACTGACTGACTGACTGACTGACTGACTGAGAGAGAGAGAGAGAGAGAGAGAGAGAGAGAGAGAGAGAGAGAGAGAGAGAGAGAGAGAGAGAGAGAGAGAGAGAGAGAGAGAGAGAGAGAGAGAGAGAGAAACGCATGGACGCACGCACGCACGCACGCACGCACGTTTACAAACACACACACACACACACACACATCCCTACCATCATCGTAAACTTCACCACAACACCTACCCTGGTCGTCAGCGTCAGCATCGCCGTCACCATCACCTCACCATTACATCACCGTCATCTGACACTCAGTAACTTGCTGACACGAACCAAGGACCACGAGCATTGACACAGTAAATGTTTAGTATCAAATCATCAAACACTAGACATTTTTCATTATTATGTAATACGAGAGAGAGAGAGAGAGAGAGAGAGAGAGAGAGAGAGAGAGAGAGAGAGAGAGAGAGAGAGAGAGAGAGAGAGAGAGAGAGAGAGAGAGAGAGAGAGAGAGAGAAGAAGAAGAAGAAGAAGAAGAAGAAGAAGAAGAAGAAGAAGAAGAAGAAGAAGAAGAAGAAGAAGAAGAAGAAGAAGAAGAAGAAGAAGAAGAAGAAGAAGAAGAAGAAGAAGAAGAAGAAGAAGAAGAAGAAGAAGAAGAAGAAGAAGAAGAAGAAGAAGAAGAAGAAGAAGAAGAAGAAGAAGAAGAAGAAGAAGAAGAAGAAGAAGAAGAAGAAGAAGAAGAAGAAGAAGAAGAAGAAGAAGAAGAAGAAGAAGAAGAAGAAGAAGAAGAAGAAGAAGAAGAAGAAGAAGAAGAAGAAGAAGAAGAAGAAGAAGAAGAAGAAGAAGAAGAAGAAACAACAACAACAACAACAACAACAACAACAACAACAACAACAACAACAACAACAACAACAACAGAGAGAGAGAGAGAGAGAGAGAGAGAGAGAGAGAGAGAGAGAGAGAGAGAGAGAGAACAAGAAAACTGAGAAAGTCAAACCGAGAAACAGAGACAGACACACACAAAATTAGAGGGAAAGAGAGAGCTCACTGACCCTCATCATCACCATCATCACCATCACCTTCTCATTAGCGCCAAGGGAGAGGGAGAGAGGGAGGGGAAGGAGGGAAGGAGGGAGGGAGGGAGGGGGAGGGTGGGGGAAGGAAGGAGGGAGAGAGAGGATAATCCTCACCTCTTCTTCCCGGCAAAAGACAAGGCAAACAAAAACTAAATGATTGACCTTTGAAGCGACCCCGGGGCTTCGCTGACTCTCTCTTGCCTCCCCTTGTTCTCTGGCAGGCTCCTGAGTGTGCAAGATCAAACAGTGTACAGAAAATAATGATATAAAATAAATGGTTGGATATTCGCAGGCAATGCATCCAGTTATAATGTTAGCTCCTCTTACTGCTTGTTATTTCCAGTTGGTGCTGCATTTCTCTTTTCCTGCAGATTTGTTACGTGTGCATTCATTCCTATAGTCTCCCCTCCCTTCATTCCTATATACGAGTATATATATATATATATATATATATATATATATATATATATATATATATATATATATATATATATATATATATATATATATATATATATATATATATATATATATATATATATATATATACTTACTTTTTTTTTGGTCTGTTCTTATTTTAAAAACCTTGCTTCCGTCATTGGTGCAGTTTTCTAGTCATACAGCGTTTCTCTACAATCACAGTCTTTCCCTACACTTCAACAGTCTTCCCCCTCTCATTCCTACTCTTAGTCTTTCTCTACATTCCTACACTCTTCCTCTAAATTCCTTCAACCTTCATATCCTTATTCCAACAGCCCTTCTGCCCCCATTTCTTTTCTTGCAGCCTTCCTCTACACTCCAACAGTTTGTCTTCAATCCTTCCTACTCTTACAACAGTTTGTCTTCCCTCATTCCTACTCTCTCATCTCCTCTCATCATTTTCACTCTTACAGCCTTCCTTTACACTCCTACAACCTTCTTCCCATCACTCCTGTTCCCACAACCACTCCTCCAACCTCCAGATTTTACAAGCAGCTCCTCCTCTCTCCTTCTCATCCCTCTAACAACCTCTTTCCATTCCTCTCTCCAACCAGCGGTCCTCCTTCCTTCCACGCCATTCCAGCCCTATTTCCCCACGTCCTTCTATATCTACGTGGGCTGTCCATCCCAACCGCGGCCTTTCCCTTCGTCGAGGTCTTTTCAACTTCTATCTGTCCGCTCTCTTTGACAGTTCCCTCTTCCAGCGTCGTAACAGAAAGCACGTGGGAAGAGAGAGAGAGAGAGAGAGAGAGAGAGAGAGAGAGAGAGAGAGAGAGAGAGAGAGAGAGAGAGAGAGAGAGAGAGAGGAGAGGAGAGGAGAGGAGAGAGAGAGGAGAGAGAGAGAGAGAGAGAGAGAGAGAGAGAGAGAGAGAGAGAGAGAGAGAGAGAGAGAGAGAGAGAGAGAGAGAGAGAGAGACGAACAGACAGCCTTATAGATAATATATAGGTAGAGAGATAAATAAAACTGAAAACACATACATAAATAGACAGTGAAATAGACAGATAAACAAACAGACAGATACAAACAGATATGATACAGACAAATACAGAAAGGTAAACTGACAGACTGACAGACAGAAAGACAGACGGACAGGTTAGATAGATAGATAGATAAACAGACAAATATATAGATGAAGACAGATAGCTAGACAGACAAACAGAGACAGACAGCACAGATAGAGACATAGACAGATAAACGGAATGATAGACAGACAGACAGGGAGCAGAGACAAGCGCCTGAAATCCACTCCAGGCGATGACTGATGCGTGGAGAAGAGACTGCCAGGAGCCTCCTCCAATCATTCATCGGGATGCTCCAGTGCCTGCTGTCCCCCCTGCCTAGGCCACTCCGAACCTCCCTCTCAAAATTCGACACCAATCTGGACTAGTGGGTATATAATGACCTCTCCTATATTAACACCAATTTACTTTTTTCTTCCTTCACTCCCTATTTTTTTTTTCCTCTCCGCTATCTATCACCCTTCTATGTGCCTGTTCTTCGTGAACGTAAGATAACCAATGCACCATGAACTGAGCTCAATAAAATTTAGTGCTAAACAGGGCATACTAACATATTAACATCACTTCTTAACTCTCTGGCTGTTAATGACACAGTTTTGGCTGTATTTGGGTAATTTTAGACTCTAAACAACAGGCGCTAGAAGATTTGAACGACTAACTCACTCATCTATTTGTCAGTAGCGTCTTTTGATATGATAATCTGAACTTGCAACGCAACATTTAACTCGCGGGGAATTCACAGCAGTCAGTGGGTTAATCCAGACAACCAGAGGGACGACATATAGACACCCAAAATATTATTATCATCAGATCATATTTTTTTTCTTTAAGGTTGTCCGATCATCTTTGTTAGCTGTCTGAAAATTATCCTGCCAAACTTCTTACTTTATCGCCCTATCCAATTTTTGCTTGCCTTGCTTTCTCTTAATAACGTTCTCTTTTTCCTTTTTCTTTCGGTTCCTTCCGTTAAGGAACGCCACAGCAGATCAACCTTCAATGCGCTGGTTTTTCTGCATCTTCCTCAGTCAAACCCATCACAAGAATGTCTTCTTTCACTGCATCCATACATTATAGAGTGCAATATGAACTCCAACTGGTGATATGCTTACAAGTATCTGTAATTACCATGACCTAATGTTTTGAAGGATAGAGAACGTTTTCTTAAATCGAAAGATCCTTGAAAAATAATAGTCTCTGCTTGCTCTCCCTCCTAATAATGTTACATTGTGCAATATCAACTAAAACTGATTATATTTCTAAGCGAGTTTGTAGCTACCATGCCCTTATGTTTCAAAGGAGAGAGGTGCATCGAAATACCCTTGGAAAATAATAATTTCTGTCTGCTCTGCCTTCTTTTACTAACGTTACATTGTGCAGCATTAAGGACGCTATGTCTACTACACCCTACTGCTTCTCAAGTCGAAAGACCCTTAGAAAAATAATAATCTCTGTTGAATGCGTAAAACAAATGATAAACACGTAATATAAAAGTCAAATAAAACTACGACTTTTTACGAAAAGTTATAACCAGACCTCGATGTTCCAAAAAGCAGAGGAACAAGTGCTTTCAAAATAATAAAAATCCTAAAAAGAAAATCTTTCGCTCAACAGAAAATAACGGACATTCCATATCACAAAATCAAGTACTAATACTTTGTTTTTTCTTTCTCTGCCTGTATTTTTTTCTTTTTTTTTTTTCATAAGAGGTTTAAATATATTTTGAAATCAGATCCTTAAACATAATCACCCCCAGTCTTCACACATACAACTATAAACACGTTGCATAAGACACACAACACAACGTTAACATAAACAAGATTACCAATGCCCTGCTAATTCAAATATGAGGAAAAAAAACAGAAGCAATCTTAAAAACCAAACAAGCTTTCAAAACAATAATCCCTCCCTTGGTACACAAAATAACAAACACGTCAGATGATAAACCAACACCTAAGACTCGGAATCATTCTACACCAGATGCTGCCGACGTGTCTTGATGTTTCCAATAAGAGGGAGGGAAGGATCTGAAGTATTCTCAGGCCTAACTTTCCTTAACATGACGGCTCAAAGATCTACCTAATGATCTCTCCAACTTTTCTGCTTCTGCTCGACTTCCTGTAACATCGCCCTGCTGCTAGACCCAATATTCTCTCTCTCTCTCTCTCTCTCTCTCTCTCTCTCTCTGCTCTTCCTTCTTCTGCTTCTACAGGAATAAATATTCTCTTTTTTTCTCTCTCTATTTTCTCCTCCTCCTCCTTATTCTACTATTTTCCTTCTTCTAGGTTTTTCATTCCTTGTTTCCTTCTTCATATTATTTTTTCCTAACGCAAATGTAGAGACAAAATAGTAGTTTACAAAACAGTAGTTTATATATTTTTGTCGCTAATTTTTTTTTTTTTTTTTTTTTTTGTGTGTGTGTGTGCGAACCATTTTTCCACCTCCTAATTATATCATAGGAACTTTTCAACTCGTTTCCTTTTTACCTCGAAACTGCCGCGCGTAACCTAACCTCACCACACCTAACGTAACGTAACCTAACGTAACAGTTGTAACTATGAAGGTATTGTTACTACGTATCCTATCATTCCTATGTTCTCAATGTACAGGACACGAACTTAACGTAACCTAACAGAACTTCCAACAGACTAGCTAATCTAAAACCATCCTTCTTTACACCGTAAAGCTTCAAGCTTTTTTTTTTATGTAAAAAGGACAACAAACAAGGGCAACAAAAAAATAATAAAATAAATAAATAAATAAAAAGTCCACTGAGATGCCAGTCCCCGAATCGAGTCCAAAGCGGTAGTCAAAAACTGTCTTGAAACCTCTCTCTTGAAGGAATTCAAGTCACAGGAAGGTGGAAATACAGAAACAAGCAGGGAGTTCCAGAGTTTACCAGAGAAAGGGATGAATGATTGAGAATACTGGTTAACTCTTACATTAGAGGTGGACAGAATTAGGGTGAGAGAAAGAAGAAAGTCTTGTGCAGCGAGTCCGCGGGAGAAGGGGAAGCATGCAGTTAGGAAGATCAGAAGAGCGGTTAACATGAAAATATCGGTAGAAGACAGCAAGAGATGCAACACTGCGGCGATGAGAAAGAGGCTGAAGACACTCTGTTAGAGGAGAGGAGTTGATGAGACGAAAAGCTTTTGACTCTACCCTGTCTAGAAGACCGGTATGAGTGCAACCCCCCAAGACATGTGAAGCAGACTCCATACATGGATGGGTAAGGGCCCTGTACAGAGTTAGCAGCTGGAAGGGTGAGAAAATTGGTGTAGACGTCTAAGAACACCTAACTTCACAGAAGTTGTTTTAGCGAGAGATGAGATGTGGTCTCCAGCTTAGATTATAAGTAGAGGACAGACCGAGGATATACAGTGTAGAAGAGGGACAGTTGAGTATCATTGAAGAAGAGGGGATAGTTGTCTGAGAGGTTGTGTCGAGTTTATAGATGAAGGAATTGAGTTCTTGAGGCACTGAACAATACTAAGTTTGCTCTGCCCCAATCATAGCTGCTTACTTTCTAAAGGGTTGGACATCCACGAAAAGACGTGGGAAAGTTCAGGGTGGTATCATCAACGTAGAAATGGATAGGACAAGAAGTTTGGTTTAGAAGATCATTGATGACAGGACAGAACCCTGAAGAACACCACTGTTAATAGATTTAGATCAGTAATCGTCTACCACAGCAGCAATAGAACGGTCAGAAAGGAAACTTGAGATGAAGTTACAGAGAGAAGGATAGAAGCCGTAGGAGGGTAGTTTGGAAATTAAAACTTTGTGCCAGACTCTATCAAAAGCTTTTGATATGTCTAAGGCAACAGCAAAAGTTTCACCAAAATCTCTAGAAAGAGGAAGACCAAAACTCAGTAAGGAAAGGCAGAGTAGAGCGGCCTTGACAGAACCCATACTGGCAATCAGACAAGATTGTGAAGTGTTTAAGAATCTTCCTGTTTAAGAAAGATTAAAAAATTTTAAAGAGGCAGGAAATTAAAGCAGTAGAACGGTAGTTTGAGGGATTAGAACAGTCACCCTTTTTAAGAACCGGTTGAATGTAGGCAAACTTCCAGCAAGAAGGAAAGATAGTTGTTGACAGAGTTGAAAGAGTATGACTAGGCAAGATGCAAAAACAGAGGCGCAGTTTCGGAGAACAATAGGAAGGATCCCATCAGGTCCGTAAGCCTTTCGAGGGTTTAGGCCAGCAAGGGCATGGAAAACATCATTGCGAAGAATTTTAATAAGAAACATGAAGTAGTCAGAGGGTGGAGGAGAGGGAGGAACAAGCCCCAAATCGTCCAGGGTAGAGGTTTTAGCAAAGGTTAGAGTGAAGAGTTCAGCTTTAGAGATAGATGTGATAGCAGTGGTGCTATCTGGTTGAAATAAAGGAGGGAGAGAAGAAGCAAAGTTACTAGAGATGTTTTTGGCTAGATGCCAGAAGTCACTGAGGGGAGTTAGATCATGAAAGATTTTGACACTTTCTATTAATGAAGGAGTTTTTGGCTAGTTGGAGAACAGACTTAAAATGGTTCCGGGCAGAAATATAAAGCGCATGAGATTCTGGTGACGGAAGGATTAAGTACCTTTTGTAAGCCATCTCTCTATCATGTATAGCACGAGAACAAGCCGTGTTAAACCAAGGTTTGGAAGGTTTAGGTCGAGAAAAAGAATGAGGGATGTACGCCTCCATGCCAGACAGTATCATCTTTGTTATGTGTTCAGCACACAGAGACGGGTCTCTGACACGGAAGCAGTAGTCATTCCAAGAAAAATCAGCAAAATACCTCCTCAGGTTCCCCACAATTATCAGAGTCAAAACGCCAGAGGCACCTCCGCTTTGGTGGATCCTGAGGAGGGATTGGAGCGATAGGACAAGATACAGGTATGAGATTGTGATAGGAGGAGCCCAACGGAGAAGAGAGGGTAACAGCATAAGCAGAAGGATTAGAGGTTAGGAAAAAATCAAGAATATTGGGCATATCCAAGACAGTCAGGAATATGAATAGGATGTTGCACCAATTGCTCTAGGTCGTAGAGGATAGCAAAGTTGAAGGCTAGTTCACCAGGATGGTCAGTGAAGGGAAAGCCAAAGTTGGTGGTGAACATTGAAGTCTCCAAGAATGGAGATCTCCGCAAAAGGGAAGTGAGTCAGAAAGTGCTCCACTTTGGAAGTTAAGCAGTCAAAGAATTTCTTATAATCAGAGGAGTTAGATGAAAGGTATACAGCACAGATAAATTTGGTTTGAAAGTGACTGTAGTCGTAGCCAGATGGTGGAAAATTCGGAAGATTCAAGAGCGTGGGCACGAGAGCAGGTTAAGTCGTTGCGCACATAAACGCAACATCTAACTTTGGATTGAAAATGAGGATAGAGAAAGTAGGAGGGAACAGAAAAGGGACTACTGTCAGTTGCCTCAGACACCTGTGTTTCAATGAGGAAAAGAAGATGAGGTTTAGTAAAGGAGAGGTGGTGTACTACAGATTGAAAATTAGACCTAAGACCGCGAATGCCGCAGAAGTTAATGAAGAAAAAGATGAGGGGGGGGTGTCAAGATACTCGATACCAGAAGAGCAGTCCGACCTGGGGACATTTGTGATCCCCTCCCCTTCGAGGCTGGTGTAGAAGTCGCCATGATAATTATGAATTTTGAGTGAAAAGTGTGTGTGTAATTAGGTGCTTATAGTTTTGTGTGAAGGAAGAGAATTGTCTTTAGAGGACATCCTGTGACTGCCTTTAATATAATCAAACTACAATCTATATGACACAAACTTTACCTAATCTATATCAAACTTAACCTTTGAACTAACCGGAAAATTTTAAAGAATTTCTCAGTACACCACAAAACCTTCAAACTCTAATACACTCTAACAAACTCAAATTACCAACCCTGTACTTTTAACTTGCCCATCCCATCTTTGGTCTGAACTGAGCCAACAAATTTTAGTGAGCCTCTCTCAATACACCACAATGCTTTTCAAATCTACACTGTAATAAAGCCAAATCACCAATCCTGTACTTTATCTTGTCCACCCTTTGGTCAGAACAGAGTAACACATTTTAGAGAGCCTTTTTTCCGTATACCACAAATCCTCCTCCTCATCCTCCTCTCCTCCCTTGGCAATACGGCGATCAGTACAAAGGCAGGCTGGCTCATCCATCGGCCGGCCATCTCATCACCTAGTCTTGCTCAGCCTCCCTAGCGAGCCCCGGCCACATGTCTGGGCAATGAGAGTTCGTTTCCAAAGTCTCCGTGAATTCTGTACTCACTTCCACTTGTTCCTTTCTTTTCCTGGGCCCCTTTTTCTGGCCATGGGACCCCGATAGGTTTCTCTCTCCGCACTCAAGTCATTCTGCTGTTACTTTCACTGACCTCTCTTAAAAGTTATGTACTATTATCCGTTTTTTTTTCTTTTTTTTTTGTATGCGTCTATTCCCGGATTATTTTGGTAGTTTTGTTCGCCTCCTGTTCTTTCTTCACTTTTTTTTGTCTCTCTCTCTCTCCTCTCTCTCTCTCTCTCTCTCTCTCTCTCTCTCTCTCTCTCTCTCTCTCTCTCTCACATCCGCCATCCACTACTTTTTTTCCCGCAGGCTAAGGCACGGCTCCTACATAACCCTGCCTTCCGTCACTGCGAACAAGGGCGCAGTACCGGCCCACCAGGCGCGGACATGCATCCCTCCTACTTCTGCATTCTGTCCTGTGTCACAAGACTTGCTTACACACCCTCACGCCTATTCCGCCCATGCTCCCGGCGTAAAAGTGTACGAGTGTCTTCATTGTCTTCAGGTCTTCATTCGTCTTCTCTTAATGTCTGCGATGTGACCTAGAATGAAACACTGCCTTCGATTTCTCCTCCTCCTTGCTCTTCTTCTCTTTCTCCGAAGCCACACGCACACAT
>NC_087152.1:14867500-14875000 GCF_035594125.1 Scylla paramamosain
GACAGCATAGCAGAAGCCTCCTCTCCACCCACCACTCCCTCCAGCTTGCGCTGGCATGGAAATAGTTGGGAAAAGTACCATGCAGTATGGAAAAACTGACATGGAAATTTTCATAGGAAAGGATGAAAGGAAGTTCTACTATTCACCCTACGGTGAACTCTATACGCCTATCTGAAAGTTAATACAAGTTATATTAAAAAATGGTGTCTGTTGAATAAGAGTTTAATAGTGAATTTAGTAATTATTCGGACAAGAAGAGAGCTTGTTGGGGATTTGCTTTTAAATATTTGTCTATTTTATTTTTGAATGATTCAATAGTATTGCTGTTTACAATTTCGGCAGGAAGTTTATTCCATATATTTACTATACGATTAAAGAAGAAATGTTTGGCCTCGTGGGATTTAAAACGTTTGGGTATAATCTTGAATCCATTATTTCTTGTTAGGTTAGAATGATCAATGGTAAAATATTTATGTGCATCAATGTTACTATATCCTTTGAAAATTTTGAACACTTCAATTAGGTCTCCTCTTATCCTGCGCTTTGTTAAACTAAATAGGTTTAGTTCTTCCAGTCGTTCCTCATACGACTTATTGCGCAATCTTGGAATCATCTTTGTGACTCTGCGCTGTATCTTTTCTAGTTTTTCAATGTCTTTTTTGTAGTATGATGACCAGAACTGTACACAGTATTCTAGATGAGGGCGCACCAGTGAGTTATATATGGCAAGTATAACCTTTTCTGATTTAAATTCAAAGGTTCTTCCAATGAACCCTACTAATTTATTTGCCGTCTTTACTGTTTCTGTGCAGTGTTGACTCGGCTTTAGGTCGTTTGACGCAACGACACCAAGATCTTTTTCTTTATCAGCACTTGACAGTGGCATGTTATTCATTACATATCTCGCCTGAACATTGTTGCTTCCGATATGTAGAATTTTGCACTTTTCTATATTGAATCTCATCTGCCATTTTTCTGCCCAGCTTGTTAGTTTATTGAGGTCACACTGCAGTTCCTGCCATTGTGACACAGACGTAACTCTACTTGTTATTTTGGTGTCGTCTGCAAATTTACTTATTTTGCAGTTTATCCCTTCATCAATATCATTTATGTACATTATGAAGAGTACTGGTCCTAATACAGAGCCTTGAGGAACGCCGCTATTTACCTTATGCCACTCTGACTCTTTTCCATTTATTACAACACGCTGTTTTCTGTCAGAGAGCCAGTCTCTCAGCCATTTCAGGATGTTTCCGGCAATGCCGTGAGCTTTTACTTTACTGATGAGAGGAAAGGAGAAGAGAGGAGAAGAGAAGAGAGGAGAGGAGAGGAGAGGAGAGGAGAGGAGAGGAGAGGAGAGGAGAGGAGAGAGAGAGGAGAGGAGAGATAAGAGGAGGCAAGAGACGAGAAGAGATGAAACACACACACACACACACACACACACACAGAGAGAGAGAGAGAGAGAGAGAGAGAGAGAGAGAGAGAGAGAGAGAGAGAGAGAGAGAGAGAGAGAGAGAGAGAGAGAGAGTTCGCAGATGAGAGATGCAAGGTACACAGCGGGAGAGGAAAAGGGGGTTAAGGCAAATTTGTTGAGAGCTGCTCTTTCGCAGAAGGAAAGGGGAGCAGATGGTGGGCAGTGTTACCGCCACTTCATTGCCTCGCCACTATACCACTACCAGCACCACCACAAGGAAACTAAGATATCAACCACAACAGTACCTCTCTATCACTGTCACCATTATTACCACCACCACACGACAGCCAGGGCACCAACCACTGTATTACCGCCATAAGAGTACCCTTCTATCACCACTGACACCATCACCACACCACACGGAACCCAGAACACCAACTACTATATTCTCACCACAAAGGCACCATTCTATCGCAGTCACCACTATTACCATCACTATACTGAACCACACGGCACCTAAGATGCTTTAAGTCCTAACTACTGCCAACTATTAAGAGTATAATATGGCCATCCAAGGCACAGTATACTCGTATCTAATCAGTGTCTCCACCACCATTAACACTACCGTCATTAATTTCTGTCCCTCACTATACAGCAAAGCACATTTTCTAGGCTTTTGGCACCATCACCACAGCCATCAACACAAACATAGCTCATACAATCACCAGTACCAACTTCATCACCACTAACGCTACCAATTCGTACTTTTCCTCCTCGTCAGGCACCATCACCACAGCCATCACCACAAACACAGTTCATATTATCACTTCCATACCGACTTCATCAGCATCACTAACACTACTAGCCCATACTCTTCCTCTTCCTCAAGCACCATCATCACAACCATCACCACAAATATTTCATACCATCAGTCCATTACCAGGTTCCTCCAGCATTACTAACACTATACCAACCCTGTACTCTTCCTCTTCCTTCTCCTTTACCTCCTCCTGTTACCAAATGCCAGGAGCAGCAGCACATTAATATCAACCCTCATTGCCAGCTCACTCTCCAATAAGCCACAACACACAGAGAGCACAGCGCGGCCAAATCCTCCCACCAGTGCTCACAAACAACCAGAATATCGTCCAATCACACTTCGCTGCGCCCCGCCTCGATAGACCAATAAGAAACCTCTTCACACCGTTACCGAGAACCAATCACCGCGTATTAATTTATCTCTTTCACTCACACTCGCACGCACGCACACACACATACACGCTTCACTGACACACACACACACACACACACACACACACACACACACACACACACACACACACGTTCGCCAATACTACTGTAATTATTCCACCCTAGTGTTTCTTTCTTTCCTCCTTTCCTCCCTTTCCCTGCTACATTTCAGATATGCCTCCTCTTTCAACCTCTTTCTCTCTTCTCTTCCTCCTCCTCCTCCTCTTCCTCTTCCTGGCACTGACTATACTTCTCTCCGCCAGAGCCACTTTCTTTTTTCTTTTCTTTCCCCTCTTCATTCTTTCCTTCCTTCCTTCCTTCCTTCCTTCCTTCCCTCTTCTTTCATGTCTTTTAACTATATTCCCACACCAGAATCCATTTTTTTTTTCGTGTCTAATATCCTTTGTTTTCCTTTCCTTTCCTTCCTTCCTTCCTTCTGTGTTTATTCATGTCCTTTCCTGTCTACTTGAACTGTATTTCTACCCAGCATCCGTTTCTTTACTCTTTCTCTCCTCTTTCTTCCTTCCCTCCTTCCTTTGTTTCCTGGTAATTCAAGTCATTTCTTTGTTTTCCCTTTTTTATCGTTTTCTCCATCTTCTCTCCACTCTTTATCTCATCCTTCAAATCTTATTTCTTTCCTTTCTTTTCCCCTCATCCTTTATCTTCTCCTTCCTCAGTATAAACATCCCATCCATCTATCCATCTATTCGTATTAATCACCCACTCTCCCTCCCCCTCACCCCTTTTTCCTTCCTCGCTAAGTGAAAAAACATCCATCCATTTATCCATTCATCCGTATTACTTAGCCACTTTCCCTCCCTTTCATTCTTTTTCCTTTCCTTGCTCAGAAAAAAACACCCCCATTCATCCATCCATCCCTCCGTCCATTCATCCAGTTTACTCAACCACTTCAATCACAACCCAACCCATTTCTCTTCACTTACTCCCTCCCCGGCCTCCTCGTCCCTCGCTGCAGGTGCGCGGTGAGCATTACATGTCTACCGGTGGGAGGCGTGGTAAGCAGAAAGGAAGGAGCTCCCAAGACACGCTCATCTGAACAGTAAGCGCTTTTCTGGAGGTCATTTCGCCTCGCCAGAGATGCTCTTCCCACGAGGCTCACGCACACTGGTGTAGAGAAAACATGGCCGCTACCACCACCACCACCATCCACAACAACAACAACAACAATAACAACAACAGCAACCAACAACAACAACAATAGCAACAGCACCAATAACAGCAATTAAGTCAGTAACAACAGCAGCAACATCAACAGCAACAACAACAACAACAATAACAGCAATAATAAAAGCAACAACAAGAACAGGAGCAGTAAGAACATCAACACGCTCAAGAACACAATCACACCACAATAACGAAGACAATAACCACTACCACCATCGCCACCACCACCACCACTGCCACTACCAAGACTAATGGCCATCACAAACCACTGTTATTACCAATTACACCATGAGCAGTATCACCACCACGACCACCACCACCACCAACACCTCAATTAGGAACACCACAGAACACCAACACCACCACTGCAGCCACCACTAAGAAAAAGAACACAAAGCTACCACAGCCCAATAAATAAAGAAGTGAATTAAACACGTTCGAGAATAAATGTCTTCTGACTTCACCAAGTAACGAGAGAGTGTCTTATGTAATGTATCTTTTCAAGGAGTGAAGATAAATAAACAGAAAGACAAATGAAGTTCAGAGAGAGAGAGAGAGAGAGAGAGAGAGAGAGAGAGAGAGAGAGAGAGAGAGAGAGAGAGAGAGAATGAGTTACAGGCGAGGGTCCCTCACAACAGAATTATTATCATGAGAAAAGAATCAGATTTAACTAAATGTTACACTTAAAGCGTTTGCAATAGCACGGAGCATGAGCTGGTATATTATCCTCTCTCTCTCTCTCTCTCTCTCTCTCTCTCTCTCTCTCTCTCTCTCTCTCTCTCTCTCTCTCTCTCTCTCTCTCTCTCTGACAGTGCGCGAGAGAGAGAGAGAGAGAGAGAGAGAGAGAGAGAGAGAGAGAGAGAGAGAGAGAGAGAGAGAGAGAGAGAGAGAGAGAGAGAGAGAGAGAGAAAGCAGTCTTGGTGCCGGGTTAATGACGGTGCTTGGAATGGAATATTTTGTTAATTCTAATTATTTTTCTCAATTAAACATTTCCGCCGTGAGGAATGTGCCCTGCAGACTCATCAGGCGGCAGGAAGCCTGTCTGCCTGTCTGCTGGGAGAAAGTTAGGGGAGCTACATATTGTTACTAGTGCTACTGCTACTACTTCTACGACTTGCTGTTATTTTTCTATCACAACTACCGCTACTGCTGATGTTGCTACTACTGCTACTACAACTACTGCTGCTGCTACTAAAATAGGGAAAGACTAATAATAAAGGGATTAGTGTACAGAAACTAGTGTACGAAACTTCAACTACTACTACTACTACTACTACCTTTTTTATGTAAGAAGGGATTCTGGCTTACGGCAACATAAAGGCTATTATAAAAAAGACCATTGTCATTATAAAAAGGCCTACTGCATAAAAAAAAGGCCCACTACTACTACTACTACTCCTACTACTACTACTACTACTACTACTACTACTATTACTACTACTATTACTACTACTATAATAAAGATATAGCAAGAGCGCCAAACAAAATTTTCAGGGTCAGTGATCAGGATAGGATAAGGAATAACGGGTTCAAGCTTGATAAAGTTAGGATTTAAATTGGTTCTTGAATAGAGTGGGAGATGAATGGAATAGCTTCAGTAATCAGGTTGTTAGTGCCGAGGCAAAAGGGGATTTTGAAGGATGATTACGCAGATTTATGGATGGGAATGAAAGGTGGAAATAATAGTCGTGTTTTATAAAGGAAAAGTCACGTGTAGACATCATGGCTTCTTGTAGCTTCCATTGTTTTATTTTTTATATATTTTTTTTATGTTCTAATGTTCCAAAGTCTTTACTACTACTACTACTACTGCTACTACTACTACTACTACTACTACTACTACTACTACTACTACTACCACTACTACTACACTATTACGACTATCACCAACACCACCAACACCACTTCTATTACAGCTACTACAAAGCTACTCTTACTTTTGCTACTGGTAGAGAGAGAGAGAGAGAGAGAGAGAGAGAGAGAGAGAGAGAGAGAGAGAGAGAGAGAGAGAGAGAAGGGGGGTGCACAACACAAGCATGTATCATTCGCAGTTTCCTCACAGTAAAGCAGTGTCCGTGCTCGAGAACGCGTAAAACTGTTAATAGATGAACAGTTTGGCTGACAGAGCGGCAATCCGGGGGAGGGAAGGGCGAGTTAAGGCAGACAGAGAAGAAGATGGAAGGGCCAGATCACAAAATTCGCTGGCGTGAAATGGAATACATAAACAGCACGCAAGACTGAGAGAGAGAAAAAAAAATAAATGAAAAGAAAGTTAGGGAGAAAGTTGAGGGAAGAGTCTTTAATATATATATATATATATATATATATATATATATATATATATATATATATATATATATATATATATATATATATATATATATATATATATATATATATATATATATATATATATATATATATATATATATATATATATATATATATATATATATATATATATATATATATATATATATATATATATATATATATATATATATATATATTTTTTTTTTTTTTTTTTTTGTATCCTGTGGTGGTTGACTGGTGGTGGTGGTGGTGATAGGTAAGAAGAAGAAGAAGAAAGGAGGAGGAGGAGGAGGAGACGAAAGATAACAACAAACAGCAACAAAAACGACGACGACGACAACAACAACAACAATAACACCAACAATAACAACAACAACAACAACGACGATGATGATGATGATGATGATGATGATGATGATGATGACGACGACGACGACAGCAACGAACACAGGCAACTCTAACAGACCAACAATACAAACACCCATCACAAAACCACTGGCCAATAGTTAATTCCCTCTAGTTAGTTTCCCTTTCCACCTCTTATATAAACTCCAATTTTGCTGTGGCGAGAATTATCCAATATCTTTATTTGTCCAGCTCCGTATTGGCAAGCCCATATACCTCACTACCTAACTCTACGTACCTTACTTTACCTTACCCTGCCTTGCTCTCATTGGCCTGGCCTCTCCTCTACCAAATGAAAATTCTCAATAGCAATTTCAAGTATCTTAGTGGTCTTTCTACCAGTAACAGGAATAACAACAGCATGGAAGTAGCAGGAACAGAAGTGGTGGTGGTGGTGCTGGCAGTAGTAGTAGTAGTAGTAGTAGTAGTAGTAGTAGTAGTAGTAGTAGTAAGAACATAAGAACATTACAACACAAGGCCATCTTAAGTATAGTGGTTAGATGTGCTTAAGTGCATGTAAGCAAGTCTTTTAATTAAGTATAGTAGTTGTTAAGTGTGACCTTCAAGTGCAGTAGTTAAGTGTGTTCTTTAGGTGTAGTGGTTAAATGTGTTTCTTCAGTGTAATAGTTGAAGTGTGTCTTTTATTTTATATCTGTGTAATAGGAAATATATGTTAAGTGTTTAAGAATAATCGTTGAACGTGCTCCTTAAGTGTAGTAGTCAATTATGTGTTAAGAGTGATGATTAAGTGTGTCTCTAAGTGCAGTAGTTAATTGTTTGTTAAGAGCAATGATTGTGTTTGAAGTGTATTGGTCAATTGTGTCCTAAGTATAGTGATTAAGCGTGTCTAGTAAGTGTCTCAAATTGTGGTTAACCTCGAAACCCTTCCGTGCCCGTGAACTTCCCTCCTTCCCCTGTGGTCTGATTGGCTT
>NC_087152.1:14877500-14882500 GCF_035594125.1 Scylla paramamosain
AATATTTCCCCGGCACAGAAAATAACGCGCGCTGCGTGGAGTCGCGGGGGCTTAATGGTTTGAACTGGCTGAATTTAATGTTATGGGAGTTTATAATGATGCGCGTAATGTGATGGGGGTTAGCGGAGGTGAGGACAATGGCGGGGTGATTCAGGTTAATGAAGGGGAGGAATGATCGCCCCATCCGTAAGGCGTCCCCCGCGTTCTTACTGTCGTTGTCTGCGAATGTGAGCGCCAGATACACACACACACACACACACACACACACACACACACACACACACACACACTCACACTTTAAAATATGTTTTTAATATTCCTGCATGTGTAATCAAGGCTTCATCGCTTATTTTTTCCTGAGATCAGAAACCTTTGTGAGTTGATTGAATGCTATTTTTAATCATTCGTGTTATACTCAACATATTAAAAACACTTCCACGGAACTCTTTTCTTGTTTCTTTGAGCGTGAGTGTAGAGCGTGCAGGGTGTTCATCCGCGCGCAGTTCAACAGGTACACATTTGCCAGCAAAGGGAGGCAATAACTGACCAGCGTGCACGGCAGCCTCTCACAACGCCATGCACGGGTCGGCGTCATAAGACCAATCCTCCCCGATTAGTTGTGTGCATCTCGAAAGCAATCAAAAGAGTGACAAAGCAACGAAAATTTTACGTCGCTTATGAAACAACACCTACAGAAGCAACAAGGGAACGCTCACCTGGTCCAGTCTCCAAGTCCGTCGTCACCGCCACCACTCCCGCCACCATCAGCACACACAGCAGAGGCGAAGTGACGCTGCCCATCTTACGAGTTCTTTTCTTCATTGTGTTGACGTTCCCTGTCCGCAGAGACAGGAGAGGGAAGGGGCACCTTCACCCGACCAGCCTCCTTGGAACCTCCATATCACACAATTATTGTTGTTTTTATTAGTTTGTATTTTCAATCCTCCGCACTGTTCCTGAAGGGAAGTGAGTCCCAGGCAGCTTACTCGATCTGGGCTGCCATCCTGACGAATGAAGAACCCTCGGAAGTTCGAATGGATTTCGATGCTTCAGTCTCAAACAATAAAAGTTTTCAGAAGCATTGGCTTGTAACTTCTCTTCTGTAAAATTTCTTTTCGTAACTTGCAGATAAAGATGCGCAGCTCACATATTATTCTTGGAGATGAAATGTCTCAATGAAAATTGCAAACAAAACAAATCAATTCCAATAACACAGTAAGTCCGGGAAACTGAGAGCAGACCGACAGGACTGGCGTGAGCACTACTCTACTCCACCGTGCTCCGAGCGCCACTGAGACGCCCGGTGTTACTCGGCCCTGGCTGCTGGCAATGCCCCCCCACCGCGCGACCCACCGCCCGCCGCCCACAGGCCGCCACGCTCCCCGACGGAGGGTCGCACAAACAATCTTGAATAAATATTGTCCTCGGGAAAGCAAGCGTAAACAACTAAAGCGTCCACGCTGCTAAACACCCACAACATTAAACGGACCAGCACGCTGCAAGCCGCAAAGAGAAAAACAATTATCACAAGAGCCAGTGAATGAAAGAAAACTTGAATGTGTGCTGCCTGAACATTCATTTTTCTAATCCAAGGAAAAGAATGTGATTTAAAGAAAACCAATAAAGTAAGTGGTGATACACAATACTCCACGTGGTAATTCAAGCCTCGAGACACAAAGTACAGCACATTACCAAAATTGAGGAAAGTTGCATGTAAAAGACGAGACCAGTGTAGCTGTCGAACCACAAAAAATATAGTCCGCCAAAAAGCAGAGTTTTGGTGTTAGTCAATGCACCTCAGAGACATCTGTCATCCCGGCGGGTGTGCTGCACGCCTTGCACATGTCAAACACCGTCACCTGCACGTATACGCCGCCCGTCAATCACCACCACGCCACCGAACATTAACCATTCATTCCGGGACGAGCATTAGTCTGCGCCTGACACCTACTTAAGCCTTAGAGAAAGCCGGTGATGATTATTCCCCGTGATTTACCTTTCACTGCCAGTAACTAAACCTTGCAAGCCATCAGCTCCTATCAAATACCGAGCTTTGCCTGTCTACAACCACTGTTAGTCTATAAGCCCTGCCAGCAAGCAACCTCTTCCAATCACCAAACCCTGCCAGCTTACAAACCCTGCCAACAAGCACTCCATGCCTGCCGCCAAACCCTTCCAGTCAGCTACACCTGCCAGACATCGATCCTTGTCTGCCACTAATCCTTGCTAGCCTGCGACTCTGCTAAACACCAAACCCTTCCAGTTACTAACCCAGCCAAACAGCAACCCTGCCGGTAAACAATCCACCTCAGTCACATACCCTTAGCAAACACAAACCCTGCTATTCACCAACCCAAACGACCAATCCCCTGCCGGCCACCAAACATTGCCACTCACCCTTCCAGCCATATTGTAGTGAAAACCAGTCCTCATTAACCTCCTGGCCTTATGTAATCCCTCTTATTTTTTTACATTTTTGGGGTCAACGTATAGATGCTACTACAGTGTACCTATGAATATTTATCTAGATATAACCAGTGAATCAGGGTACAGACCCAAGCAGCATCAACAAACCACACTCATCTTTAGTTAAAGAGATACATGAAACATATTCAAGTAGCTAAACCTTATAAAACAGGTATCTGTATTCAGCTCTTCAGGAAACCGCTCCACCTCTTCATTTCCGTATTTTTCTGGCGAGGGGGCTACGTAACGATGATGAGTTTTTCTTTTTCTTTTCTCTCTTTTTTTTCAATGTGTGTGGTGTCTTATGATGATTTTGACTAGGATTGAAGGAATGGGAGTAGGAAAGAGAGAGAGAGAGAGAGAGAGAGAGAGAGAGAGAGAGAGAGAGAGAGAGAGAGAGAGAGAGAGAGAGAGAGAGAGAGAGAGAGAGAGAGAGAGAGAGAGAGAGAGTACCTAGCACATAGTAAAGAAAAAAGTGAGTGATAAGAAGGGCAAGGTGATGAGGTGAACCAGTAAGGAAGTGAAGGAAGAGAGGTGAAGTCCCCCTTATACTCTCTCTCTCTCTCTCTCTCTCTCTCTCTCTCTCTCTCTCTCTCTCTCTCTCTCTCTCTCTCCTAACTGCTTGGCACATTTGCATACATAGATGAAACACGGATGCATGTTTGTTCAAAACTGCCCATTCCTCCAGCCATTCGCACGGGCGGCTCCTGAAGGCCCTGGATTGCTGCATGTATAGAGGCACAAGACGCAGCGTAAAGACGGGAATGTAAAGTTTGGTACGTGTCAGGGAAATTGGGAAGGGGAGAGAGAGAGAGGGAGGGAGAGGGATGGAGGTTGGGTGGATGGGGTGTTGGTGGGAGGGTGGAGAGAAGGAAAGGGAGGATGGAGAGAGAGAGAGAGAGAGAGAGAGAGAGAGAGAGAGAGAGAGAGAGAGAGAGAGAGAGAGAGAGAGAGAGAGAGAGAGAGAGACACACACAAAAAGAAAAAAAAACAAACACAGACAATGAAATAATGTCATAAATAAAAGGTATTGTAAACTTAATGATGTAATTAATGAACAAATAACATCACAAATCTAATAGTGTCCTAAATAAATGACACAGCACACAGCATCGTCAACAAACAGTCATAAACAAAAAAAGGCATCGTAAATGAATAAATAAATGGCACAGTCTTAAAACAAAATGGTTCACTCTGTTACGCTATTAATATTCCAGAGACGGTTGAGATTCAGAACCAAAACAAGGGACCTCGCGAGTACGATATTTGCCCCGAACTGAATCCGGACGCTGCTTACATTCATACAAGGAAGGAGAGAGAGAGAGAGAGAGAGAGAGAGAGAGAGAGAGAGAGAGAGAGAGAGAGAGAGAGAGAGAGAGAGAGAGAGAGAGAGAGAGAGATGTGTCCCAGGGGATAAAGGAAGCACTACGTAGAAAACTGGGGTACATTAAACAAAAGAATATAAAGAATATAAAGCACAGCCGCGCGTCAGACTGTGTCTGAGGTGTGCCCGCAACTGAGCTAACTGCCTAATGCGGAAGTAGTGCCTGCGTGGCTGGGTCAGGTCAGGCGTCAGGTCTTGAACCGGCGCGGGGGTGGAATGTGGACGCTGCGCGGGGCTGCGTCCGAAACCGGAACATTGCTCGGCCACACCTAGGCATGGCCGCATGCCTAATAAAAACATGATACGGAGTGACGCAAGACACGCTGGGTGACACGTAGCTCGCACCCCATTGAAAAATAAATAAATGTATGTGTGTGTGTACTAACTGAAAAAAAAAAAAACAATAATAATATGGTGAAAAAATGTGTATAAATGTGCAACTCGTTCTTTTCTGTGTGACACGAGGAATTAAGACAATTATATCAGAGCATAGTATTCAGCCAATGAGAAGTCGGGCAAGGGACACTTACCAAAAGGGGGCGAAAAAATATTGGCGAAGCCAATCACAGTGGCAGAAATAATGTGCCGTATGGCTGGCCAATCACAAGGCTCACACGGCCGTGACGTTGGAACAGCGAGAACGCACAGGCCAGTCACAAGATCCACACAGCCGTGACGTCAGAACAGCGAGCATGCACTGGCCAATCACAAGGCCCACACAGCTATGACGTCAGAACAGCGGGAACACAATGGCCAATCACAAGGTTCACACTGTCGTGACGTCAGAACAGTGAAAACGCACTGGCCAATCACAAGGCCCACACAGCCGCGACGTCAGAACAGCGAGCATACACTGGCCAATCACAAGGTTCACACAGCCGTGACGTCAGAACAACAACAACGCAATGGCCAATCACAAGGCCCACAGAACCGTGACGCTAGAACAGTGAATCACAGGAAAAACACTGAAGGCCTCAAACAAAAGAAGAAATGGCGTCCTCTGCTATAAAAACTGCAAACAAACAACACTGCACAGGCTGAACACTAATATCAAAACCGTAGGCCAAGGCCGCAGACAGCGGGGGACGATGGAGGCCATACTGTCGAGCAGGGAACATAAAGGCAAAAAGGATAGCCAGGCAGCATGTAG
>NC_087152.1:14887500-14890000 GCF_035594125.1 Scylla paramamosain
TGATGCCTGATGTAACTGACTATCTGTAATGTTGCCGCTAACTTTTTTGCCGAGACAAAGGGACAAGATAACAAGGTTATTCTCTAACAGTATGAGCACCAGCAACTGCATCACCAACATCGTCATCCCCATCACCACCACTACCGCCACCATCACCACCACCACTACCACCACCACCACCTCCTCCATCACCACCAACAACATCAACGACAACAGCAACAAACAACCACTACCAACAATAACATCATCACCATCACCATCACCATCATCATCATCATCATCATCATCATCATCATCATCATCACCATCACCACCAACACCAACACCACCATCGCCAACAAAACACCACCACCAACAATACCACCACGACCAACCACTACCACCATCACCAACCATCACCATCACAGCCAATCAAATACCACCACCACCATCACCACCACCACCATCACCAACCATCACCATCACAGCCAATCAAATACCACCACCACCACCACCACCACCTACACCGCCAGCAGCAGCAGCAGCAACAACAACAACGACAACGACAACAGCAGCAACAACAGCACAACAAGGCAATACATAACAGTTCTTTGAAAAGCCTTGTTCTTTTCTTTACGCAGCGTTTAATTAAAATTTCTCTATCACGAAACCTCAATTCACCTTCCCGAGTCTTAATACTTTATAATAACGCTTCGTAGGCAATTTACTCGTATATTTCAATCCCTCTTTGTAGTAGCTGTTCTCTTCCTTCAGGATTACAATACACAAGTGATCTTTTTACTCAATACAGCAAACTTATGGTGAACAAACTGTACAATTCTAATGCCATTTCAGAGAATTCCCCCCACTCCCTCCTCTATTGTGAATCTTCCCCCATTCCTCCCTCTCCTGCGTAATCTATCCATCTCTCACTCAGATGTCTAAAAAAAAAAGAAATGTAGTGTTCTGGTGGAGATATTCCTGGATTGTCTCGTGTGGTTGGTTTTTACACAAGAGCTTTCCTCTTAAAGATCTTCGCAGTGCAATGTGTGGGTTTACATGTGTGTGTGTGTGTGTGTGTGGTGGGGGTGGTGTGTGTGTGTGTGTGTGTGTGTGTGTGTGTGTGTGTGTGTGTGTGTGTGTGTGTGTGTGTGTGCACAGGTTAGTTAAAAAAAAAAAAAAACAGCATGAATATTACGCCTTAATCTCTTCAATCTTAGGTCCACTGATGCCAATTGATGGATTTTTAGCGGATCAGAGGACATAAGAATAAAGGAAAAAGCTAAACGCGGTGGAAATGAGAGTGCTATGTTACTCGACCACTAACCAAGACCACCTATGATACTGAACCACCTTTGGCATACCCTTGGCCGTTCAGAATTACATACACGTCACTCGACCAGTAAAAATGACTGTACCTTTACTAATACTGAACCATTTTTGCGTATCCTTGGCGGCTCAGAATTGCATACACGTTATTCGATCACTAAACATGATTGTAATTATAATACTGAACCATTTTTGCATATTAGAGGGTTCAGAATCACATACATGTACTATAATAATAACATAGTACTAAACCATTTTTTTTCATGTCCATAGAGGTACAAAGTTACATACATGTTTCTGTGCCACGAACCAAGACTGTACCTATAACACTAAACCATTTTTTGCACGTCCTTAGCAGTTCAGTGTTACGTACAGGCTTCGTATAAACGCCTTGGACTGCTAAGAACAATATGGTATTTGTTACTTCATCTGCGTTAAGCTAGACGATTTTTACAGGGCATTAATTAACTAACAGGCCATAAAGGGTGTGAACTGTCCAATTTGCTTTTCGTAATGTCTCTCATAATTGCACTGTAAACTTGCACCACGCCACTTTATTAAGCTTGAGAGGCCGTGGGTGTCAGAGAGTTAACGTGAATGTTGGTGGAGTAATGTTAATGTCATATTGGATGAACATGTAAAAAAAAAATTACTGTAGTAAACATGATCTTGACTCAATTGAATTGCGAACTGGATGACACACCAAAAAAAAAAAAAAGAAAAAAAGAAAAAAGAAATATATATATATATATATATATATATATATATATATATATATATATATATATATATATATATATATATATATATATATATATATATATATATATATATATATATATATATATATATATATATATATATATATATATATATATATATATATATATATATATATATATATATATATATATATATATATATATATATATATATATATATATATATATATATATATATATATATATATATATATATGTGTATATATATAAAGATACCACTTTAATAAACACATTCTTCACTCAAATGAATGTCGTACTGGAACTCTGAAGAGCTGCCAAAAATAAATAAATAAATGCTCCTCTAATAAACACCATCTTAACTCTTTCAATGTGACAGATTTTTTTCTAGTATCAATTAACAACTGTTTCACACAACTATTTCACACATTTACTATTCTACCAATGTCTCT
>NC_087152.1:14900000-14907500 GCF_035594125.1 Scylla paramamosain
ATCTAATTAACTCACTAACTCACCCACTCAGTAATTAACTAACTTATTCACACATTTACTCACTCATTCACTATCTGTCTTTCTATCTGTCTATTTGTCTATCTATTTCTCTAGGAATAATTTTTCACTGAGCAACGGTTCTTACATAAATATTTACTTTACGTACTTTTTTATCATTCTCTTCACCTATTAATTAATTTTTTGCACAGCTTACTTTTCTCCACTTTGCCTTAACGTAGACACCATTCCCTACAGTATATATCTAAAAGAGTAACCACCACATCGCCAGCTCCCCATTACTGATTCTCAAACGCTTTCAAACATCTTACCTCAATTACTTTCAACGAGCTTTAGAAGAAGTCATTGGCGGATTTTCAAGGATGTTTTCATGACTATACTGATAGGTAGCTTAAGATTCTGAGATACTGATGAGAGAAAACATCCTTGAAAATTTGACTAATCATAATCACAAAGGACCACAAAGGAAAAACAAACATGAACAGGCCTGCTGGTTTTCATGAGGTTGTTTATGGCTTACTACACTATCTAATGTAAAATAAGAGACACCGGACAGCAAAGCCGAAGGTTTCTCCCCACCCACAGTGTAGTGTAGTCTTAGATAATTGTTCTGCTGAAGACCAAAAGTGTTTAAAATCTTTAATCTTCAGAAATACACTCGAAATGGTGCCATTAGACATACTGAATTAGTTATATGAGTATACATTGGAAGGACGACTCTCTCTCTCTCTCTCTCTCTCTCTCTCTCTCTCTCTCTCTCTCTCTCTCTCTCTCTCTCTCTCTCTCTCTCTCTCTCTCTCTCTCTCTCTCTCTCTCTCTCTCTCTCTCTCTCTCTCTCTCTCTCTCTCTCTCTCTCATGCTCTACTACTCCTACAACAACAATAATAAAACTGCCATAATGTAAGATTCAAACAAAACTATGAAAAAGAAAAACTCAAAAGTACACTTGATACAACTTTTTAGTATCGCTCGTTACTGAGGGGAGAGAAAAAAAAATATAAAAAAAAAAGTGGGGGCAAAAAACTTTTGTCGTAAACCACACCTGAAGTTTTAAGAGCAGTAGGAGAGGTGTTCCATAAAATGTCCTCCCCTTCTCCCCGTCCGTCCCCTGAAAACTCCTCTTCTTCTTCCTACTCCCCCTTCCCTCCCTCCCAACTCCGTTCCGCCTAAACTCAGATGCGTCACCTGCTCCAGGCTATTTTTTCTTTTTCTTTCATTTTGTTATTTATATAGCCGATTATCATGCGCAAGTGTTGCCATCTAGCGGCTCATCAATGTGTCCTCTACGTAAGTATAGCAAAGTATTTAAAGTATATGCGTCGTTTTCTTTAAGCAATGTGGTTTTAGATTTTTCTGTATAGTTTGTGGTTGAAATTTCTTACTCTTCACGTACCGATTGATTTATCCAAGACCAGGAGATATATTCTGGAAGTTTGGGATCTATCTCTCTGTCAATCTATCGGTCTATCTATCGTGTGTGTGTGTGTGTGTGTTTTTTTTTTTTTTTTTTTTTTTTTTTATGTAGGAAGGATACTGGCCAAGGGCAACAAAAATCTAATAAAAAAAAATGCCCACTGAAATGCCAGTCCCTAAAAGGGTCAAAGCAGTGGTCAAAAATTGGTGGATAAGTGTCTTGAAACCTCCCTCTTGAAGGAATTCAAGTCATAGGAAGGTGGAAATACAGAAGCAGGCAAGGAGTTCCAGAGTTTACCAGAGAAAGGGATGAATGATTGAGAATACTGGTTAACTCTTGCGTTAGAGAGGTGGACAGAATAGGAGTGAGAGAAAGAAGAAAGTCTTGTGCAGCGAGGCCGCGGAAGGAGGGGAGGCATGCAGTTAGCAAGATCAGAAGAGCAGTTAGCATGAAAATAGCGGTAGAAGACAGCTAGAGATGCAACATTGCGGCGGTGAGAGAGAGGCTGAAGACAGTCAGTTAGAGGAGAGGAGTTGATGAGACGAAAAGCTTTTGATTCCACCCTGTCTAGAACAGCAGTATGAGTGGAACCCCCCAGACATGTGAAGCATACTCCATACATGGACGGATAAGGCCCTTGTACAGAGTTAGCAGCTGCGGGGGTGAGAAAACTGGCGGAGACGTCTCAGAACACCTAACTTCATGGAAGCTGTTTTAGCTAGAGATGAGATGTGAAGTTTCCAGTTCAGATTATAAGTAAAGGACAGACCGAGGATGTTCAGTGTAGAAGAGGGGGATAGTTGAGTGTCATTGAAGAAGAGGGATAGTTGTCTGGAAGATTGTGTCGAGTTGATAGATGGAGGAATTGAGTTTTTGAGGCATTGAACAATACCAAGTTTGCTCTGCCCCAATCAGAAATTTTAGAAAGATCAGAAGTCAGGCGTTCTGTGGCTTCCTGCGTGATATGTTTACCTCCTGAAGGGTTGGACGTCTATGAAAAGACGTGGAAAAGTGCAGGGTGGTATCATCAGCATAGGAGTGGATAGGACAAGAAGTTTGTTTTAGAAGATCATTAATGAATAATAAGAAGAGAGTGGGTGACAGGACAGAACCCTGAGGAACACCACTGTTAATAGATTTAGGAGAAGAACAGTGACCGTCTACCACAGCAGCAATAGAACGGTCAGAAAGGAAACTTGAGATGAAGTTACAGAGAGAAGGATAGAAACCGTAGGAGGGTAGTTTGGAAATCAAAGCTTTGTGCCAGACTCTATCAAAGGCTTTTGATATGTCCAAGGCAACAGCAAAAGTTTCACCAAAGTCTCTAAAAGAGGATGACCAAGACTCAGTAAGGAAAGCCAGAAGATCACCAGTCGAGCGGCCTTGACGGAACCCATACTGGCGATCAGATAGAAGGTTGTGAAGTGATAGATGTTTAAGAATCTTCCTGTTGAGGATAGATTCAAAAACTTTAGATAAGCAGGAAATTAAAGCAATAGGACGGTAGTTTGAGGGATTAGAGCGGTCACCCTTTTTAGGAACAGGTTGAATGTAGGCAAACTTCCAGCAAGAAGGAAAGGTAGATGTTGACAGACAGAGCTGAAAGAGTTTGACTAGGCAAGGTGCAAGCACGGAGGCACAGTTTCGGAGAACAATAGGAGGGACCCCATCAGGTCCATAAGCCTTCTGAGGGTTTAGGCCAGCGAGGGCATGGAAAACATCATTACGAAGAATTTTAATACGAGGCATGAAGTAGTCAGAGGGTGGAGGAGAGGGAGGAACAAGCCCAGAATCGTCCAAGGTAGAGTTTTTAGCAAAGGTTTGAGCAAAGAGTTCAGCTTTAGGAAATAGATGTGATAGCAGTGGTGCCATCTGGTTGAAGTAGAGGAGGGAAAGAAGAAGAAGCAAAGTTATTGGAGATATTTTTGGCTAGATGCCAGAAATCACGAGGGGAGTTAGATCTTGAAAGGTTTTGACATTTTCTGTTAATGAAGGAGTTTTTGGCTAGTTGGAGAACAGACTTGGCATGGTTCCGGGCAGAAATATAAAGTGCATGAGATTCTGGTGAAGGAAGGCTTAAGTACCTTTTGTGGGCCACCTCTCTATCATGTATAGCACGAGAACAAGCTGTGTTAAACCAAGGTTTAGAAGGTTTAGGACGAGAAAAAGAGTGAGGAATGTACGCCTCCATGCCAGACACTATCACCTCTGTTATGCGCTCAGCACACAAAGACGGGTCTCTGACACGGAAGCAGTAGTCATTCCAAGGAAAATCAGCAAAATACCGCCTCAGGTCCCCCCAACTAGCAGAGGCAAAACGCCAGAGGCACCTTCGCTTAGGGGGATCCTGAGGAGGGATTGGAGTGATAGGACAAGATAAAGATATGAGATTGTGATCGGAGGAGCCCAACGGAGAAGAAAGGGTGACAGCATAAGCAGAAGGATTAGAGGTCAGGAAAAGGTCAAGAATGTTGGGCGTATCTCCAAGACGGTCAGGAATACGAGTAGGGTGTTGCACCAATTGCTCTAGGTCATGGAGGATAGCAAAGTTGTAGGCTAGTTCACCAGGATGGTCAGTGAAGGAGAGGAAAGCCAAAGCTGGTGGTGAACATTGAAGTCTCCAAGAATGGAGATCTCTGCAAAAGGGAAGAGGGTCAGAATGTGCTCCACTTTGGAAGTTAAGTAGTCAAAGAATTTCTTATAGTCAGAGGAGTTAGGAGAGAGGTATACAGCACAGATAAATTTAGTATGAGAATGACTCTGTAGTCGTAGCCAGATGGTGGAAAACTCGGAAGATTCAAGAGCGTGGGCACGAGAGCAGGTTAAGTCATTGCGCACATAAACGCAGCATCCAGCTTTGGATCGAAAATGAGGATAGAGAAAGTAGGAGGGAACAGAAAAGGGGCTACTGTCAGTTGCCTCAGACACCTGAGTTTCAGTGAGGAAAAGAAGATGAGGTTTAGAAGAGGAGAGGTGGTGTTCTACAGATTGAAAATTAGATCTTAGACCGCGAATGTTGCAGAAGTTAATGAAGAAAAAGTTGAGGGGGGTGTCAAGACACTTAGGGTCGTCGACGGAAAGGCAGTCCGACCTGGGGACATTTATGGTCCCCTCCCCAGATGGGGACTCCGAGGCTGGTGTAGGAGTCGCCATGATTTTAAAATTTTTGGAGTGAAGGGTGTGTGTGTTATTAGGTGCTTGTAGTTTTGTGTGGAGGAAGAGAGTTGTCTTTAGAGGGCAGGCTGTGACTACCCCCTTGTGTTGTGAGACACAAAGGGAAACGTTCAGTGAGGTCACAGCTGGGTTTAATGATAAGTTCACAGCACCCCCTGAACAGTGTGTGTGTGTGTGTGTGTGTGTGTGTGTGTGTGTAATAAGCCTCTGCATGATAAGAAATAAAACACGAATGGGTAATAGATAATATATGAGTATGCAAAGTATGAGGAAATGCAAATATTCTCTCTCTCTCTCTCTCTCTCTCTCTCTCTCTCTCTCTCTCTCTCTCTCTCTCTCTCTCTCTCTCTCTCTCTCTCTCTCTCTCTCTCTCTCTCTCTCTCGTAATGACCCACACTTCCCTTCCCGTCTTCCCATGTAAGTACCAAACGTGATAGCGCGGTCGGCCTGAGTGACATATTCTGAAACACTTCTTGCCACACCACCATCACCTTCAAAAGGCTCTACTCAGTTGAAGTTACACGAGTTTTTAAGGGTGTTTTTACGGTTCTAGTGACATATCAACAACATTCTACTTTATAAACAGAAGAAACACTCTTGAGAACCTGGCTAATCATCTCTGTGGCCTTTGAAAATAGTCGTGGTAAGAGAGCAGATCGTTTCTGAATATGGGTTTGAGTGTCGTGGAGACAAGAGGCGGTGCGAGAGAAATCTACCAGCGGCGAGTTTCCCACCTCCCCACACCCACCACCCTCCACTACCTCGGAACTTCAACGACTTGGCGACCGCTGGAAATAGCTCTTGTTGACATGACATGATCTCTCGACCACTCAGAAACCCGCGACTTGGGTTCTGGCGCAAGGAATAATAAATACTGAGGAAAGAACGGATGGGAAAAAAAGGATGAGCAGAAGGACGAAGGAGGGTAGGAGTATAAAAAGATAGGTAAAAAGTAAGGGAAAACGCGAGATTAGAAGAGATTACAAGAACGGGTGGGAGAAAATAATAAGTGGAAGAGAAGGACGTAGGACAGAAGGACGTAGGACAAGAGTGTAAAAAGATAGGAAGAAAAGAAATGGATGAACAGGAACAGGGTAGGGAGAAAAGAATAAATACTGCAGAAGGAATAGATGGAAAAAAAAAATCAAACTAGAGGAAGAAAAGACAGGGAGAGGACAGATGTGTGATGGATAGGTAGCAAAGTAAGGATGGGAATGATATGACAGGATAGGTGGAAAAGGAACAAATACAATTAAAAGAATGGATGAGGAACGAACTGAACTGGAAGACGATGGAAAAGGCAGGCCATGGAAAGGAGATAAACGGATAGGTAGTAAAAGGGATGCCACGCACTGGAACGATCTCACGCAGGCCTACGAAGAAAAGAAGTATAGATAAAATTACATGGAGAGGAGAAAATAAAAAAAAAGATCATCTCAGGGGCTTCTGTTCAGCTCAGTATTTTCAATAATCCAGGCTCGTATTTCCAGACGCTTTGGGTTTCCATCATGACTCTTTTCAGACAGCAAAGATAATCAGTCGGGTTTCCGTGGATCTTTTTACTGCTGATGGCGCAGAAAAAAACTTGTAAAAGTATCACAGAATCATGAAACCATCCTTGAAAAATCCCAATCCCACTAGTGTCGCTATAACAAATTGTAACAAGACGGTGAGGCAACCTAATATGATTCCTGGAACATAAGATCATAATGGAAGCTGCAAGAAGTCAGTCGGTCTTCACGTGGCAGTCTCTGTATACAACATACATATCGACATCTACCTGACACCCTTATCTACAAATATATCTAAAAAGAACCCAATAATCAGTATTGATATAGAGACATCAATGAAATCCAGAGCAGGTTTAGTGTATGATAGCTTGGGTACAGAGACAAAGAGACATCAATGTACACTCAAAGAAAGACATCACTGAACACCCGGGAGTATATCTAGTGACTGACGGCTTAGGTAGAGATACTGAGGCAGACATAGTGACTTACAGTCCGGATACAAAGAGAAAGACAACGTACACCCTCCGATCTTGCGACTGATGGCCTATGTATATCTTATATAAAGTGGCGAAGCTGCTCTCGAGTGTTCCTCCCTGCTCTTGTGTATTCTTTTCTACCCTCGTGTGTTCCTCCCTGCCCTCGTGTGTTCCTCCCTGCCCTCGTGTGTGTCCTCCCTGCCATCTCGTGTTCCTCAAAGCCCTCGTGTGCTCCTCCCTGCCCTCTCATGTTCCTCAAAGCCCTCGTGTGTTCCTCCCTGCCCTCGTGTGTTCCTTCCTGCCTTCGTGTGTTCCTCCCTGGCCTCGTGTGTTCCTCTCTGCCCTTGTGTGTTCCTTCCTGCCCTTGTGTATTCCTCTCTGCCTTCGTGTGTTCCTCCCTTCCCTCGTGTGTTCCTCCCTGCCTTCGTATGTTCCTCTGCCCTCATATTTTCCTCCCTGCCCTCGTGTGTTCCTCCCTGCCCTTGTGTGTTCCTCCCTGCCCCCGCGTGTTCCTGCCCTCGTGTGTTCCTCCCTGCCCTCGTGTGTTCCTATAGAGACCCTTCACTGACAGCAAACATGGAACCTCGCCTCATGACTCCCATTACACGCGACTCCCGGAAGGGCGGCACGTGAATGGCGGGTCCGGCGGGAGACCTGCCATGCACTGCCGCCAGTGGGACGTCCCCGGCCTGCCTGCGCTGCCTGTAGGGAAGGCTATTCGTGTACGTGACGGGGATGCCCTTACATTTTTAAATACTACGACAACGTTGTGCGCCAAGCTGTCTGTGGAATATTTCAGGCCAACTAAAACTCTGATATAAAAGGCAGTGGAAATATGTACGTACATGAGAGAGGAAAGACTTTTTTTTTTCTTTTTCACTTAGCAGGCTGGCGTGTCCGTAAGCCA
>NC_087152.1:14910000-14925000 GCF_035594125.1 Scylla paramamosain
GCAGCTGCAAGCAACAGTAAGTATAAGGAGGGACATACAAGCATACAAGGCCCATATCTGTATTCCCCCATCCCATAACTTAAAATTCTTTCAAGAGGGAGATTTCATGACTTCTCAAATTTGGCTCTTTCTTTTAGGGACCGGCACCTTAGTGGGCCTTTTCTTCTTCATCTTCATCTTCTTCTTTTTCATTTTTTGTTGTTCCTAGCCAGACCCTCTCTTACATAAAAATGCAGAATACAAAGCAAAGATCTCCCGAAATGCATGCAACAGTAAAAATTAGGACATAAACATATATACACATCACAATACAGAACTAAAATCTCTTCCAAAATCTTCAAAGCCATGACATTGTACCGTATTGGTTTGACAAGTGCGTGGATTGTGGGGACGAGAAAAACACAAGATGAAGCAAATAATTACAGTACGCATATCTCTTGACGTCACATCGAACAGTCTTCTTCAGCGAGTTAACCAGGTTAGTGTTCGTCGTAACGTTGCATAAAACAACATCTGGCGCTTCATCCTGTGCTTTCTCACCACCACAATTATTATCATTCACGACGGCGTGCCAATCTCCACCAACTTCTGCCTGCAAACTTTTCAGTCTCATCTCCGCTGCTGCTCATCCTTTGTGTTGGCGTCCAGTCAGTCAGTCAGTCATTCAATCAGTCAGTCAGTCGTTCAGTTAATCAGTCAGCCATTTGTTGTATCAGCTGTCTTTTATTCCTTCAAGTCCCCATCACTCTTTACAAGCTCCATACTTTTCCCATTTACATAACCTAACCTTCCCCTAACCCAGGTTTCATTCACTACTAGCCTCGTGTATCGAAGATTACATGTCTGTTCCTCCTTTGTGTTCCTTTGTGCCCAAGCAGGCGCAGCAATAATGACAAGCAACAAGCAGTCTCGTGTATACGTAAAGTCGAACGGGTGAGCTAATGCTTGTTCTCTCCTTTGTGTTCCACTGTGACTGTACAGGACCCGGAATAATGAGGAATAATGACAGGCAACAAGCAGCCTCGTGTACGTGAAATTGAACGGATGAGCTAATGCTTCTTCTTTCCTTTGTGTTCCCTTGTGACTGTGCAGGACCCGGAATAATGACAGGCAACAACTTAGTGTGTTTGTATCCATTCCGTTAACCAGAATAAATATTGGCAATGTGGTTAATACCTTGGATTAATAATCACTGTATCGGCAACGTATAAATTATTTGTTCTGAATTTAATGGTAAACAGCAACCACTTTTGTGAACGTCATTCTTCGTAAATAATGAGCAGTGCTGTGAGGGCTTACAGTATATTAATCCCTGTTTTCAAGGCTTATTTCCGCTCTCTCTCTCTCTCTCTCTCTCTCTCTCTCTCTCTCTCTCTCTCTCTCTCTCTCTCTCTCTCTCTCTCTCTCTCTCTCCAGTGCAGAGAGAGAGAGAGAGAGAGAGAGAGAGAGAGAGAGAGAGAGAGAGAGAGAGAGAGAGAGAGGGAGGGAATTCAGTCATATAATATGTATGAAATTATTATTGCACTTAACACGCAGCATGGTTGAATAGAATCGAGGCTTGCCCTTGCTCGCATGGTGACGTGACCCCGTGATCAGCGCGACCATGTGTGAGAAAAGGTGAACACATTAAAAGAGAGAAGATCAAGGGAGCTATAGAGATGGATAGCTGGAATAGCGGGGGAACTACATGTAATACACATGATAGGAGAAATAGAAGTTGCAATAGAGAGATGGTGGCGTTTGTGACTCCGTGATCAGAAAATGAACCTATTAAGAGAGCCTAGGACGCGTCTGTTTTGGGAGATCTAAGGGAGGGAGAGATGAGATGCATAGATGGAATTGCGGGGGAACTAAAAATAATACAGATGATATGATGAAGAGAAGATGCATTGAAGAGAAGATACAATGAAGAGATACAACAGGAAAAGGCTCACACATGAGGCTAATGAGATTTATGAGAGAAATTGTAACTAATTTAAGGAACTGTTATTTTATTTATTTGTGATGTTAGTTCTTGAAGTTTATATGCTGTACTCCCATAGCCTAGCTACTTGAGGTCGTCTGAGTTCCAAGACCTTTCAAACGTTTCGAACCTTCACTTAATCATGAAACAAATCAGTATAAACATAAAACGAAATAGAAAAGCAAAATTAAATTTCTCGTAGGCTTCAAGTGTTACATGTTATACCTTCGCTTTAAAATGTATTAAACATACACGTGTTTGAGATCAAGGGTGTTGGTCCGTGACTATAAGGGTAAAAAATCAGAAACATTCTTCCCAACAAGGCTCAGTTAATAGAAACGCTGTCATTCTTCACCACCCACCACATAACAAACAGTTGCCCGCGAGCTCTTCATCAAGGACTGGACGTGTCTGGGCTTGTTTATTTTGACTGGCGCCACCACGTGACCATCATTTATGCTTGTAACGCGAGTAAACAATTTTGTTTATGCATATCAGCAACAATGTTTTGGAGGGAATGTGACTTTCACTTCTCGTTATTGAATAAAGAATAGTATTTGATCTTTCATTTCAGGCACAGTTTTTGAGGGCGCCAGCGACTGAGAAAAAAGAAGGGTTTTAGACCCTACTTTTAAAATATTCAAGGCTCTTTTTCGGACAACTCGTATTTTCAAAGCCCACAGAGATGATTAGTCAGGAGATCGTGTGTGTGTCTGTGTGTAGTAGTAGTAGTAATAGTAGTAGTAGTAGTAGTAGTAGTAGTAGTAGTAGTAGTAGTAGTAGTAGCAGCAGCAGCAGCAGCAGTAGTAGTAGTAGTAGTAGTAGTAGTAGTAGTAGTAGTAGTAGCAGTAGTAGTAGTAGTAGCAGTAGTAGTAGTAGTAGTAGTAGTAGTAGTAGTAGTAGTAGTAGTAGTAGTAGTAGAAGTAATCATCATCATCATTATTCTTTATTTCATAAAATACCGTAAGCTGTACAGCACATAGTATTGCACATATGAAATCCCCTCTACTGGGTTCATGAATTTGCACCCAACAGGTTCGTGGTAAGATAATATCAATATCATAATTTTAAAAAATCAACTAGATGTGTTTTCTTAAAATAATAATGATTTAAACGTATTTCCCTTTAAAAAACACGGTCTTATTAAAAATATAAATAGCAGAGTTCTTCTTGTTAAAAGACTTGAAATATTTAGCTTGTGTTAAAACGGCTTTGTGTTTCAATAAAAGCCAGTTACAGTGATAAGCAATCTCATGATAACTTACATGAAACGGACATTTATTTATCTTTTTTCATGGCACTTGCATATGTAGATTCAAAAGTCTTTAAAATATTACTGGAAAATGTGACTCGATTATTTCATAACTGTAGTCCATAATCTCGTACACAGTATGCCCTAAATAAATATAACTTTGTTTCAACATCTGTGCCCTTAAACTTCCTGAATACTGAATAAAATTTACCATAAAGAACATTTAATCTCATTTCTACATTTTTTTTATCACAAAAATTCTGGATCACCATGTGTCCTAGATATTTCTGGCAATTCACTATTTCATATTGTCTGATTACACTACTGTCGCTAGTTTTAATTTTAGTCTTACTGTGAAAAAAAATACACTTTGATTTAGAGGCACTGATCTCCAACTTTATAGCTCTTACTCTGCCTTCAAATGTCTGTAATAACGATTCAAGATTACCCCGTGTATCAGACAATATAACAATGTCATATGCATATGCAATTATATTCATTCTTAATGTACCTAGTCGGCATCCGACATTCATTTTGGAAATAGTTCTAATCACATCATCAGTATATAATTTAAACAAAATCGGAGACAGAATTCCTCCTTGCCGTACACCTGCATTAATGTAGATATAATTTTCCTTCTTTCTATTCCATGCAACTCTTACGTTGTGGTTCCTCAGATAAGTTATAAGAGTACAATATCAAGTGGAATATTTCTTTCTATCAACAGTTTACCTAAGAGATGGTGATTAACTTCATCAAAGGCTTTGGAAAAATCTGTAAAAGCAGCAAATACCTTACCATTTCTTTTAGCATAAAGAATTACAGTTTCTCTGAGTAAAAAATATTCATCATTTGTTGACATATGTTTAGTAAAACCCAATTGCCTGAGGTCAAAGAATAAGTTTTCTTCTAAAATGTCTAAAAAATTCATCTCAAAAAGCATCAACAAACAAGAAGACAACAAAACCAGTTTGTAATTGGCAGAGACAGTAACATTACTTTTGGTATCCTTTATAATAGGGTTAATATCACCATTTAGTAACTCCATAGGAATATAACGATGACTAAAACAAGCATTCATAAAAAAAAAAAAAAAACTTAATACATTAAAAAATAATTTAGTGCATGACTTAACAAATGAGAGTGGAAGCCATCGTGGTCACTCCATCGTTAAGTTTATTAATATAATTTAATATAATGTTTCAGGCGAGGTGTTCATATCAAACTTATCTTTTTCATTCCATACAACTTTCGGTTCATTTAAAAGATCGTTCTCACCTTTCTCATTTGTTGTACAATCCTTGTTACTACCATTTAGAAATTTGTTACGAAACACTTTAATAATATTATCAATATCATTTTCACCGTCAATAATACTAGACTACTACTACTACTACTACTAGTAGTAACAGTAGTATTAGTAATAGTAGTAGTAGTAGTAGTAGTAGTAGTAGTAGTAGTAGTAATAGTACGCAGTAATAGCTATAGCAGTAGTAATGTTTTCAGTACCTATAACATTTGATCTCTTAAAGAAAAAAAAAAAAAACCTACACAACGCACTTTATTTTTTCTCCATACAGAACAATGACTCGCAGTTCCCTTTCACTAAACATCGACGTCCATTGGTATTGTAAAGCATTATTCTCCTTGATAAAAAAAAAAAAAAGAATAATAATAAACTAATAATGATTTGCTCTAAAAGAATGGGTACGTACATCAATAGCTTGTTTACCACACCTGAGTATAATAATAATAATAATAATAATAATAATAATAATAATAATAATAATAATAATAATAATAATAATAATAATAATAACAATAATGATAATAATAATAATAATAATAATAATAATAATAATAATAATAATAATAATAATAATAATAATAATAATAGTAATAATAATAACAATAATAATAATAACAACAATAATAATAATAATAATAATAATAATAATAATAATAATAATAATAATAATAATAATAATAATGATAATAATAATAATAATAATACAATAACAATAATAATAATAATAACAATAGTAATAATAATAATAATAATAGTAATAATAATAATAATAACACTTTGTTCTTACCCACTGAACAACAAACATGCAAAGCTGCCAGGAGAAAAATATCATTATACCGCCAGCAGTCGAGAATTTAAAGCCTCTGAAATTTTACACTTTAGTAAGACGAGACAAACGACGTCAGTGTTGCTAATACGAGAAAAGTTTCTAAAAGGCGCAAGTTTACGACCAAGTTATTTCTCGTTCCGTCCTGCGTCCAATGACTGTGCCTTGACCTCACAGCCTTAGTGTTAGTGCTAGTACTGGCTTCTCTTAGTCCCCGTGCAGCACTGGCCAAGCATCATCCTTCACGTGTATGCATATAAACAATTACAGGCGAGGGCTTATGTCGAGTAACCTGCTCACATTTCCACCGTGTTTTGCGCTTTAATTATCACCTCTTTGACTGCTGTAGCATTTCCTTGAACTTACTGAAATGACCTGGTGCAATTTTAAAGCGTAATTTCGAAACACATTACAGACAGCAAAAGGAGTGATGGAGAAATTCAGATAATTATGTGTCTGGAGTCTCGTTATTTCGAAACATATCACTGAGAGCAAAAAAGGAATAACAGAAGTTGAAATATCTTAGTATCTGAAGCTTTATCTTTATCGAGTAAAAGTCATATAGAATTATTGAAATGACACGTGATATTGTGTCATTAGCAATCTTTGTACTATGCTGCTAATCTCCCTAGAAAACAACTTATTAACTAACTTCTAACTAACCAGAGAACTTAAGATTAATGTAAAGACGTCCGGCACAATGGCGTTACTTGAATTCTGACCGTGAATGTACAGACGTATATAGACAAGTAAAGATAGCCAACTACAAACATAAGACTAAATACAACTGCCTATTTTTTTGAAGGATGGTTGGAAGTGAGCGAAACACAATGGAATTAAATACATGTTGCCTGACTTATAACCGTGAGTATACAGACAAGTATAGACAGGTAAAGATATTCAACTGCAAACGCAAGAGTAAATACAGCGGTCTATTTTTTTGGAGGGCAGTTGGAGGAGAGCGACAGCTGGCAGGAAGACTCCAATGTTTCTCAGAAGATCAGCAAAGTTAGCGCAGTGGTCCCTCCCCTACTCCGCCTCTCTAGCCTCTCACGACCTCCCTTCCTACCCTTGTCTCCTCCAACCCCCATTAACTCACCCCATCCCCGCCTGCTGCTCCCCATAAAGCTGATGCCTGCCCCCTCCACACACACACACACACACACACACACACACACACACACACACACACACACACACATAGAACAATCCTATCACCTTCTTATAAGTGTGTGGAAGGAAGAGAACAACATCAAACAACAATATTTTTTTTTGTTGTTTATTGCCTCATGAAATAAGTCTATCTTTAATAAATAAATCTTAAATAAAAAGTGATAAATATATAAATATAAGATCAATCCCTGCACCAACACACCCTTCCCCCTCAGCATCCCAGTCTTGACAATAGCTACCCTTCAGGAGCCGCGCCCACAATTACCCAGAAAGTGAAGCAGCACCCTCACCAGACAGACATTTGGAAGGCATTCGGGCAAAAAAAGTAAATAAATAAAAAAACAAAATAAATAAATAAATAAAAATACACCAGCTAATTCAATACATGGAAATACAGTTCATCTTGCCCTCGTCCCTCATCATAACCTCATAGATTTTCATTTCCACAACAATATTGCCCTCACTGTGGAAGTAATAAGTTATAATCACACAGTAAACGTTAGAAACACGAGTTGATAAGAACATAAGAATATAAGAAATAAGGGAAGCTGCAAGAAACCATCAGGCCCACACGTGGCAGTCCCAGTATGTTATATACCTACCTATTTCCACCTATCATCCCCATCCATAAATCTGTCTAATCTTCTCTTAAAGCTCCCTAATGACTCAGCACTAACAACTTGATTACTGAGTCCGTCCCATTCATCTACCACTCTATTTGAGAACCAGTTCCTTCCCATCTCTTTTTTAAACCTAAATTTTTCAAGCTTGAACACGTTATTTCTTGTTCTATCCTGGTTACTGATCCTAAGAATTCTGCTTACGTCCCCCTTGTTATAACCCTTATACCACTTGAAGACTTCTATCAGGTAATGCTCTTTTCCTCCGCCCCCCTCCCAAAAAAAAGACATCTCGTTCCTTTATGAATGAGAAATGTCTGAGTTCATCGTCACCTAAGATCACATCCTGCCTCTACCACCTCTTCATAATTACGGTTCGCCTCCAGACGGTCACATGGTAACCGGCACCAAACAGCAGGAATAGTGTGTGTTGTCTCCGTGGATACCAACAGCGCCTTTGGCAGGGTCCGCATGTGTCACGAGACCTTCACGCCCAGGCTGGCAAACATTAAGGGGTGTAGTAACCTCACGCTACAGCAGGATGACGCTCACGACAGAAACTCAGGCCCATCGCTGCACAGGGAAGTGTCCTTGATGCCTTGTTGTGCAGTATCTAATGACACGCTAAAACTCGTACTGAAGGCATGAATTTAGTAATATACAGGTGACTGCACCCTCATTTCCCTCTCCGCCAGGAATGAATAACAAAGCCATCGATATAAACAATTACATCCTGGAAACTGTTCTCCACAAAGGGACCCTTAACACAACAGCCTCGCACCGAAGAGTTCTACACACCCCTGCGAGACAAGAACAAGAACCAGCACACGCGCCCCCACCCACAATGCTGCCAGTGACAAAAGGTTACCCTCCCAGGACTCTATTTCCATCCTGAGAGTGAAGTTCGACTCGGGTCTGCCCTTCATCAGACAAGTCACCAGGGTGCAGAATGGATGCAGGGCGGCATCCATCGTGTGGGAGGCATTAAGTGCGCCCGAGGGATGGAGGGCGTTCGTTACGCAAGGCACTGGTTCACTCTGCCATGAAGCACTCTCCCTGGCTTCTCCCAACCACCTGGGCAGGATTCAAGCCAACGCCTAAAGCCTGGTGCAGCTGTGAACTCTGGGCCAAGACGCAAACAAACAGCTTTCATTCCCAACATAAGATGCCAGAATTTCCTCACTCCTCAACAAGCTGACATAGTCAACTCATGTGGCTAACGCGACACCTCACACTCTTTAAACAGCCGACAAAATTAACACCACTATAACCAAACCAGCCCCTTCTACTAACATGATCGTCTAACAGATGCATTACCTCACCTCAAGACAGTTATCGCCACTCGAGCGATGCACTATAACAGAATTAAACTTCTTAAAGGAGAAGAGAAATAATGCATTTTATATAAATTCACTTTGGCTGCAGGCGTTAAACTCCTCAAAGTACACTGCTTCACGTCCTAGAGCTGATGAAAAATGGAGGGAGGAATGGGGGGTGGGGGAGCAGAGGAGGGGGAGAGTAGCGCGGCGTGAAGGAGTGGCCGGGGAGCCTTCAGGACGCTTCTCACGCTCCCCGAGGCGCCGCTCCTCCAGGCTCTTTTTAATATTTCCCCGGCGCGGACATTACGAGGGCGGGCGTGTGTTTTAGGGCACGCGCGGGTGTCCATCTCGCAAGGACGGGAAGCGTGAGAATGGTAGACTGGGAATTCAGACGGTCCCTGCCTGTATTTGCTTGGTGACGTCAGAGATGGAGAAAGAAAGGAAGAACGGAATCCAATCTTCATATGTAATTGCTGCTGCTACTCTTGCTCTTCCTTTAAACGACTTCCACATCATGGTTACTTCTCAGGGACGTTGCGGAGTGCACATCGCTTTGCCCCGTCTAAACGCAGGTGGTTAAAGGTATTCATAGAGAGAAAAGAGATCGGCAAATTACTTACTATGTTTTGTCTGTATAATGCGAGTACATGCCTTCGCCCGGTATCTAATGCATTCCTGAGCCGATAGTGATTTTTTTTAATGTGTGTGTGTGTGTGTGTAGATGGAAGTGGTTGGCGCCAATCACACTGAGGAAAGAGGCTGGCAAATTACTTGGTGAGTGTTGTTTATAGCTACTCTGTAATGAGTCTGCTGCTCATTGCATTTATGAACCATTAGTGTTACGAAAACTACATTTTTTTTTCTTTCCATCTAATGCAGGTAGCTGACGGCATTAACAGCGAAAAAAGAAGGTCGGAGAATTACTTATACGGTGTGTAGTCTACATAGTACATACTGCAGCTTGCTCCTTAATGCATTTCTGAACCATTAGAGTTACGAAAAACTAATAGAATCTTTTCTCCTTCAATACAGGTTGTTGGCGCCATTCACACCAATAAAAGAACTCAACAGCATGACAACGTACTTACGGTGTGATGTCAACATAATTCACCTACTACCTCACACATTTCTGAAATATTTAATGTGCGCCCCTTACCTGATGCACTGGTCGGCCCGAAGCTCCGCTGATAATAACACTTGGAGGTCCATTCCTGTCGCTGGGACTGATTTACGAGGTGACGGCGCGGGGAGTCCCATCACGCACCTGCCGAAGATAAGGAGAGTTACACCTCGGCCACGGAAAAACAATCAAGATTACTAAACACATAAAAATTATTTCTTTTGGTGCTGAGTTCACGCACCGGGCTCTCTTCCTTATAGTGACCTGCCAAATCTACTACAGGGGGATGTGATAGTGGTAGTGATTTGAAAAGTAAGGCGCCCCAGACAATAAAGGGGATGATACTAGGCGGAAATAGGTGGATATGTTTTATAAAGGAACTGCCACGTGTAGGCCTGATGACTTCCTCAAGCTTCCATTGTTTTCGTTATGTTTTTATAGTATGTAGTGGAGTGTGTATTACCCCCTTACATGTGAAAACTGACAAATGTTGTTTGGTATCGACGCTGTCTGCCTGAACAGTACTAAGGCACCAAAAACAACAACAAAAATATCCTTTCATTTCCTATGTTTTATGCATGTTTCTACACTATTTCCTCCTGCTTCCCTCCCTCTCTCTGTCCCTCCCTATCAGTCTCTCCTTTCTCTTCCATATTCAAGAGATTAAGATACCAAAAACAACAAGAAAAAGTATCCTTTCATTTCTTATGTTTAATGCATGTTTCTACACCCTTTCCTTTCTCCCTCTCCCTTCCCTCCCTATCCGTCTCTCTTTTTCCCCTCCATATTCAACAGACTGGTAACTCTATCGACTTGCCTGGCGTGAAGGGCGCCCCTCAAACAGGCTACTGATGGTGGTCCGGCGCAAGGAAGTGTGTGAAGTGCGTCTGTCTTTCTTATCTTCATAATCTTCAAACGTTTCGGCTCTAAAGTAAGTTTCCGGAGGGTTAAAAATGTTTCATAATTCCACTGATGGTTGAACGAGGAAATGTAATATAGTGAATTCTCAAGTTCATATTCTTTAAACGTTCTGGGGTTTAATTTGCACTCTTAACAAGCCATAGTGTAAGTTTCTCGGGCTGAAATTTTCGATGTTTTTTTTTTTTTCGTAACTTTAGTGATGGCTGAGCAAGGAAGTGTATTATGAAGTAAGCATGTCTTTCTTACCTTCATATTCTTTGAAAGGTTTCCTCGTCTGATCTCCAAATTCAACACCGTCTTTTTTTTTTTTTTTTTTTTCAGGTGTCTTCATAATTTTAGTGATGGTTGAACAGGGAAGTGTATGAAGCGTGTATATCTTTCTTTGATTCATAGTCTTTAAACATTTCGGTGTCTGATCTTCACTTTTAATAGGCTCCAGAGTAAATTTATGAAGAGTATTCGTGTTTTCTTAATTCTAGTGATGGTTGAACAAGGACTCTACCCCATCAATTGGAAAAACACCCATGGAAATCTGACAAAATTAATCTTCTCTACATATTAGGGAAAGAGGCGTTTAAATTCCAAGGGATATTCAAGTGTTTCCATAAGTCTAGTGATAGCTGAACAAGGGCTCTACCACGTCAATAGGAAAAACACCCATGGAACTCAAACATATCTTTTCTACCTATAAGAAAAGTAGGTGATTAAAAATGTGTGTTTTTGCTTCGCCTGAGTTGGTGAGACTGCATTTCTTTTTATATTGGTACCTCTGCAGACTTCGCCAGCTCCCTCTTCACACGGTGTTCTATTTACCCAAGGATGGATGGATATTTGTTGGTAATTATCAAACTGCTTAAGGGAAGGACATATTAACCTCCCAATGAACATAAACGTGTATGTATCAGTAACCTTTCGTCCAGCGGCCACCACGGGAAAATTTCTTGTAAAACGGATTGGTATAGACACTTGTTGGCAATTATCAAACCACTCAAGGGACGGACAGACTAACCTCTCAGTGAATATAAACGTGTCTGGTATCAGTAACCTTTCGACCAGCACCTGTCACGGGAAAATATCTTGTAAAATGACGGCTTGTTATGCTGATAAGGGGGGGGGAGTAAAATTTTATGGAGCTTCCTTCTTTATATGCAGTAGACGCAGGAGGCACAGAGATATGTAAAGGACTGAAGGAAACTCGCAACACCGGGGATCAGGCGAATCTCTCTCTTGACCACCGACATGGGTTTCTACGAGTATGTGGATTGTATCGAGAGTGTGAATGATGTGCCTAGGTGTGTGTGTGGTGCTTTGTCTGGGACACCCGTGTGGGATTGCCGGCCTGGCATATAAATAGATAGACATCCCCTTAGGCAGTATTCCTAAAACACTTTTCCAATCTATCTCTTACTTTTTGTGTATGTGCATGGATTTTTTTTTTTTTTTTTTTTATAGTGCTCTGAAACTGACAAAGAAAGACCATAACTGTGAAAAAGTGAGAGTTAAAGGTACTAAATCTGTGATGAGATCAATAAATAACAATAATTTTATGATGACCTCCAAAATCATATTTGATAATCATATTTTTCGCCTTTCTCTCTCTCTCTCTCTCTCTCTCTCTCTCTCTCTCTCTCTCTCTCTCTCTCTCTCTCTCTCTCTCTCTCTCTCTCTCTCTCTCTCTCTCTCTCTCTCTCTTATATATATACAGTGTTTTGTATGTTAAGAAAGAACGACCACAGCAATGAAAGAGTTAAGAGTAATAAATATGTGATGAGATAAATAAATATTGACAATTTTCAAGATGATCTCCGAAATCATAATTATTATTCATCCAGTCTTTCACATTTTTTTTTTTTTTTTTTTAGGTGTTCGGTGTAATATTATACTTGCGGCGCGACAGAGGTAATTAAGACTACATCCTGGTAATTTTGACACTTCCTGATGGCTTCGACACGCCTGCCGCTCGCCGTATTTCAAAGGGAAAAATATCCACACCGCCGCTCGTGATGATGTTTTTATATATCCATGTAGGTATGTAGAGTGCGATTTCATGTTTTGCTTCTCTGTAATCGATACCTAGGCTTCAATTGCAACTAAAATTAATACTGCTGCTACTACAACTAACAATAACAATGTAGTAGTAGTAGTAGTAGTAGTAGTAGTAGTAGTAGCAGTAGTAATAGTAGTAATAGTAGTAATAGTAGTATAATAATAATAATAATAATAATAATAATAATAATAATAATAATAATAATAATAATAATAATAATATAATAATAATAATAATGATAATAATAATAATAATATAATAATAATAATAATAATAATAATAATAATGATAATAACAGTAGTAGTAGTAGCAGTAGTGGTAGTAGTGGTGGTAGTAATAGTAGTAGTAGAAGTAGTAGTAGTAGTAGTAGTAGTAGCAGTATGAGTAGTGATATAATTATTGCTGCTACTGTTACTGCTGTTACTACTACTTCTACTACTACTACTACTACTACTACTACTACTACTACTACTACTACTACTACTACTACTACTATTATTACTACTACTACTACTACTACTACTAACTAATCTTTAAACGTACTAATACAACCATTAACGCTACTACCACAACCACCACCACCACCACCACCACTACCACCACCACCACAACAAAGAAACACCACCAATATGCAACACCCCCGCCCCCCCCTCCATAGCTAAATATATCTAAATCCCCAACACTTCTCCCCATCACCCAAGCTTCTCCCTCAAAACCCCACCCAAGGGAGAGAGAGAGGACATGTCGAGGCTCACCACACTGCCAACGGTCCCACAGCTCCCAAACCCTGACTCTCCCCGACCTCTCATTGGATTACACTGTATTCTGAACCTCTTCTGCGTCCCACCTCCACTAGTTCTATACTTCCACTTCTTCTATGTAGTTGAAGTGACACGTGGTTCTTAAGGGAGTTTTTTTTTTTTTGTGTGGTTCTAGCGACAGATTGACTTGATTTCTATGTTATTAACAGGAGAAACAGTCTTGAAAACACGGCAAATCATCTCAGTGGTTTTTCAAAATAGTCGTGGTGAAAGAGCAAAATGTTTCTGAATACGGTTCTCTCTCTCTCTCTCTCTCTCTCTCTCTCTCTCTCTCTCTCTCTCTCTCTCTCTCTCTCTCTCTCTCTCTCTCTCTCTCTCTCTCTCTCTCTCTTTCCGTGGTGCTTCCCAACAACAAAATACTGTATTCCACTCCTAACAGACCTTCTCCTCTCTCTCTCTCTCTCTCTCTCTCTCTCTCTCTCTCTCTCTCTCTCTCTCTCTCTCTCTCTCTCTCTCTGGCTGGCTGGCTGGCTGGCTGTAGGTGTACCATTCCCAGAGGCACCCTTTTCCTACAAATACCATTCCCTTGCTTCAGGAAAAAAAAAAAAAAAAAAAGGGAAAAAAAGGTAAATAAATACACTTTTCGCTCGGAATAACCTACATTCCATCTTCGACTGTCGAGGGAAATGTCTGCGTTAGAGGAGGAGGAGGAGGAGGAGGAGGAGGAGGAGGAGGAGGAACACAAATGAAAACAAAGCACGAATAAACAGCAAAAGACCTGCTGGTTCTTACGAGGTTGTTTGCGGTAAGTTACATTATCTGAAGAGGAGGAGGAGGAGGAGGAGGAGGAGAAAAAAAACAACAACAACAACAACAACAACAACAACAACAACAACAACAACAACAACAACAACAACAACGACGACGACGACGACGACGACGACGACGAGAAAAAAAAAAAGCAACAAGAAAATGAAAAGGAAGGAGGAACAGACTTACAAGAAGAAACAAACAAGATAAAGGAACAGAAAGACAGATAGACGAGCAAACAACCAAGCAATACAACAAAACAACACAACACAACAGAAGAAGCAGAAGCAGAAGGAAAAAGAAAAAAAAAGACGAAAAAAAAAAGACAAGCAAAACTCCCAGAACACTTGGCCTGATTCCCTCTCCCGCTCTTTCCTCTCCCTCTCTCTCTCTCCCTCTCTTTCCCCTCCCTCTCTCCCGGTGTGCCCATTATAAAGATGAATGAATAGAGGCATCATTTAGATTGTATATTCTTCGCCTCTTCCTTTTGTTTCCTTCTCCTTGTCGCTGCTGCTCCCTTGAGTACTGACAGATACGCCAACACGTGTGACCTTTTCAGCTACAGAAGGGAAGGAAGGGCAGGAATGCGAAGAGGGACGGGGAAGGATAGGGGGAGAAGGATGGGGAGGAGGAAGGATAGGTAAGGAGAGGAGAAAAGATAGGGAAGAATAAGGACAGGGAGGAGAAACAGGGAAGAAGAATAGGGAAGAGGAAATAAGCGAAGAAAGGACGTGGAGGAGTAAGGACAGGAAGAAGGGACAGGATGGGTGAGAACAAGGAAGAGGAAAGACAGGAAGGAGGAACAGCGAGAGGGAACGGTAGGAAGGAGGAAGGAGGAGAGGAGGGACAGGGAGAAAGGAAGGTCGAGGAAGAGGAAAG
>NC_087152.1:14930000-14980000 GCF_035594125.1 Scylla paramamosain
AGACATGTGGTATGACACTTAAAGATAAGTTTGAATCTAACACAAATTAAGTCTGCTTTGTCATTGTAGACAGTATTAAAAAGGAGGAAGGGATGAGTTAGGACAGAGAAGGTACACATTGTTAGGACCCAAGGCACTGTCAGTTTTTAAGGGTTCAAGTTAGGATTCCAGATCAGATACAGTAGATGGATCAGAAGAGAGAAGCTTGACACAGCTGGTCAGGGCTGGGACTGGTAAAAGCTGTAATTGGATCAACAACAGCAAATACATTTCCAAATGAACTAGACATTGCATTTGAATCATCTCATTATGCATACCTCATTTCATATTAGGCAAATTTAACATTCATAACAGATCAGTCACGGCAACATAATAAGTGACAACTGCAGCTTTGTACAACACACAGTCTATATGTACAGATATTCAGAGATCAACATGTGAAACCCATTACCTCACAGTGTAGTATCTCTTCAGAACACCACAGCATTTAAAGTAGCTCTGACAGGATATTATTTATTAGGTTGGATTTGGATGCCATCACCTTACAGGTAGACTTGCATAGATAGGATGAACAAATGGACAGATAGATGGCAAATGCAGTTAGATAATAACAAATGTAAGGTACTTAGTGTAGGTAGAAGAAACCCACATAGTTTGGACACACTCCAACAGAAGCCAGAAATAAGTCAAACTGGGTTCATTTTTAGGAGTGTTAAAAGTACAAGTCCCAAAGTAATATTAAAACTATATTTGTCACTAGTCAGACCTCATCTAGATTATGCTGTGCAGTTCTGGTCTCCATATAACAGGAAGGGTATAGGTCTATTAAAATTGGTGCAAAAGAGAAGGACTAAAAGGATGCAGGGGATGATGGATATTCCTCACGAAAGGAGACTATAGCTTTTAAATTTACATTCTACAGAGAGGTACAGGCTAAGAGGTAACCTGACAGAGGTCTTTGTAAGTGGTACAGGAGATATGACAAGGGTGATTTAAGTAAAATGTAAAAAAGTTAGATCTAAAAAAAGAGATAGGAAGGAATTCGTTTTCAAATAGATGAATGGAATGGAATGGAATGGACTCAGTAATCAGGTTGTTAATGCTGAGTCATTATGGAGATTTACAAAATTAGACAAATTCACGGATGAGGATGATAGGTGGAAATAGGTAGGTATGTTTCATAGAAGGGCCTGATGGCTTCTTGCAGTTTCCCTAATCTTTTTGTGCTCTTGAGAACACTTCAGCAATGCCCCACACAGCTTCAACTAACTCCACAGCAAGCGACAGCATTCTTAGCACTTTTGTTGTTGTTGTTGCTGCACTTTCCAGTTTTGGTAAAGCTGTTTTATCGATTTAATGGAGAGAGAGAGAGAGAGAGAGAGAGAGAGAGAGAGAGAGAGAGAGAGAGAGAGAGAGAGAGAGAGAGAGAGAGAGAGAGAGAGAGAGAGAGAGAGAGAGAGAGAGAGAGAGAGAGAGAGAGAGAGAGAGAGAGAGAGAGAGAGAGAGAGAGAGAGAGAGAGAGAGAGAGAGAGAGAGAGAGAGAGAGAGAGAGAGAGAGAGAGAGAGAGAGAGAGAGAGAGAGAGAGAGAGAGAGAGAGAGAGAGAGAGAGAGAGAGAGAGAGAGAGAGAGAGAGAGAGAGAGAGAGAGAGAGAGAGAGAGAGAGAGAGAGAGAGAGAGAGAGAGAGAGAGAGAGAGAGAGAGAGAGAGAGAGAGAGAGAGAGAGAGAGAGAGAGAGAGAGAGAGAGAGAGAGAGAGAGAGAGAGAGAGAGAGAGAGAGAGAGAGAGAGAGAGAGAGAGAGAGAGAGAGAGAGAGAGAGAGAGAGAGAGAGAGAGAGAGAGAGAGAGAGAGAGAGAGAGAGAGAGAGAGAGAGAGAGAGAGAGAGAGAGAGAGAGAGAGAGAGAGAGAGAGAGAGAGAGAGACGACAGTGGAGTGAAGCTTCTACCTATAGTTGGGGAAGCCAACCAGGTGAAGGTACTTAACTCACCTGGTTGATTACCCTTTACTAGCATAACTAAAAAGACAATAAAAAAAAATTGCAAAGTAGTACTATACATGGATGGCACAGATTTACAGTACACCACTCAAGATTGTGATGCAAGTCAGTGATATAGCAGTGACAATGACTGAGTTATGTACTTTTTACAAAGTACAAAAAAATTGAAAATACAAAACAGATATACTGATGTTGTAATGTCTCAGGCCTCAAAATTTGGAGTGTTTCTAATTCCAGATATACTTGTAAGAAATAAATGACAACAGAAAGCAATACCAATTTTAGACTGTTTACTAAGGAAGCTTGTTCCTATGTTATTTATGCAATGAGTCTATCCAATGGTGATACAGAATCTCTATACATTCCTAGGATCCAGCCAACCCTCAAATTTCAGATACCAATCCAATAGCTAAGCAAAACAAGCCTCAGTGTTGACCATACCTTCATGTCTTACCTGAGGCAGCATGAGGCGCGACATTAGCAGGAGTCATTAGGGTAATAGGCCACAATTATCCTTTAGTTGTTGTTATGCCAAAAGATCACAGCTAGTGCCAAAGAAGCTCTAGTCCTTCCTCTTTGTGTAGCACAGTCAACTGGCAGCAAAGAAGCATTCTTGGTTGGCAACGGGCAGTGGGTTGGTTGCCCATATCACATTTGCGTCGTCGATGCAATCAGAATATATATGATATAGATGATCGTCACACATGTATATAAACATGAGACAGTTCACTATTGACCTCTAAGACTATAAGACTATACTGTGGGCTTGTCTCTGTAGCTGTTTTGAAATTGGCACCAAGATGTGCAGACGAGATCTCATGGGATACTGATTGGAAAATTTAGTGTAGACATATATATCATGCACCAAAATGAAGTTATAACAACATTACTATAGGCATATCTAACCATACATCAATAGAAAAAAAATACTACAGATTTATCATAACACACAAATATATAACGAAAAAGCTTTTAATTTACTCATGTTCCAGGTGAAAGGGACATATTTGGCACAGAACAAGAGTAGCTGTATCATTTGCCCCTACAATTTTTAATAGCCATTTTCAGCTTGTTTGAGTTAATTACGGTTATATATTACCAAGATGTGTTACTAACATTTCCACCAACACCCCATATTACTTCACAAACTTCCATCCCACACCCACAGCGAGAATATTACACTCGTAACATCACACACCCATCCATACCCACAAAATACCTATGAGATCACACATGTCTATGGAATAACATACACTTCCACACCCATACACATAACATCACATACACCTACCTGTTCTCCCCACACACACACATCAAGAAAGGGGATAAAAGAATACATTTTGCAATTTCTAGGCAGCACAATGTTTGGAAGTGGCTGTAGAACAATAAAAGATGTCTCATAGCTGTAAGTAATCAAGGAAATATGTCAAATAGCATTGATAGGGTTCATATATAGGCAAGCTGAGGTGATCCAAGTTATATCAGTCCATGTCACTAGTATCTAGAAATGTTTTAACCATGTAAGCAATGCATGGCAAGTCATTATGAAGATGCTGATGTATGATTTCCTCATATTGTTCCTCATATTGTCTTCTGAGGCCTCATGGCATAATCTAAGCAAGGAATATTCAATTTAGGTATATAGGCTACTTCTTACACAGAATGTTCCCTCCTATACATGAAGAAATAGAGCCCAAGAGGATGCAAGATAGCCGAGATCCCCTTAACAAGGAGATACACATAGCCAAGACATTTTAAGAGACTGTAGGAGTGGATGGCCCAGCCATGGATGAATGGTGAGGTCATGTCCCACTTCATGTCATTTCATAAAGTTATCAAAACATGCCTTTCTTAGACTATGATCAAATAAAAGGGCCATTCAGTAGGATTAAGAATACAAAACAAAAGCCGCTTACCACTTTATATAACTGTTACATTCACAAACCTCGTCCATCAGTATACACATCTCACTCATCTTTCAAAACAAATAATTCAAACAGGCACAAGAAAATATCAGTATTTATTACTGAATGAATCTGGTATGCTTTCATCATACATACTGCATGCCAAACAAGGAAAAAGGAAGAACATATTTCACTATGTCTTAAGTAAAGTGTAGCTGTAGGAAACTGTGTGTGTGTGTGTGTGTGTGTGTGTGTGTGTGTGTGTGTGTGTGTGTGTAAAGTAGTAAAAACTAAGATTCTTTCAGTATCTCGAGATAAGAAATTATTCATTTTCATAACGTTTTTGATTATTTAACAAATAATTTTGATAATAAATACTGCAGATTTTCTATTTTAGGGTGAAGTAGTTAACATTTTGAATTATAACAAAGTATGTTCCAGATTAATATACAAATGTACATCACTCATTGCATTTAGTGCCGTTTCATCAACAAGAAACAATAGGTGTTTTGTCTTTTAGCCTGCCTCTAACACTGCCCTCAGCAAAATTAACATCACATCTCTATGGGGTATATGGTGAACAGTACATAGTTGTGGTTTCTATGTGATAATATTCTTGCAAGGGACTGACCAACTAGCTCTAAGAGGTTCAGAGATTCACCCCTTATTCATTTTTTAATTGCCTTAGGACACAAAGTTCCAGGTTTTATAAGTTTTCTTAAGATCTCTGAGCCTTTTTAAAGGAATATATTAGAAGCTAGCACACATGCTGAATGCAGCTAAGTGATGAGATAACGATGGAATGGAGAAAATGAATGCTGTGCTTTCTCCTTACAGAAAAAATAAATAAATCGTATCCATATTTCTTTTATGATGTGCTTAGATCTTTTTGTACTCCCACTAATAATTTGGGCAAATTCTGAGAAATCAGAATGTAGCACAAAACTGCAACAACATGTTTAGATGATCAGATAATTCAATATAATTTTACATGTGAAAATATACTTTTGGGATACTCTGGTAGAGCCACTGTGGGAGTGACACCTTAGTAGGCATGGTCCTTGATGAAGAGGCCAGTGTCACCGGCAAAGCCCTTGCAGGATCCCCACTCGTAGATGCCCTGGGCAGCCTGGCTGTTGGCCTGTAAAGAAAGCATATTTTGGTATCTAACAAAAAACTTTAACAAAACACACACACACACACACACACACACACACACACACACACACACACACACACACACACACACATTGTGATCTATGGGGATGTCCCTTCTCCTAGAGGCTTAGAATTTAAGAGAGAATGGATGCTTGAAGGCATAAATGTGCTGCTGCCCAACATCAGCAGCTCAGCAGCACCTTAAATGATATCTACTACAAAAACACCAAATTTGTGGAAGAAAAATAGTACTTGTACAAAATAAAAAAATGTTATGACTTAATGGAGTCCAATTTTCACAAGAGTCACCTTTCCATTATATTTCACAAAAAAAAAATACAAAAAATTTTATGGAGAAATACAGGTATTCCTCTTACTAATGGAAGACAAAACTGGACAGTCAATGGAGGAAAATAGAATGTGCAGTGATAACAATGACCTGTACAGCTACAAGTCAATATCTAGCTGCCAGTACTTGCCACAGCTCAAATATTTTTCTTGAAACTGTCTCTCCAAAAATTAGTTGTCTTTTAAGTTTTATATGTTATCAAATATGTTCAGCATAAAAATATAGATGGTTCCCAACAAATTTCATACAAATGACAGATTTTTAAAACCTATATCTATGCCAGAACAAATGCAGTTTTTTTTAGTAAGCAAATCACATAATTCAGTTTGTCTTGATGGCACTTATACTGCACCAGTGGATGTTTTCAAGACTCTTCCTGCCCATACCATGCATCTGGTGAGCATACATACTACACTTTCTAGCCAAAGCACACTAGCTTATCACAGGCACATGATACACTGTCCATTAATACACAAATTGTTTTTTTCACCTAGAACCTAATTCCATTGACTATCATACATCAAATTTAGTATACTGGAATAACTCATACCAGATTTTGAGTCAAACCAAATCCAATACACAGTGGTAAGGTAATCTAATTCATGATCACAAAACTTAAATCTTGGAAACAATCAGAATACTCATGACTGAAACTATCTTATTTTCTTTTGTAGTTCATTATTAAGTAGTCAGTTGCATTTTAGAAAAACATATCATACAATGTGCCATAAGTCACTATAAAGAACAGTGCATTTTGGCACTTACTGATTAAATGTTTGTCAGAACATACCTTGGCACGCTTCATGAGTTCCTCTTGTCCACCCTTCACATTCTCGTCCTTGCCACCCCATGCCCTGAGTACAGAGGCCTGAAGAGCACGACCATAACTGAAGGTGAGGGCCCATGGCTTCTTGGCCACCACACACTTGTTGATGGCATCCAAGTGCACTGAGGCTTCTTCCTCAGACTGGCCACCAGAAAGGAAGGTGACACCAGGAACAGCTGCAGGCATGGTGCGGGACAAAGCCACTACTGTAGCCTGTAAAATAATGTTTGTTTGTAACACTTGTTTATAACGAAATTAGTTTTTCCTTATGTGAATTAGTTAATTCTATGCTGGTAATAAAATTACCTTTCTCTAAAAAAAAGACAAGTAATACTCATAAATAGACATGGACAAGTGGATAGCAGTCAGGGATTAAATAGCTATTGATAAAAAGATGAGGAAATGACAGGTTGATACATAGATGTATTGCAATACACAGCAGGAGGGCTCTTTGACCACAACTTAGTTATTACAAAGTCAATATATGCATTATTACAACATAGACACATAACAGGTGCAAAGAAATTATAAGATTTAGTAAAGAAGTATAAGTAGAAAAGGGAAGAGTACTGTAAGGTACCAGTTAGTGTGATAAGAGATGAATAAAAATGAAAAACATTTGGGGAAGAAGCTCTTCATAGTGGAAAGGAAGTGTGTGGTATAAGAAAGTCAGGTGGCAGAAAGCAAAGGCAAGGCACTGAAAGGTGGAATGATAAAGTGAAGCAGCAGGTCAGGGTGAAAATGAAGGAGAGACAGGCATGATTATACCACTATTTGCAAGAAAAGTTAAATGGTGGGAGAAAGACAAGAGAAAAAATATAGAATTAAAAAAAGGGTTGTGAAGGAAAGAGGAAGGTTGATGAAAGATAAAAAAAATATTTTGTAATTTCAGGGAAAACGGAAAGGCAATTAGCTCTCCCTCAAAGACAACTGGGTTCACAACCTGTCATTTTAGTAATGCCAAGTATGTAGATCTCTTTCTTGAATGACATTCAAGGTACTCAAGGCATTATCAAAATGATAAGAAGACCCATCAGTGACTATTTTATAATTCTTATAAAAAAAAATAAATCTGAGGCTATTTGTTAAACAACCCTGAATCCAGAGCCTGACAGTACCACAACCTATTCTTTTAAAAATCCTAAGAATTAGAGTCAAAGTACATTAGATTAGGTTGGATTACATAGACAAGATTCTAAAAATGTAAAATCTTAGACAAATTGGAAATTATACAGTAAACATGAAAAATTTGCAGTTATTTTCAACACTGCTTGTCATAAGTAAAAAAAAATCTATGAAGTACACATGAAAAATCTGCAGTTATTTTCAACACTGCTTGTCATATCAGTAAAAAAAATCTATGAAAGTGTTGAAATAGCAAAGTATGTATACAAACTTAATTTAGAAAAGTCTACCAAGCAACATTTAGTGGGAAAGCCAACATCTTTTTGTACATCTTTGTTTTCTAGCAAGAAGGGATGCCACACAATTTATGACATATTTTCTGACTTAATGTCTTTATCAGCTCCTTCCTCATACTTTTTGCATTCTACATCCTATTCCTCCTTTGCTTAACTTGACCAATAGAAGTTTCTATCAAACCTGCCTTTATCTGAATGAGGCTATCTCACAATATTGCTTTTTCTTTAAGCTTTGGTTTCTTCTAAAATGGTAAAGCAATGGGTATGATGATGCATTTCCATGTCCTTTACACATCAGGTCATGCTGCAAGGAAGATAAACACAGAGCACCAACCAAACAGCTTAGTATGAACCTTACCTTGGCTACCTCATCAGGAGTGTACTTCTTAGGGCAAGACTGGCCAGCAGTCACCATGTTGGGCTTGAGCAGAGTTCCCTCCAAGAAGACGTGGTGGTCGTTGAGTGCCTTGTACACGAAGGCCAGCACAGTCTCAGTGACCTTCTGTGCTCGGTCCAGGTCATGCTCACCATCAGGAAGAACCTAGTGAGCAAAGCGTGCATAAAGTTGTTGTAACCTGACATATATATCTATAATTTGATGCCAGCAATTGTAATGTTCTCTCTCTCTCTCTCTCTCTCTCTCTCTCTCTCTCTCTCTCTCTCTCTCTCTCTCTCTCTCTCTCTCTCTCTCTCTCTCTTACTAATATCGTATATCAGACAAAGTCTGATGCAGTCTTACTCCATTCCTAGGACATGTCTATATAATTTCAGAGTAATCTTCCTTATTTTTCTGTAATATCCCAGTTCACTTTCCTGACAAGCTCCTTCATATTTATCATCTTGTATATTTTTTTACTTCTACAACCTTCCATTCTTCCTAATCTCCTGATCATTCTATGAAAGGTCATCCCTACAGACTAATGTCAACACTCCTATTTACTTTTACATGGTGCTCAATATTCTGAGACTGTGCAGCCACTGGTCTAAATAACTCAGCAAAGGAAATGTACACATATCCAAGTATATGCTATTAGATTTAGTATATGCTATTAGATTTTATGGGAAATGTACACATATCGAAGTATATGCTATTAGATTTTAAAAAGTCACTATGGCAACAGAGATTTGGATGACAAGCTTCACATAACCTAAAGCATATTTTTATCATGTTATACTTCATTCTTCTTACATATCTGCAGTCACACCCACCTCAGGCTCCACAATAGGGACGAGGCCATTCATCTGGCAGATGGAGGCGTAGCGGGCCAAGACATTGGCGTTCTCCAACATGCCCTGGTAGCTGGGAGTGTTCTTGCCAATCTTGAGGACACAGCGCCACTTGGCGAAGTCACAACCATCCTTCTTGTATTGGGCACAGCGCTGGGACAGGTCGTCCAGTCCCTGGGTGGTGCTCTCGCCCTCAGACCCCATCAGCGGCACCACACCCTTGTCCACCTGGTGCACAAAAAACAGCCACTCAATTTGCCTTCTTGAAAACTTTACTTCAAAATCAATTATATGAGGGTGAATGTTCATCATGACAGAATATATCTAGGGGAGACTCAGCTTTCTTACCTTGATGCCAGGAATGATGCCCTTCTGCTTGATGAGTTCAACAAATGGGGTGCCATCATCACTCTTCTGGTACACAGTCTCATGGAAGAGGATCACTCCAGAGATGTATTCAGAAACAGACTGTTGATGAAAGTTTTTAGTGTTAGGTGAACCCAGGAGTGTATGGTAACAGATGAAGATATTATTAAGTGTCATAGCTATCTCATTAACATGGTTACAAGTGGATAAGTCTTACCAAGAACAATATGGCTTATAGCAGGATTCATTTACATATATTTTGGAGATAAAACAATGGATACTTATAGCATTTTGACAATTACCTTGTCAGAAGTGAAGAGGAGCTGGCGGTACTTGCGGCGGTTTTCTTCGGTGTTCTCTACTCCAACATCTGCAAGACGTTTACCCATAGTTGACACAGACTCATCAGCAGCCAAGATGCCCTTGCCCTTGGCAGTGATGGCATTGGCAATCCTGCGCAGCTCCTGCTGCAGGGCCTCATCGGGGTAGGAGAAGTAGGTGGTCATGGTGGATCTGTGGAGATGTGAAAAGTAAAATAAGATACTTTAAATTTGCAAGGCATTTAAAAACATTAAAATTAAACTGAGGTTTATTAAAATCTTAGAATGCTATAGCTAACAACACTCTATGTTGAAAGAAATCCTGTCTGCCTTGTGTGTACCTATAACAAAGAAATCATTAATGTTCCATTAATGATTTCTGATGTTTTTTCCACATTTATCAGTAAGGTGTATACATGTTGGTCATCACAGAAAGGCATATCAAGCAAATTTTGAGTCTCCTGATGACACTGACTTCTCATTTATTTTTGATGTTATTAATTTTGCATCCAGATGATCTTGCAAGCAACACTTCAAGGAAATTGATAGAGTACTGTAATTATGTTCAAACAATTTTCCTCTATCTATGAGTGAGTTCATTCACTGTTCACCTTGCAATGACTTTGCACTTCCGAGAAACAAGCATGTTTCTTGAGGAAGTCCTTTCCTTTCTGTTCAAAGGTTGCAGCAAAATGTCCTAGCTGTGAGGAGTGCTTTCATCTTAGTTTACTATACAGTGGTTTTCAAACTTAGTTTCTGAATGCCATTCAAAATCCGAAATATTTGAAAACTGAAACTATTTTCCATATAGGAATCAACGTAAAGTAGATTAATCCATTCTCAGACACCCATCTACCATGTCTTATTGAGTAATGATTGATGCTCCCATTGCTAAGATGGCCGCTCCATAACATCTCCAGTTAAGAAATTTTCTGTCCAGAGAGGATGTATTGAATGACCTTAGTAACACAGAACTCACCAAAAGATTTTGTTTGGACCATGTAGGCATTCTCTTTGTCGCCAATCAAGTGTGGGAAGCCTTATAGAGTGACATAGATAGAAGTAACCCATTCACCATCAAAATGAAGGTGATCATAACACTTAGACATTTTGCTGCTGGGAAAAGCTAATGGGAAAATGCAGTTATACAGTAATGGTGCTGTTGTGGATCATAGAGAGCCACAGGAGGCTCAGGATTGGTGGCGTATCCAGAAATTTAAAAAGGGGCAGTTTATATATATATATATATATATATATATATATATATATATATATATATATATATATATATATATATATATATATATATATATATATATATATATTTTTTTTTTTTTTTTTTTTTTTTTCCACGTCCAGAATTTTTGCAAGCGCAGAGATTCCATACAGCTTGGGGATTCGGGTTAGACTGTTAGGTTGAGTTTATTATTTTTCCATTGATACATTCATAAATCTAATACTAATATTAATTTTACTAATATTTTTGTCTAATAATTATATTTATAAGCTTGAGTGGTGACATGGGCCCTAATATGGATACCACTATAAATAAATTTACCTGCATCACTAACAGGTGGGGGCATAGCAGCACCCACCCTGAAGCCTACAGACGCTACCGGTTGAAAAAGAATAATAATAAAAAAAAAAAAAGCAAATGGGGAGAGTGCCATGGCCGCTATATATGCTATATATGCTATAATCCCCCCCCCACCTCGGCAAGCCATTGCTCGGGATTACTCCTGAGCGGCGAACCATGCTTGTTTATATCGAAGTTCTTCAACGGGATCACATTTAACTTATTTCAAAGATTGAATTACTGTCTTACCCTCTGTCTCTCTCCTCCAAATATATAAAAGCAAAGGAAATATTTATAGAAACTATGAATTAGTAAAAAATAGCAACTTTTGCTATGTTTTGTAGTATTTGAAATCAAGTAACTGTTCGAAAACCGAATTATGATACGGTAACCGAAGCCATTACGATTCTTTTTTATGTTCGGAAACCGAATTGTCAAAAAAAATTTTTGAGACATTCAGTAACCGAGGTTGCACTGTATTTAACTGTGTTCATTCTGACTAAAGTATGGCCACCATATTGTTCCATCTAATCAGAGGTATAAATATATCCCATTAAATTATATACAATTTGATACCAGACTAATGTGTGTAAATGTTGCTGTATTCTTTTATAAAATAATATGAGAACACCGTAGTTCTGATTGTTTTTTAGTTTTTTCTTTCATAAATTGACAGTCAAAGATTTGAGCAGAACAAAGCAACTAAATGTGACTAAGTGCAAGTTCTACATTAGTCAACCGCAGCCCTATGTGGAACACACACACATGTTATATAAGAGCAAAATGTTTAAATTCCATGTTAACCAAAATTCTACAAACTTATTTATTTGTCATTATTGATAAGTAGAAAATACCATTAATTCACCGACTAGCAGTTACAGTACAACACACATACATACATACATACATACATACATACATACATACATTTACACACACACACACACAGTGAAAGGCATGCTTGGTGGCTTGACTGGCTTCCTTTTCCTTTCCTCCAGGGTTCCGCAAAAACTGCGCATATAAAGTACGATAGAATGTCGCCTCGAGTGACTCGAGTCTCGTCCCCATTACCTATTGGGAGCCACTTATGTGGGAACCGTTCTCAAACTTCCCGGTGTCTTGTCTCAAACATTTATAGTATGCCCCAGTGGAAATTATGCTTCTCAACTGTTTCAATCTTTTTAGAGATAATCTAACACGGTTCCTACATGATGAGTGCAAGACCTCGCTACCATCTTAGCAATATAAGTGACCTTCAACTGAAAGATCACCTTGGCCTGCCCTCACAGCGCGTACATTGGCAAGCCGCACCACTGAGACATATATAACTTTTGCATAATGTCTCTCGGTCCCTCACCTTACCTGGTGCTCCCGTCGTCGCTCGCAAGCAGAACTTCCCCCTTATCAATACAGTTCCCCATCTCAAGACTCACTGATCACACCACAGAGGTAGAAAGGAATGTATACCGATCGGTCAACAACACACACACACACACACACACGCACTTTCACATTCCCTTTTGCCGTCTCTCTGTGACGAATGCCGTTGTGGTTTAACAATGAGTTTCGACAGGAGCTAAATGTTTAAGAAAGAAGAGAATGGGAGTATGGGAGTATGATGACAGTGCCATTAATAAAGGGGGAACGAACGGTGAAAAAGGATACCACTTAAAAGGGAGCACTTATTAAACGATATACTGCAGTGCGATTTTGTTCTAATATTGTGAGACGGAGGAATTTAAACTCTAATCATTGGCCTAGGCGAATTCCACGCAGATAGGATCTTCCTGGAAATCTGGGTTGTGGTGGTGGTGATGGAGGAAGGTGGTGGTGCATGACACCCGTTTCCGCCACCCCGAAGTTCCACAACTGTTCAAGTTCTTTAAATTCCCCAAAATCATTCACAGGTATATCGAGTGCAACGGAATGACTTGAGTTGCCTATCGTACTTGACTTTTCTGCCCAGTATCACAAGTGAGAGAGAGAGAGTGTGTGTGTGTGTGTGTGTGTGTGTGTGTGTGTGTGTGTGTGTGTGTGTGTGTGTGCACGCGTGCGCGCGCGCGGCACAAGGTGCATGAAGTACAATGACCAAGAGAGAGAGAGAGAGAGAGAGAGAGAGAGAGAGAGAGAGAGAGAGAGAGAGAGAGAGAGAGAGAGAGTTGGGGGAGAGGGGGACAGCAAGAGGTGTACAGTGCACAAGGTACATACAATGAAGTTTATTTATATGAATTGAACAATGGAGACAAATATACCGATATATTTTGTTATGTTAAGTGGTAATGCACACCTGTGTTTATAGTGTGTGTGTGTGTGTGTGTGAGAGAGAGAGAGAGAGAGAGAGAGAGAGAGAGAGAGAGAGAGAGAGAGAGAGAGAGAGAGAGAGAGAGAGAGAGAGAGAGAGAGAGAGAGAGAGAGAGAGAGAGAGAGAGAGAAATACCCGCAAGCACAGGGGCACGTCCGGGAGAGCAGCGGCAAGGAGAAATAACCGCACGTACGCTGCAACAAAAGGGTCATGAGGCAACTGAGTGACGCAATCCTGCAGCTGAGTCTTAGGAGTGTACGATTGTGTCACTTTTTCCTATTGTCGTTACGGTTCAACTATCAACCTAGAGATTTATCATGCCTGATATATAGATATTAGTGATGAAATACTATTGTAATATGCATACATACATACATACACACACACACAAACCATGAAACAGAATCGTAAACCGGGGGCAGAAATGGAGCAGTAGTGGGCGGCTCCCGGCAGCCGAGCCGTCTTCCTGCCAGGTACTGAACACATCACTGATAACACCGGCAACCAACAGACTAGTAAATAATACATGATTTACAAAGATCACACACTCACATCACTGTTTAGGGAACACTAGTAGCCTACAACAGCCAACCGGGGAATGGTAACCTAGTAAGAGCGGAGGAGCAATACCTGCTGTGCCGTGGACGAGGTCTGGCGACGCTGTGTGCCGGAGGTGCCCGCCGCGACGCTATATCGCCACAACTCTCCTTCAAACGCCCTTCCTCCCCTCGATTTCGTCACCACGCATGCGCCGCCGAAGCCGCCATCTTTGAAATTTTTCCACAATGGGACTGCATACTTGAAACAACGTTTTTTGTAGTTATTTCACATCTGCCCTGTAGAATGACACGCGCAGAAAGGAACCCAGAAAGCGACATATCGGGAGAGGAACAAGCGGGAGGGCGGCTAGTGACACCGCCCTAGTGTGACCTTGCCCTTCAAGGGGGCGCCCACCGCCAGGTATTGATCCGAGCAGCCCACACTCCGCGACCCCCGAAGTGTCCCCTACCATAACCTCTCGCCCACATTGCGAACATTGTATCATCTGCTTGACATAACGGTCACCCTGCATCCTATCACTTCCCCTCTTCCGTCTCCATTGACACTCGATACTCTGCTTAGCGCGTGTATCATCGTATTTTTATAACCTTTCTGTGTCACCCTACTTCGTTTCGCCCTTCCACTGTTTGACGTCACTCCCTCACCCTGCACCCCGCCACCCTCGCCGTGCATCACCCTACTCTCACCACTGCATAACCTCATAACACTTTACCCTCACACTGCACATCCCCACACTTACACCCCATCGTCCTAATTTCACCCTACATCACTTTATTTTCACCATTACTTTTCTTTCACCCTGTCACCTTACGCTCACCACCCACCACCTTCCCCCATGATTCCAACTTCACCCTACTTCACTATACCCTCCATAATTTTCTTCTCACCCTTACTCTATAATCTCACCTTTACCATCCATCACCGTAAGTTCACCCTACAACACCCTCCATCATCCATCACCCTTGATTACCCAATTTTCACCCTCCATCACTCTATCCTCACTCTATCACCCTAACATCCCTCTTTACATAAATAAACACATATTCCTTCGGGTCATAACTGAAAAATGGAAGATATATGATCAATGGAAATAAAGAATTTTAACTTCAAGACAAAAGAATAAGTAAAAATAAAATAGAACGCAACTAACAGTTCCTAGAGAAGCCTCAGGTATAAAATAAACAATCAACCAACCAATCAAACAAATATTAAGGTAAGGAAACGTTTTTAGTCAGATAGGTAATTGTACTAATTTACATAGGAAAATAGTAACAGGAAAACCCAGCATTACTCTCCTTATCCTACACCACACCCACTGTCTACGTACGTATATCCAGTACACGTCTTCCCTCATTGCCCCGCCCATCCACCACTACGCAACACAACCATACCTGCCTGCACCGTGCACCTCCATCCTGCACAGTTACCCCCACTCACACTGTTCTATTCAATAACCGCGCGTCATTATCAGGAATCCATTGTTCGTTATATTCTAGTTCAGTGCCCGAAGCTCTGGTTACTTGCACAAGTTTACCCTCACGCTCACATTGTATCTAATAATTATGTACTACAATGTCATCAAGTTATTGTTCTTTATATTCTGGTTCAGTATATCATCAAGAGCTTTACTGGATTGAAAGTCCTCGCACTCACACTGTATATAATACCAGTGTATCATATACCACTAAGTCAGTTTTTCGTTATATCGTAGTTCAGTGTATTACCAGGAGCTTTACTGGCTTGAAATTACTCACTCACACTATCCCATCTAATAACCGTGTGCCACATATCACTAAATACTAGTTCAATGTACTATCAGGAGCTTTACTGATTTGAAAGTACTATTGCTTTCATTGGCACATTTAATTTTACTTGATTGATCATCCACATCATGTACATGTCAAGAACACACACACACACACACACACACACACACACACACACACCAAGTCCTCCTGTCCCACTCCTACACATTTTTTTTTTTTTATTTCTTCATCCTTCTATGTTTTCTCCCTTCTCTCTCCCTTCGAAACTACAGCTACGGTAAAGTGCAGACCCCAAAGGCAGAGCAAAGTAGCCCCCTTCCTTCCCTTGCTATTCAAAGGTCAATAAGCTCAGGATGGCCAGTACGAAAAGGGGAAAGACTGGACAGCAAAAATATTGATCAACAGCAAGTGCAGATCATCAAGGAGGGCAAAGCTACTCCTTGCCTTGATACTAAAGAATCAATACGTTTAGGTCAGCAGGATCCGAAAAGGGTTAACGGCTGGAAACTATGAAGCTGCCAAGTTGGAGGACAAAGGGTCACGTGGTTGGTGTATCCCATAAGAAACATTATCGTGAGTTAATCGAGTCAGGGATGCAAGTTTTAAATAGTGAATTAAAACAGTAGTTAATGTTTCAGCTTATGTCGTTGTTATTATACTGAATATATATATATATATATATATATATATATATATATATATATATATATATATATATATATATATATATATATATATATATATATATGTAAATTGTTATCATTTTTTTTGCTATTTTTTTTTTTATCGTACACATCTTCATTTTATTTGTTTTTTTTCTTTATAGTATAATTTTATTGTACTATTTCTGAAGTATACCTAATCCCTATAATTAGCTGAATCCATCTCCTTTACATGAACTTACTGATGTTCTTCGTTGCCAAAGATTAAAAAATATTACATCTATCCATCATCGTCATCACTGACCACACAAGCAAGCTACATGATGAGGGGGAAACATCTCCCAACAGACTAAAAAATCAGTCCATATTAATAGTTGAGAGAAAATAGGCTTCTATTTTAATATACAGACCTGACTCTAATCTAAGTTCATACACCACACACGTCGTCGTTAAAAAAAAAAAAAAAGTAATACAAGTAATGAATACCTGCCTCCTAGCATTGTTGTACTGCGCAGTACTGACCGGTACCTTTAGTCTTACTGACCGGTACCTTTAGTCTTATTTAAGTGGACGTTTCATGAATATTTCAGCTAAAACGTGTCCTTGTGAGATTTGACTGAGACTGACTTGAGGCGCCGCAGCAGAAATCAAAAGGCGCCGCAGCAGAAATCAAAAGGCGCCGAGACTGTGGACATTTTTTCTCCTTCCTTTTTTATCTGAACATCAGAACGATGTAGGGGAATTACTACTTAAATTCATAATTATCCATATAAATTCCAACATAATTATAAAACAATACCTTCGGAGCTGACGCTCATTTGCATCACGCACGCTGCCACTGCCCACTGTCACGCTATGTACTACTGCTCACACTGTATCGTCACGCTTGATTCGGGGGCGTGAGCAATGGTCAAGAAAAAAATGAATAACTTAGTCCCGATACCACTTATCATGTCCAATAAATACTATCTATCTATCTATCCATTCATCTATCGTGTGTGTGAGTGTGTGTGTGTGTGTGTGTGTGTGTGTAATACTGTCTCCATCTCACCTTTACCAGTCTCTCTCTCTCTCTCTCTCTCTCTCTCTCTCTCTCTCTCTCTCTCTCTCTCTCTCTCCCAACTAATACTTCACACACCACAAACGGAACCGTATAGTTTCAGCGTCAACTCTGCATCACCCTCCCCTCATTCTATTTGTGGCACGCGAGCCTGTTTCACCCCGCGCCCTCAGTGTGGCCTTCTCCAAAATATCAATAACTAATAACATCGAATATGGCTCGGGACGGAGTTACATCCAAGATCATGATGGTTATGCTGGTCTACACCATGCGGATGTTGGAATAAATATATCGAAATTTGTTGAATGAAAAAAGTATGCAAGTACAATTATGATTCAAGCTCAATAATGTTTTTCCTTCAATATAGAAGCTCTCCCCTAATTGTCTCGGATTTTTTTGTAACAAGTAGAGCTGTCCAAAAGACCACGTGCCCGGGTAATGTAGTGGGCATGTGCTACAGTTCAGGGCAACCCCATGACCTTCAGCTGTCTTCCGAGCCCTCAGGACGGAGGAAAGGACGCTCATGTCTTCGGTTACGTGACCTTCTTTCTAACAACAACAAGAAAACTAACCCGGAGGCACTGTCCTCCCGTTACTGGTAGCAATATCAAATGAAAAACCGTGTATGAATAACAAACAAAGCGAGATAAACCAGCCAACTGAACTATTGTACTCCATGATAATCTATGTCGTGAAGAAACAAGGAACTTAAAGTTCACGGCTGGGGAGCAGTAGAGGTATACGCTCGTAGCCTGACAACAACAAGGCAACTATTTTTGGTCGTTTCTTGGCTGGTTCTCTGCCGTACAGCTCTGCCCGAGGCTCTGGGAGTATGACAGAAAACCATTCGGTACTTGAGAGTATGTGTGCGAGCGACTGTCGAATTGTGAGAAATACTATATATACATATATTTAGCTTCAAGTTTAAGACTGCACCACAGTTGTGTATGAACAGTGCATGCACAAATGACAGAAGATAAGATAAAATTCTCTCTCTCTCTCTCTCTCTCTCTCTCTCTCTCTCTCTCTCTCTCTCTCTCTCTCTGTGTGTGTGTGTGTGTGAAGATCTACATACGGTGTTTAATATACTGACCATCTGGACTTCCCTTTCACGCTGTACTACCTTACATTCACTTAACAGAATAAACCGATAATGAAATACTTGTGACCTTACCAAGCAATCCGCCAAGACGCCCTAGTTGAACCAGGCCAGGAGAGATATGAGATTATTATACGTATTTGACGTAACTTTCCTTTAGCCATAAGGAAAGCCTTGTCAAGAAGCTCATGACAACATCTTTGTCCGAAGCACACAGCATATCGCCCTGTCTATAAGATGAAAGCCAGACTTGGAGTAAAATTTGCATTTGCTCAGCTATGATGCAGCTACCCAATAGAAGCGATGGGAGACCTTCTTTAACTTTAGTAGATAGGACTTGGAGAATCCTGAGAAGCGAGTCACTATTAAGAGTTCAAAGATTTGGAAGGTAAAAGAACAAGAAAATAGTATTAATGGGTAGAACGTGAGCGAAGTCCGATGAATATGCTCTCTCTCTCTCTCTCTCTCTCTCTCTCTCTCTCTCTCTCTCTTATGGTGTAATTAATGATGTGTTTCTTTGGAACACACTCGTCGCCTTCCCGATATGAGAGGGGGCAGAAAATACACCGTTCTGGAATCCAGCAAATGTAACCTATGCTAATATCCTCGATATATTATCATCCTAGTGGCAAATACAGAAAATTCCATGGCTAGTAACTGGCTTAACGGTTAAATTATTTATTATTTGGATAGCAAGTATATAGTAAACATACGAATGATTATTCCCTTGAGTGCAGCACTGACCTATAAATTTCAGTATAAATCGGATATAAGATTATTGTTTCAGTAGTGTAGCTGAGCACAATCAAGTCTCTTGTTGCACTTCTGTATGACTACGGAATTCTTTGATTATGAATTTTCTGGTTGTGCCCTTACACTGACTAATATGTAGACACGTGAAATGAAAAGCTAAATTGTTCTAAATTTTCAGGCACGCGAGCCGTCAGTAGGTTGACAACATATTAAGCCTAGCTCTTGTCTCTGTATGTGTCTTGTAATCCCAGACAGATGCCCGCAAAAGATTAATTCATCTAGCCAAGTTATTTTTGCTCTAGCTAATGTAATCTCCAAAAGGATAGGAAGAGGGTCGAAACGTTACACGGGAAATGATAATAATTATGTGACGTCACGCCGTCTCACCACTCCGGAAATTTCATCAGTTAAGGAACACACCATCTATGTTGATTCGTGTTTTTATTCACAGGGAAAAATATCTGGAGTCAGCCACGGGAAGCGATGAATACACAAAAAACGTGGCTACAGATTGTGCCCCAACCGAAACACCACAAATTATTGACCAAGACCCAAATGAATTTACGAGCATTTCATCCTTGCCTCACCAACACCACATAACGTTATTTCCTATACGCGCTAAGAGATCGTAGCTATTCTGTCAATTAGTGATATATATATATATATATATATATATATATATATATATATATATATATATATATATATATATATATATATATATATATATATATATATATATATATATATAATGGTTTAATAGCGAATGTAAAGTACAGACTTACTAAACCACTGATCTTATGATTACCACAAGAAAAGCAGACCACCTTCCAGTTTCCAGTTAGCAGACGACGAAGAATTTTGACAACGAAATACAATATTCTGCCTTAACTAATACTTGCACTTCAAAGAAGCATTGATCTGATGAAGCACACACTTGGGCTATGAAAGAAAACATACCTCTCAAGGATTTAAAAGTACAGAAGACGTGACACCGGAACAGGTAGCGTAGAGGAAGGGCGTCACCGTTATGGCCACACAGCTGATGGAGTGATGGTGATGACTCATAGGAAGCAAAGCACGGCCAGCAGGAAAATAACAAATGCAGGAAGTCCGACTGTGGAAGAAAAGTCCACCGGATATATAATTCCTGTGGAATAGTAAACAAATTATCTTATAGTTAACCTTACTGACAATTTCTTGTAAAGATATAATTAAGAAGACTTGATGCAACATGTATTACAGGATTTCTATCAGTCACGTCAAAACATTATCCATATCATTCCTGTAGAGTAGTAAACAAATGTTCTTACAGTTAACCTTTTTGACATTTTCACCAGGAAATTTATATTTCAGTCACGTATTTTATACTATTTTGTTTTATTTTATTTTTATTTTATTTTGTTTTATTTTATTTATTTATTTATTTTTAAGGGATAGACCGTTGAACCCACATTGACCAGCAGTCTGCAGACCACACAGTCCTGCAGTGACAGGTTCATATTGGCCAGGAGGAAGACTTTCAAGTTGTCAAAGCTTATGTACATGTTACCCTGTTAAAATGACGCCTATCAGCTGATAGGGACAGGTGAGGCTGAGCAACCAACGACCCTGGTAAATATACATGTGGATTATAATAACACACTGCCACACTCGTACGTTTTAGAGACATATAAGCCATGCTATGAAAGAGTGATTATGTTTATTTGTGGGTGAAGGTAAAAGTTATCATAGTTCCTCCATCCTTCATGTTATCTGTATGTGCCAAAACATGGTTAAGCAACTTCACCAGGTGCTGATAGTATTGTTAAAGTTGTCATAGATATGATATACACTGTAGGCACACATGACACAAGGAAGGCATTTCATGAGTCAGGAACTGAGAAATGGGAATATTAGTCATACCAGTATTAACCCAAGGAAATATTATCACTAAATACCTGTGAATGTTAACAGTTATTGTTCAGTCTCATCTCTGAAGAGTTTTTTTCCCTTCTCAGGCCAACACGAAGAAGGTAGTCAGACAAACCACACTCTTCTGATGCATCATACTCTAATAAAACAACTGATAGAAGAATTTAGTTATTTTACACATACTGGGCTATGCACCACCTAAGTTAGTAATGCCAGTATGTGTGTGAAAATGCAAAAATTCACGTCCTTTTTAGGGTCACATGCTTCTTAATTCCAATAGTTCTAATAATTATCAATTCTAATAATCCCATGGCAGGCTCAAAACTAATTCATTATCCTTGCCCAGCAGGGTTGATGGATTAAAGTTAAGTAGCTGACACATATAACAGGCTGACAGCAGTGATATGGATAATGATATGTAGAATGTCCCTAAATATTTAGAAAAAATTTCAAGCTCCACCATTCAGAACCACACCAGCATTCCTCCCTCAGTGTTCATTATTCAGACACATTTTTCAAGACACTCACCCTCCAGTTTGGATGATCCTCTTGGTCTTTTTTGGGAACTGGAACCTCAGTAGGCTCTTTTTTTTTCATTGTTCCTAGGCCAATGCCACTCTTAAAAAAAAAAAAACATTCTTTCCTCAAAATCCACACCTGCCAAAACAATAATTACTCCCAGTGAGGTCTAAAGCATTGGATCAGAGAGTGCTGTCAACTTATCATTAAATCCATCAGCGACCTCACTGAATGTTTTCTTTTGTGTTTCACAATACAAGGGGGCAGTCACAGCCTGATCTCCAAAGACAACTCTCTTCCTTCAAACAAAACTACAAGCACCTAATTACACACACACCCTTCACTCAAAATTCAAAATTATCATGGCGACTCCTACACCAGCCTTGGAGTCCCCATCTGGGGAGGGGACCACAAGTCTCCCGAGGTCGGACTGCTCTTCTGGTATCAACCCTAAGTGTCTTGACACACCCCCCCCTCAAATTTTTCTTCATTAACTTCTGCAACATTCACAGTCTTAGATCTAATTTTCAATCTGTAGAACACCTTCTCTCCTCTACTAAACCTCATCTTTTCTTCACTGAAACACAGATGTCTGAGACAACTGACAGTAGCCCCTTTTCTGTTCCCTCCTACTTTTTCTATCATTTTTCAATCCAAACCTTGATGTTGCATTTATGTGTGCAGTGACTTAACTTGCTCTTGTGCCCACACTCTTGAGTCTTCCGAGTTTTCCACCATCTGGCTACAACTACAGAGTCACTCTAAAACTAAATTTATCTGTGCTGTATACCTCTCACCTAACTCCTCTGACTAAAAGAAATTCTTTGACTACTTAACTTCCAAAGTGGAGCACATTCTGACTCTCTTCCCTATGCAGAGATCTCCATTATTGGAGACTTCAATGTTTACCACCAGCTTTGGCTTTCCTCTTCCTTCACTGACCATCCTGGTGAACTAGCCTTCAACTTTGCTATCCTCAACAACCTAGAGCAATTGCTGCAACACCCTACTTGTATTCCTGACCGTCTTGGAGATACACCCAACATTCTTGACCTTTTCCTGAACTCTAATCCTTCTGTTTACTGTTACTCCGTCTTCTTCGTTGGGCTCCTCTAATCACAATCTTATATCTGTATCTCGTCCTATTGCTCCAATCCCTCCTCAGGATCCCCCCAAGCGGAGGTGCCTCTGGTGTTTTGCCTCTGCTACCTGGGGGGACCTGAGGAGGTATTTTGCTGATTTTCCTTGGAATGACTACTGCTTCGGTGACAAAGACCCATCTCTGTGTGCTGAGCGCATAACAGAGGTGATAGTGTCTGGCATGGAGGCATACATTCCTCACTCTTTTTCTCGACTTAAACCTTCCAAACCTTGGTTTAGCACAGCCTGTTCTCATGCTATACATGACAGAGAGGTGGCCCACGAAAGGTACTTTAGCCTTCCATCACCAGAATCTCATGCACTTTATATTTCTGCCTGGAACTATGCCAAGTCTGTTCTCCAACCAGCCAAAAACTCCTTCATTAATAGAAAGTATCAAAATCTTTCAAGATCTAACTCCCTTCATGGCTTCTGGCATCTAGCCAAAATTGTCTCCAATAACTTTCCTTCTTCTTTCCCTCCTTTATGTCAACCAGATGGCACCATTGCTATCACAACTATCTCTAAAGCTGAACTCTTTGTCCAAACCTTTGCTAAAACCTCTACCTTGGATGATTCAAGGGTTGTTCCACACTCTCCTCCACCCTCTGACTGCTTCATGCTACCTATTAAAATTCTTCACAGTGATGTTTTCCATGCCCTCATTGGCCTAAACCCTCAGAAGACTTATGGACCTGATGGGGTCCCTCCTATTGTTCTCTGAAACTGTGCCTCTCTGCTTGCACCCTGCCTAGTCAAACTCTTTCAACTCTGTCTGTCAACATCTACCTTTCCTTCTTGCTTGAAGTTTACCTACATTCAGCCTGTTCCTAAAAAGGGTGACTGTTCTAACTCCTCAGATTACCGTCCTACTGCTTTAATTTCCTGCCTATCTTAAAGTTTTTGAATCTATCCTCAACAGGAAGATTCTTAAACATCTATCATTTCACAATCTTCTATCTGATCGCCAGTATAGATTCCATCAAGGTCGCTCTACTGGTGATCTGGCTTTCCTTACTGAGTCTTGGTCATCCTCTTTTAGAGATCTTGGTGAAACTTTTCCTGTTGCTTTAGACATATCAAAAGCTTTTGAAAGAGTCTGGCACAAAGCTTTGATTTCCAAACTATCCTCCTATGGCTTCTATTCTTCTCTCTTTAACTTCATCTCAAGTTTCCTTTCTGAGTGTTCTATTGCTGCTGTAGCAGATGGTCACTGTTCTTCTAAATCTATTAACAGTGGTGTTCCTCAGGGTTCTGTCCTATTACCCACCCTCTTCCTGTTATTCATCAATGATCTTTTAAACCAAACTTCTAGCCCTATCCACTCCTATGCTGATGATACCACCCGGCACTTTTCCACATCTTTTCACAGACGTCCAACCCTTCAGGAAGTAAACAGTTCACACAGGGAAGCCACAGAATGCCTGACTTCTGATCTTTCTAAAATTTCTAATTGGGGCAGAGCAAACTTAGTATTGTTCAATGCCTCAAAAACTCGATTCCTCCATCTATCAACTCAACACAACCTTCCAGACAACTATCCCCTTTTCTTCAGTGACACTCAACTGGCCCCCTCTTCTACATTGAACATCCTCAGCCTGTCCTTTTCTTATAATCTAAACTCAAAACTTCACATCTCATCTCTAGCTAAAACAGCTTCTATGAAGTTAGGCATTCTGAGACGTTTCAGCCAGTTTTTCTCACCCTTCCAGCTGCTAACTCTGTAAAAGTATCTTATTTGTCCATGTATGGAGTATGCTTCACATGTCTGGGGGGGTTCCACCCATACTGCTCTTTTAGACAGGGTGGAATCAAAATCTTTTCGTCTCATCAACTCCTCTCCTCTAATGACTCTTTCTCATTGCCAGTGTTGCATCTCTAGCTATCTTCTACTGCTATTTTCATGGTAACTGCTCTTCTGATCTTGCTAACTACATGCCTCCCATCCACCTGTGGCTTCACTGCACAAGACTTTCTTCTTTCTCTCACCCCAATTCTGTCCACCTCTCTAATGCAAGAGTTAACCAGTATTCTCAGTCATTCATCCCTTTCTCTGGCAAACTCTGGAACTCCCTGCCTGCTTTTGTATTTCCACCTTCCTATGACTTGAGCTCCTTCAAGAGGGAGGTTTCAAGACATTCATTCTTCAATGTTTTACTACAACTTCGGACCTATTCGGGGACTAGCAACTCAGTGGGCTTTTTTTATTTAATTTTTTATTTCATTGGATTTTTGTTGCCCTTGGCTGGTGTCCCTTCTATATAAAAAAAGAAAAAAAAATCTGAATATTTCATGCTGTCATACATATCTGCTTGCTGCACATTGCTAGAGAGAAAATGATAAATAATGCTGCACTCATGTAATTCTAATTCATAGCTCCATCACTACCAGCACAGCTGTAAAAATGGTGAGTCGAGGAGAGAGTGAGACCCACCGGCTCCGGCAGCAGATGGAGGAGCAGCTTGACCGGCTGATGACACAACTAGCAGATCTTGAAGAATGCAAGTAAGAGTTCAGAGTTCTTTGGAGCTTGTCCCCCTACTCAGATGAAAGGTAGATCTGAGACAAAAACTAAATCTGCCATGGGCTTAATTATTGTATGGTTTCTTTTATCTGATTAATGAAAGCCAATACCATTAACCTTTTTCCAGCACTAAGCAGAGACGTTACTGAAAATTTAGCTATAGAATTACTAGCAGAATTTACCGAGCACAACACTGAATTCACGTGATTTATAGACATTGCTTTTACCATTCAAGTTTTATTTTCACATTATAACCCTATGGTAGCTTTTTTTCATTGTAGTTTATAAAGAATAAAATGATGAAAATAATATCTGTGATGTTGATAACCAGTTAACATATATGCATGGTTATGTTGATAATGACAGGGCAGAGTTAGACCCAGAGGAGTATGAAGATGCCCGCAAGGACACTCTTGAGCAGCTAAATGAGTTTCAGTCATCACTCTCCCGCATGACGAGTGGAGATATGACCCTGGTTGACTCATTTAATGCTATGCAGTTGGTGAGTTCTGATGTACAGTATCCAGCAAAAATTTGCTCCAGTGTAGCAGAGCAGACATTATCAGTAAGTAATAATTTTACTTTAGTGTCCTATGATGTCCTGGAGTAGTAACTCTTATTCTGCTTATACATATGTAATGCTGCTCTGCTTCACACAAACTGACTATCAGATGTTAACATTGACTAAAATATGACAGAATATATGTTGCCACAGCATTTATACGTGGATATGATAGTGCACACATCCACTCACACTTTACCAGTCTTTACATCTCATAGCATCTTCCATGATTAATACAGAGGTTAGAGAACCATGAGTGAAAAACATGATATGTGCTCAAATATGGTGATAAAGCACCAGATAAAGAAAACCCTGCATTAAAAAATCTTGAACCTAAATTATCTATTAGAATAAGATATCTAATTATGAATTATGTTGAATAAGATATGAACAGATAGATAGATAGTTGAACAGTAGTCATAGCAAGCAGTAATATCTCTTTAATTGGGGCCTGTAAGGCTGTGCCCCACTTTATCTTTGAATTGGCAGTACCAGTTGGGATTCATGACCTTTGCTGCCTAGCTCTTTAGATTCTTTTAAGAATATTTAATTGTTTACTCAGAGCTATATATTAGCCCCATCCGTAATTTATCTAGTATTCACTGAAAACTCTATGATATTATTGTTTATCATCTGACTGCTAAGCCTGTTTCACTCACTCATCCCACAGCTTATGAATAAGTTTTGACATATTTACATATCTATTTATATATCATTATTATTTTTAGGCCATTCAAGCAGCCATATCCCAAGCCTTCAAGACACCAGAGGTCATTCAGATGTTTGCAAAGAAGCAACCAGATCAGTTAAGGGAAAAGCTCTCACAAATTGAAAGAGACCAGAAGATTGGCAAGCTATCCTTGGATGTATATGAACAGCAGAAGGTAATAACACATAGCATGTTAAAAGCCCACATCACACTAATAAGAGGTATGATCCAAAACCATCACAACTGTATTCATTATAAAATAAATTTCTGTCTTGGTTGATTTCAGTATGAAAATTGTAAAAGCTCTAATAGAACAATGCCTCATCTTTTAAAATATTGAAAAATTAATTTAAAGACTAACAGTTAATGTTTCTCAGGTTGAAGTGCTCAGTGCTCTACAGAAACTTGGAGAAACTTTATCCCCTACAGAAATGCAGTTTCTTGAAGCACATGCATCAACAGTCATGAAAAATTTTGATGTGGTAACAGATGAAAAAGGTCAGTATTTTTAAGACAAGTATTCCACTAATTAGTTGATATTACATTGTTTAGAAAATGTATATTAAGTAAAAATTATGAAATTTTTAAATGTGGGAAGACTTATCAGAGAACACATTTTAGAAGAACACTGTTATGGTAAGATGACTAGAAAGGTTATGCAAAAGAAAGAATGAAAAGGAAATATGAAGACTTGCAAGCAAAGAATTTATAGATACAGTTGGATTTATCTTACCTTAGTGATTTCTATGGAAGGACTTCAGAGTTGATAAATTTTTCATGATTTTTTTTTTCTTCTTTTTTAATATTATACTTTGGTGCCAACAGGTTCTGACTATAAGGTTCTAGAGATGGCCCGGCAAGGACTTCGGTAATTGTCTGCATCTAGCAACTAATCACACCCATGATGCCTTCACTTTGAGAGAGCTCACATCTCAAGAAGTGCCAATTTGTAGAACATGAATGTGATTTGAAGAAATTATTTATGGCCCTTAATTTTATCTACATAAGATTTCCCCCTAAATCAAATGTGGTATTTTTTTTTTTTTGACTAAAATATTGATGTTATTACTAAATATAGGATTAAATTATGATGTTGTTGATTGACACACCTAAGGAATTAAAGAATTAGCTGAAGAAGTATGACAGACACATGAACACCAAACACAACCATATAAACACAAATGTCATGCTGAAGAAGCAAGGCAGACACATGAACACCAAACACAACCATATAAACACAAATGTCATGTATACTCTGTTCTTGCATGTTAGAGACAAAAACCTCTCTTGGGTGGAGCACATCAGGGGATCAACACTCTGGCCTGCTACTGGATGGCAGCATTCAGTGGAAAGTGTGCATTTTACAATGCTTCGTTGTTTCTTTACCAAAACAAACTATTGCCTTCCTTCACCATCTGTACTAAATGTCCCATTACTTGAACACAAAAGTAAGTCCATAATACTTGATGAGAAGACACTGAGTGAGAAGTATACAAGCTTGTAAACTTGTGAGTGGGTGAGAGGATGATATTAGTCATCTTGATGTACTTTGGAACACTTGGGCTGCAAACATCCAACCTCTCATCTAAGACATGGGAAAGGGAGTGGCCTGGCCAGTATTAATGCCCCGTGGTACCATAAACCCTAGCCAGCTAAGCCTGTGGCTTGCGCTGGGGCAATAGAGTGGGTCACTGATGACAGGTCAAGTATGCCTTACATTGCTGTCACAGTGTTTTATCCATTAATTGTAATGCTTGATCAGGAATTATAGTACATAATTCCTGCCGTATTGTGGCTTTCTTTATTAATGATCAGTCACTCTAAAAGTAAGAAAATAGCCTGCAAGAATGTCTCAAGAATATATATATATATATATATATATATATATGAGGAAGAGAGAGAGAAAGAGGAAGCATTCGGCCTGGGTGAGGGAATTAGCAGCAACACATGAAAGGAGGGCAGACCGCTGTCTAGGACAGCCAGGTCTCTGGCAGTGTTTATCGAGTCACCAAAACAATATCAAATCCTGTCACATCACAAGATGCTGCCACCCATTGGGAATAGAATCTAGGGCCTGCTGGGCTCCATTGTGAGGGAGGGGCTTGTGTCTCTAAGATTTGAGAATATATATATATATATATATATATATATATATATATATATATATATATATATATATATATATATATATATATATATATATATATATATTTTTTTTTTTTTTTTTTTTTTTTTTTTTTTTTTTTTTTTTTGTCAGTGTAAATGTCACACTATTACTGATTTTTCTTTTTTTACTGTAACGTCCTAATGCACTAAAATGCAGTTTTCTGAGAGAGAGAGAGAGAGAGAGAGAGACTATTCGCCCATAGAAACACCACTGGTCACAAAATATTGTTTCAATGTAATACATATCAATGCATAAAAAAAACATCAGTGTTGTTTATGATAGCCAGTACCCTGGCAAAGAGGATGGTTCAATAGTAAGACAGCTGTACATCACCTTGTTATAGGGTCTCCAAACCACATGCCTGCCAGCAATGACCAACAAACCTCCTCAGATCACTTCACACCTGCTTCTAGAACACTTACTGAACCAATGTAATACTAGTATTATTTGATTGCTGATTTTATGGTAATGATTTAACTGCTCTACTAAAAAAAAAAAAAAAAAAAAAAAAAAAAAATATATATATATATATATATATATATATATATATATATATATATATATATATATATATATATATATATATATACTAGGCTGAAGTCCCTCTTAAAAGGAGATAGTTGAGATAAGACATGTCTTGTGCTGTACCTATATATTTGATAGCAAATATTTTTGTTAAAAAAATAAAGTATATATATATATATATATATATATATATATATATATATATATATATATATATATATATATATATATATATATATATATATATATATATATTATATAAGTACACTTGTTGATGTACTGTGACTGCATTTAACTTCCACTGCTTCATTGTACACTTGCCTCAAGTTGGCTAATAACAACAAAAAAAGCTTCAGAAAGTGTGGTGGTCATCTGCTGTGTATTAGGATCCAAGGATAGTACATTTACACATCCTTTTACTTTTCATTATATGACATGATTAACAGTACTGTCTTGCTCTGTGGCAACCAGCTGCAGTACTCATCTTTTGAAAACAAATCAGTGATGTTGGTGCCACTCCTACCAATGGCTGTGATATTGACATACTCTAGATCTCCACTCATTGTATTACTTCATTCTGTGCCATTTCAGCAAATTACCCATTCATTTTCATTGCTTCTTGAAAGGACAGTGTTTCAGGGCAATGACCAGTGTTACTGGTCATTACCCTGAAATATAGTCAGAACAAAATGAGTTGTAGCAAGTGAGATGTGCTCAAGCACTAGTGTGTCTAGTGAATTGATCTGATGAGATACACAATTTTGGTTTAAAATTAAATGGGATATTATTACCCTTCTTCCAGTAGTAAAATGCCCCAATATTATCATTAATCTTAAATGCAATACTTGGATTTTCTTGCCTCAGGACTGCCACCAATGTGAAGTGGGATTTTGAAAGATACATCAAGTGGTTATAAATAAAAACTTTTCTTCAGTAACTGTATTTTTCCATAAAGTTTTCTATAAATACTCTGATTTTTGTCTATTTTTTACATCTAACATGGTAACACTGAAAATAATTAAGTAATTCAATTCCAATTTTGTCAACATAGCTTTCTTATAAATCTTAAAATATCACTGGATCACAAAGAGCATATTAAAGATTTTTTTTAGAAACTTTTACAGAACTATTATGACATTTGTACAATTCAACTGCCTGACATTCACACAAACACACAGAAAAATACATGTGTAAAATTATAATTAAATATCTTTCACATTTTAATGCAAAAAGAATGGAGATATGGAATATTGGTTTAAACTTAATGAACTTAATATGAAACAGGTAGAGGTAGAAAGTCCCCCTACATCTCTATATATAAAGTTCTTTCTATACTGACATCTAATGTGTGACTGAAGAAGCCCTCACATGTACCACTATCATAAAGAGCAATTTCAAGCCAGAGCTCAAGAGAGATCTGCTGTAGACATCTCATAAAGTAAAATTTGTACTTTGTATATCATTCTGCAACTACAACACGCTGGACTGAGTTCAGTGTAATAAGGACATCATAACCTTAAAACAGCTTCTCTCTCCACAGTATCCTAGTGTAAAAAAAGCAGTGCAGTGTTGTACATTCCATAGACATTGACTCTTTGGAATAAATCTGTAAAGTGGAAACTACAAAAAACTTGCATTTATCACTCTTGATAATTTTCAAAATAAATACAAGACCTTGGCAAATGGTCATAAATTAAAAACCAATCACTAAAACTGTCCTTCCTCTCTACCATCTCATCTAAATGAAATGAAAACCTGAAAACCAAGACATGGAGGATGAAAAATAAAAAATGAATAAATAAATAAATAAATAAATAAAATAAATAAATAAAATAAATAATAATAATAATAATAATAATAATAATAATAATAATAAAATACATATACATATAAAATTATAATTAGATATTAAAAAGGTTAAATTCTGATACTCACAGCCAAATGAATGATAGATCTAATCCTGATAACTTGAGTTTGCATCTTAAAATGACCACTGTGAAAACAGCACTGCAATATATGCAAAGATCATTATTATTATTTTTTTTTTTATTATTATTCTTTGGAATTTAAAACTTCATATTTCAATAATTTACAAAATATAACTTTATTTTTATATTGAAAACCATCTCAACATCAACTATTTGAGGATTTTTTTTTTCATGTATGTTGTGTAGGACTCAATAATGCAGCTGAAGAAATAAAACTGATATGTAGCTAATTGGAAATTATCTGCATTCCCTGGCTGATTCCTAATGACCACATAAGCTTGGTACTAGGCAACAATTTGACCATGCATTTGAAAAGGTAAGCTAAATTTACTGGCTCAAACATTCAACTCCCAATCAGCCATGATGAACTTAAGTTTTCATCAAATTGACATATTTCCTGCACTTGCTCTTATTATTAGCAAAGAGGAAGAACTTAAACATAAAGGAAATGAGATGCCTCAGGAGTACGTGTGGAGACATTAGTGTATCGAGGGAGGAAATGAGGAAGTCTGAGGGAGAGTTAGTGTTGTAAGAGACTGGTATGATCAAAGTCAGTGATGTGACAGTTAATGAGAACAACAGAGTAGCAACTAGAGAGAGAGAGAGAGAGAGAGAGAGAGAGAGAGAGAGAGAGAGAGAGAGAGAGAGAGAGAGAGAGAGAGAGAGAGAGAGAGAGAGAGAGAGAGAGAGAGAGAGAGAGAGAGAGAGAGAGAGAGAGAGAGAGAGAGAGAGAGAGAGAGAGAGAGAGAGAGAGAGAGAGAGAGAGATCTGGACCTACTGAGAGGTATAAAATTAAAGGCAAGATCACAAATGGGATGGATGAACAGTGAAGAGAGCATTAGATGGAAGAGGGATGTTGCTGGAGCAAGGGAGAGTAGCTGTGCATGAGTGAGATGAATGGAGAGCAGTGGGGTTGGTGAGGATCAGTTCTCATTCAACCTGGAAGCCAAGAGGCTATGATGTGACTAATATTCTTTCATTGAATGCTATTGAGTGTATGTGTGTGTTTAAGAAGGGACTGTGAAGAGCCAAAATGACAAAACAGCTTGTAATACCAAACTGACAGAATTATAAACACCAAATTATTATCCTAAGAATGCACGTAATTTATAACAGACCACACAACGTATCAAAAATAAATTAAAAGAAATTTTCTAAATCCTGAGATGCTGATTACAAATATCAACCAATAAATAGTGTGGCTGGCACATGCAACAGAGCATCTTTCAGGAGAAGCAAGAACCTGTGTGTGTGTGTGTGTGTGTGTGTGTGTGTGTGTGTGTGTGTGTGTGTGTGTGTGTGTGTGTGTGTGTGTGTGTGTGTGTGTGTGTGTGTGTGTGTGTGTGTGTGTGATGTTTTGTGTGTTCACATGCGTAAATTAAAGGGAGCCTTCTCATTTGTTGGTAAAAATCTATATGCCTTGCAATATTAAACAAAAATAATTTTCAACATAAAAGGGTAAGAGTCCATCTCCTTCAGGCACACTGCTCCTTTTCTTCCTTGACCCAAACAGTATTATGCTTACAATGAAGCATTCTCAAACAAAGGTCCTCTGCTGAGGAACATTTCTGTGAAGGGTCCATCTTGGCTAAGTTCAACAGCCTGCAACTTCTTCAATACCAGCATAGTATAAAACTTCTGAGCCACCTGAAATAAATGCAACAGTCATTATCTATATTCATAAGATATACTATGTAAAAAATCATACTGCTGAAGACTAAACTATTTCTTTCTAAAGTTTTCTGAAATGATCATTGTTTGGGGGAATAACTTGTAATAAATAAAGCTTATGATGGCCAATCCAGATACACACTACTGCTGACTCTTCCTGTGCAACCTTTGCTTCCTTTCTGAATCCTGCCATTACCATAACTGCCTCAGCATTTCCAGCAGTCAGTGAAACCATCTTACAGGTAATTTCAATCACTGTTAAACATCATGAAAGATGAGGATTTATAAAATAAGGGTGATGCAGTAACAGCAATAGACTTATGAGTGATGTGACTGCATATATTAGATAGATGAACACTATGTTATGCAAAGTTTACCATCTTTCACAAAACTTTGATCTTTGAAATCCACAAACACTAGATGCAAAGCTTACCTGCTTTCTATTGTTACCATGTACCAATTCTGAGAATAGAATGTTATTATTTCTAAGACGCCTCTTGATGCTGACAAACATCTGACCAGCACGTTTGTTGACCACACGTTCCTCAAACTGCTCATAAGTTTCGTCATCTGCTTGTTCCTCCTGCAAAACCAAATAGTCTTAGGTATGCTATTGAAGTGAAAACAACCCCTAGCCACTCATTGAAATGCACTGATGTATGGCACAAAAAGGTTAGCATCAAAGCAATGTTTATATTCAAAATTAAATTAGTGTTCAAAACACGTTTCAGTTCAATATTACCCATTAAAGTACTTGTGTTGCTATATGGTACTTGAAATTAATCTTGGAGAAAGTATGTATGTATTTTTTGCATTGGTATGATTATGTATTCTCATACAAGAAGGTTCTTGTTTCATATAACCTCCCTAGTATATGTACTACATACCTCTTCCTCTTCCTCCTCCTCTTGCCTGAGGACAGCAGTGGGAGTGTTTGCACGCTCTGAATAATTGGAGCGTGGCCCACCATCAGACATGCCACCGGGGGTGTTGGCTGGTGGGTGGGAGCCATCATAGCCAGGGTTTTCAGCTCCAGTGGGCATCTGAAAAGTGGCAAAAAAAAAAAGATAAGCATTTTCATATATAAAATTAAGACAAACACAAAAATTTAATTACATTTACTTACCTACAGTATGCTCCCAATAACAAAATTAACACTTCCTTGGATGTCAGAATTTAGGCATGCAACACTTAGCCTTCATAACCTCTTGATGAGATGTATTTAAGAAATTAACAGCTTGAAGTGATGTTCTTACATGTTTATACTAACATTGTGTATGTGTGTGTTTACATAGGAGGGTGTATGTGTGTAAATATGAAAACATGTGGACCTTTCCTATCAGAGACCATATTTGACACACTACAAACACCACAAATCTCTATTACAATAACTATAAACTTACATAATAAAATACACAATGGTATACATATGAATATAAAACAGTAACAGACACATTTAAGACTGCCTCAGAGGCGATCAACAGGAGCCTGGTGCAAAGCCATACCTCCAGGTAGTTGGGTGTCTCCATCTCTGTGTGCATGGGGCTCTGGAAGGGCGTGGTGTGGGCTGGGGTCTGCTTGCACCATTGTATAAATTCAATGGACAAATAAAAAAGAAAGAAAACAAAAATAAAACTTTGCAATTTAATCATACCTGATGAAATGGCATGTGCAGTGACCTCAAGCTGTATAGGGGAACTTCTTTTTTTGTCTGCTCATTAATTGTAAATATTTTGTCCAATAAAACTGACAATGAACTGCCAGGTAAAATGAGTTTGTATTAGCTGATGGTGAAAACACCCTCTTATCTGCCTTGTGGTCATAGGTCAGTCTTTGTCTTGCGTTATCAAGGAAGGGCAAATGAAACAAAAGGTGTGCTTATTAATTCCCTCCCATTATTCAAGTTGACTTACTTGGTTTTTCCTTTCCCCCTTCTTAGCTTCTCTACACTGAAGGCTGTTAACTGATGGTTACTTTAGAATTGTTGTTGAACCAGAAAATAACAATCAGGAACAATTCACCCATACATTTGGAGGCTACTGCACTCCTTTCCGGACTGCTGTTGGTTTAGCAGAATACAGGTGAGAAATAAACCAGTACCTGAGTAGTAAGAATGTCTTGCAGAAATCTCCTGGATGGACTCTCCAAGGAAGTATCTATGGGATCATTCTTCTCTCACAGCTTATGGTAAACCAATTGCCTTATATAACTAACACACACACACACACACACACACACACACACACACACACACACACACACACACACACTACAAGGGTGACATTTATAGATTATTTTCTTGGCAAAAGAATGTTGTACATAAATGTTAACTGATGATATGAATCAAATGAGTAGCTAAAATACAAGGGTACTTACTTCAGTCTACCTATCCAGCTTTTTTCCTCCCAGTATAGTGTTAACCTTCCTTCATTTGAAACATAACACTACAGAATGCTTCCTTTTTGCATATGCATGCTCCCATTACTTCAGCTATCAACGCTGCCTAGATCTAATTAAATAAACTGCCACATATGCACACTTTCAAACCCTATCATCCAAAATTCAATTCTTTACCTTATAAATAATCTTTCATTACAGTTGACATGTAATCCATTCACACAAAAGAATATTAATATTCCACACGTGATTTCTGTTATTAATATCCATGAATTCCAAGTCATTCCATGTCTATTCTATATGAAGGCATCCACACTCACTGCCTGCTGAGGCCTCTCCAGATATCAGTGAGGATAAAATGTAATGATGGACAATTATTGTGAGAAGTGATTATATATATATATATATATATATATATATATATATATATATATATATATATATATATATATATATATATATATATATAAAAGCCTTAATTACTGCCATGCATGGTCATATTCTGATCATACCCAGCAGTAAATTAAAGATCTTGATAAAAATGAGATAGAGGTTGAATACAACATGAAACTCAACCAGCATGCTTTACCAAAAATAAATAAAACCACACTGACCTGATGTGCCTCAATATTGTCAGGGAGTTGGTGTGCAGGACTAGTGAAGCCACCGGCATGACCAGGAGTGTGGCTTGGTGCACTTTCTCCAGCCTGACCAGGCTCAGCTCCCTGCCCAAGGGCAGTATCACGCTGCTGATGAAAACAACTTTAATCAACACCACCAACAAAGAACACTATTTCAACAAATCAGAAACACCAATACAGACTTGATTTTCACACACACACACACACACACACACACACATATATATTGCATATGTGGACCTTATCAAGTTTATAAAAAAATTCAACGTGTGCAAAATTGATAAGACATATGTGTTTATATGTAGTTAGTTTTATTAATCCTGACCCAGTGAAATGCCATCTTTTGTTTTTTAGATCCAAATGATCAAAAACACTACATAAAGCAAAGGTGTCATAAATGGTTGCATTATACACATAACAGGTGCTAAAACCAGGATTTGCGATTATCCCAACATCCCTCCCAATACACCTGGGATACACAGAATCTATTGTATGTAATCTGTCATTAACTTAAATTATTCTAAGGCTACTTTACACAGTTACAGGTGACTTGGTAAAAGAATAAATGAAAATAATAAAAATAATATATAAAAATAACAAATAAATTAGTCATAGGTGCTAAGCTAAGCATTAGATGTTATATAAAGGAAGGAAAGCAACTTATACATCCAATAACTAGGTACCTCTTCCAGGGTGATGACTTCTGGTTGTGGCGGTGGTACAGCCGGTGTTGGATGCTCTTCTGTGACTGCTGGTGCTGCTGGTGTTTGGGGAGCCTGAGGTGATGTCAACCCTGCATTTGCATCTCGACTTCTTGTCTGCATTACTTGAAGAACCTGCAATCAGTAAACAATTGATCAGACAATTAAGAATATACATAAAACAATGTTACATGCAACACAACTTTTTAGTACTGTAGAGAAACATGATTCAAATATTAAGGTTTTGAAATCAAGCTCACCTCCTCATCCTCTGGATCTGGTTCTGGCTGCTTTCTCTTGTTCTGTTTGCCTCTGGTTCTTGGACCAGTGGTGGCCTCATGGTCATCACCTTCCCGTACCTGATTCACAATTCATGTTGAGCAATAGAGCCACTGTAATTTACTCATGAAAATTTACTATCAAAGCTTGCCTTTAACCATATAGAATGCAAACCTGTATATAACTTGTTCAACAGAAAGGGTTATTTTGCTTTTTTTTTTAAATAATACTTCTTGAGTAACTGCATTTCAAAGATTTTAAAGAGAGAGAGAGAGAGAGAGAGAGAGAGAGAGAGAGAGAGAGAGAGAGAGAGAGAGAGAGAGAGAGAGAGAGAGAGAGAGAGAGAGAGAGAGAGAGAGAGAGAGAGAGAACTTACCACTTCCAAGCTGATACTCTCAAGTTCCCTGTCTCCAGCCATTCCGAAGTCTTCATTAGCAGCTGGTTCTGAAGTGAGGTGGCGCTGGTATATACGGGCCAGCACTCTGGCATGAATGGGACGTCCTGGAAGAGCAAAGAGCTTCTCCACCCCTCCCGTCTCCTTCCAGTGCATGAGACGCTTGGTGGGGGGAGCCAGGTCCAATGTTGTAACAATATCTGTTGTGTCAGATAACTGGGCCTTCATTTCCTCTCCTGATATGTTTTTCACTTCATCTACAATCAACTTCCTCTTCCTTTTAGTTCTAGGCCATCCAGATTTTATGGCTGAAGCATCTACAGGAGCAAGAGCAAAACTTTCCTCTTCATTTTGTAATAGAGTCGTCTGTTCATGGCCCGCCAAAGTCTCATCTCCTGTTGTGGCTGGAGCTGCTTCTGCATTATTTTCAGGAGCAGTGTCCAGCTGGTCACTGGGATCCTGGGCTTCAGGTTTAGGGGATGAGGGCCGTGACCCATCTGCAGAACTGAGTGGCCCAACAGATGGTGGACCTCCAAACCTATCCAGATCACCAACATCATCATCTGAGTCATCGTGACGCTCCTCCTTAGGTTCATCCAAGCTTGGTCCATCATCAATGGGAGTATCATCAAACAGACCACCTTCAAAGAGACCCCCAGCAATTATGTCCTGCCCAAGATTACCTCCAAATCCATCATCACGGATGGGTGCCTCATAATCTAAAGCTGATGTGTCAGTGCGGGCTCCCGAAAGACGTGAATCTTGCTCCTTTGAGGTACCAGGTTCTTTCTCCTTGTTGAGTGGTGCACTATCACCAAATATGAGACTGGGATGGTCCAGGTTGTGATCCATGGCTGAGGTGTCTCGCATAATATCTGGTGGTTCCTCAAAGCCCATGTCACCAAAACCATCATCCCCCGGCACCAGAGAAATATTCCCGTAGTCCTCACGCATGGTGATTTCCTCTGCCCGGGATTGGTTTAAGGTGAACTGAACCTGAATGTCATCATCATTCAATTCTGGCATTGCTGTGTCAAAATCATGGAACACCTCTGGCAGGGTAATGGCACTAACTGCTGCCTCTCGGATGTCTTCAGGCAGATCCACCATGCCTGGTCTGAATGCCATCTTGATCTTGACGAAAGCTTCATTGCAGTCAGCCAGTAGATACTTTGCCTTACGTGAGTAGATGCGAACCACACCCAGCAACAGATGACCAGAGGTTCTGAGGGCCATCTTTACCTGTATTTGGAGAATAAAATGAGTGGAACACAGTCTTTAAGAAAAAGTGCAATTGCCTAACAAGATGTTGTATCCTAGGAACATCTCACCTGCAGAGAGAATCTGAAGAAAAGTTTGACCTGTAACACACATAGTCCAATTATGTTGTGCTCTGCCTAAGTACACCAGCTCCATGGTCAATCTGCACAATAAATATAGCAAATGAGGGCAATCTACATCAGCTATGGATAACAGGAATACACATGAGCATTTTTTTTAATTTACTTATAATAATAACTATTTCTTCTCCATAGCCAAATCAGCCTCAAGCCATATCAAGACTTCTCTAAAGGTTCCTTGGGAAGGATACAACACAACAGTAATTAGTTCTAAAAGCAAAACCTCAACAATGATCTGCATTCAAATAATGCATCTCAGTTAACTTATGGTGAAATATTAATTTCCACAAAAGTAAACAAAAATGTGTAGTGGACAATGCAACAGAGCACATGTCACTGCTGCTAAACAATAACAAGTAGGCATGTCATCAGTATAATGTGTAAGGAAAAAGTACCATCCACCTAACTTTTGATCAAGGGTAAGTACGTACACTTATATACATGGATTTTTCCACACTATTAGTTTATTGCTTGGAAAGCTTCTAATGGTATTGACACTACTAGCATTAGGGAAGTAATTATGGCCATAACACTTAATAACAGGCCAATTAAACTTTCAGTGAAAAACTATAAATAGCTATCTAATATTATTGAAAATAGTTCATACATTAGAGTGTACACTCACCTTGGGCTGAAGGATACCATCCACTGACTTCTCAATATTGGTTTCAAACACATGAGCCTTGGTAAGCTTTTTGTCCCAATGAGCTGCCAGCCAAATTCGGGCCAGAGGGCCCTTTTTGGCAAGTACAAAATGTGCATAGAACATGGTTCCACCTGAAAAAGATTCAATCATCAACATCACTGAGATTTGAGCAAGTTTTAGCAAAAAGGAGCTTATGTTCAGAAAAATACTGTGAGGAATCAAAGTATCAACCCTAAAAAAAAAAATGTTGATAAGCACCACTACAGATATGACTCAATAAGAAGTCATTTAAATGTGTTTACGCAAATTACAAGTGTTATTTACAAGTGTTTCTGTAGTTTTTTTTCCCCCTTCTGAAAAGTTAGTATGGGTGGAGGAAGCAGAGGGGCATGGTTTCAAGATCAACTTTCCCCACAGCAATTATAAGCAACATGGAATACATGTGATACTGACAGACAAGTAAAATGGTAATTAAAGAATGTTAAGATCATAACTTGCTAGTGTTACAAGGCTGAGTTACCTATCTCACCATAAAACTTGTTAAACGGAACTGAACTCACTTTTATTAGAGCCAAGCCTTCTACAAGTAAAAGATAGAAAAGAGAAGTAAAGTAAAATGAAACAGCATTATCAGCATTATCAATAATGTTATTCAAATTTAATTACAAATTATCTAGAGTCCTTTCCTGGCATTATTACTTGTCTATTCTTTTCCACTCTTTTGCGTATACATTTAGATACACCTAAAACATAAATGTAAAGTGAAGGAGAAGTATCCCTTTCCCTCCAGCTCAAAAATTTGGGAGACACGTGGGAATGCTGGGTGTTTAGGATGGGGAGAAAGCAGCAAATATTTCAGATTAATGATTAAAAAACTCAGTATTAGACAATTATCGGGCACTTAAAAGTCTTGTTCATCAATCCATGGTTGCTGAGAAACTCCCACAACCTTCCTTGTTCTTGCAGAATAATAGCGAGATCAACCAATGACTAAGCACACCCATCATCACACGTAGCAGCCATAACCGAAGTGACTGGCTCTGATACATCATAATATAATGCACTGCATATTTGAACTCATGTAGTGCTTCACTCCAAGACAGACACCAAACCACACTGAATCGCTTATCTGAACTCCCGAATTAATTCCCTTACTTTAATACTGAATGCCGAATCTATACATTGGATCCCAAATTCAAGTTGTATTCAATGCCCTTAAAATGTACGTGGTTTGATGTTATAATACAGTAAAATCCCTCTCATCCGGCATTCGAGTATCCGGCACATTTTTCCCCAAGCCTTAAAATCAATAAAAAATCAATGTGTACTCATAAAATCGATTAAAATTCCCGCGCAAGGCATACTTTGTCCCCTCGCCACCAGAGTGCACTGCTTCGCGCCACCCGTGGCCCAGTGCACTGTGATTACTCAGTGACTCAGTCCCACGTATGTACTGTTTATCGCCTGACGCCTTCATCATGCCTAAAGTTGTAGAAAAGAGGAAGCGTGTTGTGCTTACACTTAAGCAGCTGATCAGATCAGCTGCTGATTAGATCAGCTGATCTTTGTTATGGTAAGATGCGTGAGTGTAGGGTGGTGATTGTGGACATAATTTCACTTCTATTCAAGTATCCGGCATGTCGGCGGTCCCGTTGATGCCGGATAAGAGAGATTTTACTGTACAATCTGCACAATCCGGAACTTAACTCTCAGCCAATAAAAGAGCTTTGCTAGATCAGGAATCAGTATTATTCATAAGTATAGAGGTGCATGCATTCTGTCTACCTGTAACTTCTTCTGTTTATGAAATAAAACATACAATTGTCTATTGGACAGCTGTCATGGCTGGCCAAGACCTCCAAGACCTGCACATCTCAGAGTTATTGAGGAGAAATACTGCCGTTGTAAGTAAACCTCACAGACACCCCATTTTATGTACATTTGGTCAATGCAATGCCTCATTCAATAAAGTCATAATACTGAGTTTTTAATCATGAATCAGTGAATTATTTACTGCTTTCATCCCACCCAAAAAATCCCCTATCCCCACATGTCCCCTAAATTTGTTTGGCTGAAGGAAAGGGGTACTTCTCCCTCACTTTATATTTACATTTTACATGTATCTAAAGGTATATGTGAAAGAAGAGAAGAAAACAGATCAGTAAGAAGGCCAAGAAGGTACCCTAAATAACTACCCTATTGACAAGGAAGAAATTGTGAGCAATGGGGAGAGAGAGAGAGAGAGAGAGAGAGAGAGAGAGAGAGAGAGAGAGAGAGAGAGAGAGAGAGAGAGAGAGAGAGAGAGAGAGAGAGAGAGAGAGAGAGCAAAACTAATCTCCCCATCAATCAACATTAGGTGAGTTATGAACATCACAAGCAATAACTGTCAATATGCCAGAGCATGATTTCAATTCATATCACCACATGACAGCCAACTAACAAGATTTGGATGAATGTTACTTTACAAGATGCATGTCCCAATCTCTTCTTTTGCTCTATCAACAACAAACATAGGGCCCTGTTAGGAATCTGGGGCTTTCAGTTGGAGTAAAAATCAATAAAAGTTGGCTTCCTAATCTAGCTTAATACAACACAACCTTAACCAACCTAACTTTATGCAACGTAATTAACCCAAACTAATGCAAGCAAACCTAACACATAATTCCATAAACTTCACATATTAACATTAATCCTGCCTCTCATACAAGATATAGTAATCTTAAGGTACACTTCCATGATTTTAGAGATAATTCAACAAGGATTCAACACCACTAATGGGAAATATGATCAAAAGGGCCTATAAAACTGGCAGTGCAATTTGCAAATAGTTCCCGTGAGACGCAAAGCTATAGACCTTAATCTGACACTCACATAACTCATCCCCATAGACTAAAGTTCGAGGAGAGAAAAAGTCTACCTGGTTATATTACCCACACCCTCCAAGTTAACTAATGACAACATACACAACACACCACCTACCCTTTGTGTTCTCACGTGTAAGGTGTGAATTTAACACTCATAAAAGTCATTATTCTCTGCAATCTATGAGTTGAAGGAATACTATTAACCTGGTGACGTGACTCATTTCTTAAGTTAACTGATGATAACACACCACCTTCCCGAGTATTTTGACGTGCAGGGAATTAGCCTGACACTCGTAATAGGATAACAAGGCAACTATTCTCTGTATACAACAAGTGGAAGAGATACAGTTAACATGGTGACATGACCTATACCCAGAAAGTTACCCAATGACAACACACCACCTACCCTTTGTGTTCCGACGTGCAGGGCGTGTAGCTGTGCGCTCCTGAGTACGCCGGACTCAGGTCCTGAAGTCCAGGAAGTTGACACTGGCAATCAAGGGCTGTCTGCGGCCCCACGAGTTGGAATAATGTGATTGTTTACATCTGTGCCCTGCCTGCCTGCACCCTGACGCTCCTCCAAGATGGCGCGCAATACATTTTTGGCGCCGCGTTTGAACCTCAGTGGCGTCAGTCCCCTGGGTTGACAAAAGAGCATCGGGAGTCTTTATTTTTAGAGTCAGGATCCTACTTTTGGATAAACTTTTATAGAATCGTTTGGAGTGTTTTGGTCTGTGATTAGGATTGTGATGTTTATTACTATTTTCAGAGGAAGGTTTAAATCTATGGGGGAATATGTTATGGTATGGCTCCCGCCTTCCTCCCTTATGTGAAGTTATGTTTTCTGTCATATTTTTTTGGAAAATAAGTATATTACAGTAAGTACTTACTTACTTACTGTTGTAATTTATTTTCTTTGAAGATAGAAGGATATGTAAAGGAGTAACAGGAAAGAAAGAAGCCCTGGGAAAGACTGAGGAACCAAAAAAAAAAAAAAAAAAAAAAATAGGGATATTGAAAGAAGTTTGCAAAGAATATAAATGAAATCAAAGAGGCTAAGAGGAACGAAAGGCTACTTGAAAGATAGAAGGATACATGACGAAAATATAGTTGTGGAATAGATGTTGGGGGAGGAAAAGGAATTAAAGGAACTGGGAGAGTATGAAGTATGTAAAGTATACGAATGAAAATAAAGATGATAATAAGATAAAAAAAAAAACACTTGAATGTAGGATAGGAAAAAAAAAAGAATACAGTAATGAAAGAGGTGGTGAAGAAACAGACAAACTGAAAGAAATAAGTAGAAGAAAAGAGTATGTAAACAGTATGAGTAAAATTAAAGGTGGTAATAGGAGAGGAAGGCTACTGGAAAATAGAAAAACGGGAAAGGAGTTCAGGTTTGAAAAAAAAAAATACTTGGAGAATAAAGCCTACATGCAGATAAAGGGATGAAGATAAAGGTATATATGTGTGAAAGAAGGTGGTGGGAGAAAAAGAGGAACTGAAGAAATAACAGGATAGCGAAAAGGTGGAAATAGGAAGATGGGAGGACAAAAAGGAAGGAATATATATAATATCACACCCAAGTTCGGAAATGTTAAATGGATTGCCCTTTCAAGTGAGTCCGCGGGTTCGGAGCAGGTCTTACCTTTATAATAGTACTCCCTGATATGACTTCAAGCTCTTTCGCTTCTTTATGGTCTATATGTATTTTTTATTTGTTATTATCTTTTTTTTCTACTATCAAAGAGTGTTATTTCTTTGACTCGTGTTTGGCTTCACTGCGAAGAATGCCGTGACCAGGCGGTGTGAGCGGCCGGCGGTGAGTGGCGGGCGGGATATGTATCGCCGTCTGTGATTGGTTACCAGCAGTCCCCGCGCTTTACCTTCTAGCAGACGTCATCATCATCACGGCCGAGGAAAGTACAGTGAAGTGGACGGTGAGCCCTACTAATAACATTTTTTTTGGACTTTGTTTAATTTTCGTCCTGCTCGTGACTCAAAAGTTGGTAGGCGTGCGAGGGCAACACGGGCGGCGGGGCTTGAAGGGCGTGAGCGAGATGGGGCGAAGAGTGTGGAGGAGAGAAACCAGGAAATATGGATGTGTGTGTGGTAGTTCCTCTGTTTATCTCGACCCAGCACGAGGTGGCAACCGTAAACAAGGCCCCTCTCCATGGATATGTGTCCTCTAAATGTAATGGCCTGTTTACTTTGTGAATGCTGTTTTGTACTGTATATAAAGTATGTTCCATGCCCGTGCAAGCCTTTAACGAGCCAGGAAATTGGTTATGTTCCTGAACTTAAGTACCGTCTGGTTAGAAGCATTCTGCGTCAACGGAAGGACCTTCATGGTGTATTAGTTTTAATAGCACAACAAACGTGGTCTTGGCCGCATAAGGACTTGGTTCGGTAGTACTTAATGATTTTGTGATGATTCTTTTGCGCTTCTCAAGTGAAAGGACTAATTGCTCATACCCTTGTTTCTTCATACTGAGTTTATATATATATATATATATATATATATATATATATATATATATATATATATATATATATATATATATATATATATGACAATCAATATTCTGACATTTCCCTGCCAGAAAACTAAAGAAAAATGATAGTGTACACTTGTAGATTGATAAGCTTATTACAAACCTTAGGTTTGGGTTGTGTACTAAGAAAACTAAAAATCAGGTTACCAGGTGAGTGGTTTCTACTCTCAATAAATCCACCTTTTGATCTCTTCCCCTCGCTCCCCAGTAAGCCTGAAAGGGGTTTACATCTAACTATGCCTCACATAATATCTATAAGGATCATTACTTTGACCTCACTTCATAATCTCATTTGTGGGACAGGCAAATGCCCCAGGTAAAAGCAAAGGCTATTAACCTAATATCACATAATCTTCCTATATCTCCTGTACATGAATACATTTTTTTTTCTCAGTTACCTGTATTATTGGAAGACCCTGGATATACCACTTTTTATCACTGTAATTTAGACATAGGTAAAGTTTACATGACAGTGCTGCAGCTCTCCTCTCAACAAGCTTTGGGCCATATAATATCCAGGAAAAAAAAATATGACCATGCTAGCCTTGGGGGGAATGGGAAACCCAGCATTTTCATCCTAGTTTGTGCTGACTACTGTGCATCAATTTTAATTTTCCTATCTCGATATACTGCACGAGGTACACAACTCAGTCACTACTATTAGAACAGCTTGCTATAGTATTGAAATCTTGCTGACTGGTGTACCTGCAAATCCATGCTGCCTATATATTTATAGAAATACTCTCCACCTGCCTATACATATATGTCATGAAAGAGTAGCCAACCAGGTGAGCCATTGTCATGTAACATTAAGCAGTTTCTCAAAACTAAATCGTCAAATGGGTGGAACCCTTAAAAGTTACACAAAATATCAATCACACTAGTTTCTTGGCATCATAAGTGAGTGGCTTTTCAGTGTACGTTTAACCAGATGTTACAAAGTCCTAACCCTGATGACCCCATCCGCTTGAGGACGCTCCAGAGAAGTGAGCACTGGAATTTGCTTGTGGTGAGATCAGAAAAAGTGAGGCCATGACAGATGGCAACTGAACTTGGTGGAAGATGTTGAACAACTGCATGGGGGAATACAAACAAATGTGAAAAGTGATATATGGATCTGTAGTGGATACAGTATCCAGTATGGTGTGACATTGTTACTCAAACAATGCATAGACAGTGGAGTTCTATCAACCCATAAATCTCTCCCATTAACACATTAAGAATGAAGTGCTGTGTTATATTGTGTGCTGTGAGACTTAAACTCAGTGTGGAAGCTTGTGGAAGCTTCATAGCAGCCATACCAATGGTAAAATTTCCCTTTTCAGACTTGATATTGCTTTTTATGAATTATATCCTCAATGGTGTTGCATATATGTGTATATCATCATTTACTCTTAGATTCTGCTGTAAACAAAATGTTCATTATTGGAGTTGATTTAAGTAGATAAAGCAGGTAGTTATCTAGACTTCTTTCTTGATGCAGGAAGAGGGTTCATCCAATATGCTATACTGGTTTTATTCTCGGAAGAACGTTTAGGCATTGGCTGAGATCCATTAGCTACTCTTGCCACGTTACACAGTTTCTCTTAAATGTATCGGTTCTTTTTATTTTTTATTTAAATTCAAGTATTAAGTATGGATTATTTAGCTCATCAAATCATACATTGCTATAAATGGTTTGGGTTTTAATATAATAAAGAGTCTGGTCTTATATAAATATCACAACATTTGACAAAATAGCTTTGTGGCATTGTCATTTAGGTTGAGCACCCAGGGTGCTTATCAGTAGGGTCAGGTGACTCAGGTCAGAGAGAGGGGTGGCTCAGCCTCTGGACAGAAAGAACTCCCAAGTGCTCACATGTTCTTCACAGCTGGGATAAATAACTTATTTACAACAAGAAAAAGTATTTTTAGAAGAGGAGGGCCAATAGAGATCCTATCATTGCATCCTCCAGAGCAATAGCTCGAATAGTCAAAGCCACTAATGTGAGTGAGATAACAGTGCGACGAATCTGCCCTGCCCCAAATTGAGATTAAGTGAAACAATTACCATGAACAAATAAATTATAGAAAAATTATTCACACAGTATCATATAATACTAAGAATTAAAGAGAGAGAGAGAGAGAGAGAGAGAGAGAAGGTAGGACAGTCACCTGTCCTTTCCACCAAGGTGTTAAACCAATAATTGGTCATGTAGAGACACAACAATGCAGCTCACGGGGAATTGCCCTACTAGGCAACGCTCAAACAACTCCTTCCAGGAGTGAAAACACTATAGCATCTTATCTTGTATTGACCTTGTACACACCATTCATCTCACTTGCTGGGTGGAACAGTCATAAATTATAAGAATGGAAAACAGTAAATTTTGTTAAATCAGGTAGGTTTTGGATGGCAGTCTCGAGAAATCAGAGGCCCTTCTTAAGAGGGTCAATTTTCAGTTTATCAAAAAATGAATTTCTGCTGATTTATGCCATGAACTGAATAGTTCCTTCATTTCCATGACAAGAGTTCATTTATTATTGTGCAAAATCTTTCCATGTTATACCTCGCCTCTTCCCAACAGTTTTAGGGACGTAGGAGGAACTGGGTCTTTCACTGGGTGAGATGAAAATAACTAATATCTTGTTGGAAATATATTGAATACCATGTGTTGCCAAAAGAACTGGAACTGAGAGTTTTCTCATATTATTGCTGATATTGTTTCCTGAATGTGTGGCATGTCCATTGCTATGTCATTACTATAGTGTGGGCTGGATATCTCTGAATGGGGTGCCTGTAATTCATATGAGGGATGGTATCTTAAAAAATGTAGCTTATAGAGAGTGATAATATGTGAATTGATGTGAAATTGTATCTTTTTTCTTGCCCATAATAAAGCAAGCAAAAAACATCAAAGATTAACAGCAAAGGAGATGAAAAAGCAGAAATAGGGGAAGTGAGGAAAAATAAACATAATGGGGAGTTTTCGGAACTAATCCACCAGGTGTCGTCGATACTGCACGTCCCCTAGTGACATGAGCTAAAATATTGTTACCGTAAATCCCATGTGCATACAGAGGCATACAACATTGATCATTATGATACTTTTGAAATTCTACATTGACTTTGAAACATCTTGTATGGATAATTTTGAGAGAAGTTGGTTAAAACAAATATTTTCATGATTATTTAGTAATACTTATCAGTATCTCAAATATGGCATATTACAAGTCTAAAATCTACTGATTTGGACAAATGAAAAAGATAAAAAGATAAGACTGTAGTATATAGTATGACATAACATACTCAGTAACATCGTGATACATGGATATAGTTATTTTTGTGGGGATTTTAGCATCTCTTTCAGGAAGTGAGCTATATGGCAAAGTAACCGAAGACCAAAACAAACATCTCTCATGGTTGCTCTGGCATAACGAGAGAGGGATACAGAAAGTTACAGATTCATGCAGTAGTGGCATGGGCACTGCAGCAGGAATTAGCTGGTTGTCCAACTATGTGTTTGTTAACTTCAGCTAAGGAGGGCCAGTCAGGTGTTTGTTTTGGTTAGATATACAGCATAATTCTAGCCTGGACACTCGGTTGAATTAAAACAATCAAAATTGTTGTTTCCATATACTAGGAAATTGATATATGTAATTTGGAGCTTTAAGTGGCACAGACATATTGTCTTTATTTTTACTGTTGTCTACATTACTACACTTCCGATCAATGGTGTACTTTTATGGAAGTTGCTAGATCACCAAATAGATCTAAATGCCAATTCACTAGAAAATCAACTTAAATACTTTTGTGTATGAATACAGTGCAATTTTATCTGTGTTACTACATAGAAGGAATTGTGTAGTAAAGTATATTATATAAGCTCCTTGCATCTTTATCTATATAGAATGGCACTGTAGGCATATTTGATTTTGCTCCTATGTGTGAGAAGGGACATGTCTGGTGCTGCTGCCTGATCACACTCACCATTATACCAAACTCCCCATTGGGCTCACCAACAGCCAGAAGGCTTCCTCTCCCACAGTAATGACTGTTGTTGGTGTTTGATGGCAGCAGGTACTGGCATATTCTATATGTACTGTATCTGTGTATATATTGTGCTGTTGTAGTTTGCTGGCTCCCTTTTCTGGTAAACTTCAGCCATGGGTATTGCTATGATTGCTTTTATCATGGTAGTTTGTGAGGAGAATAGATGCAGATGTCATCCTCTCAGGCTGGAATAAATAGGTGACTTGGAATGTGCTTAGTAGATAATGCTTTTGTGATTTACACATGTGAAATATGCCTACTTCATGTGACATTTTCTTGCACTGAGAAGCTAAATGCATGTGTCCATCTGTCTACTTACAGATTGACAGGAAGGGGTGCCAAAGAAGATCCTCCCCTCCCTCTCTCTCCATGTGTGTCTCACAAGCTGCAAGAACACCACAACCATCACCATTACCATCACCATCAACATTATCATCCCCATAGTCACCAACAGCAACCTACCCATTACCAGATATCCCCCAGTCAACGTACCACACAATGAAAGAGGAAATTTCAGCAGCTGTTCTCTTTCTGTCAAAACTGGTGAGCGGAAATGCAAACCTGTCGGAGGAGATGGTGGCTAAGTTCGAACGACGGCTGGGAGAGTTACTTCAGGAGCGCTTCAGTAACCACTGGCATCCAGAAAGACCATGGCAGGGACAGGGCTACCGATGCCTCAGGTACAGTGGCCTTAAGAAATGGACAATGATATTGACAGTCCAGTGCTAATCTTGCTGTGGCAGTAGTAGCAGGTCCCCTTGTAAGGATTTTATATTTAATTTTTTGCCATTGTCATCTATACTCATTTCTTCTCCCAGTCTGCTATTCATATTATAATTATGCAAGTTTTGAAAAATGTGGTAAACTTTTTAGGTTTTATAGGGTGTCATCATCCAAAGAAAAAAAGTAAATATATAAAATATTTGTGTATTAGTATTCTTTGATGAGTTACAGGAAGAAAGATGAGAGAAAACCTTAGACTGGACTATGATGTCTTGCCTTTACTGTGCAGAGTGAATGAGGTGA
>NC_087152.1:14985000-14987500 GCF_035594125.1 Scylla paramamosain
TACAACTTTTTTTTTTCTTCTTTTTTTATGCTGGTACAGGATTTGTATTTAACATACATATAAGCTTTGAAATGGTAATAGTGCAGGGAGATACTGGAATACAATTGCCAGTGAATGCTGTAATCTAAGTAAGTTAGTGATAGTTGGTTGGATTATGTATTTGGAGAGAGAATCACAGTGGTCAGATAAGTGAATCATCAGCTTTATACTAATGTTTATTGTAAGGTATAGATAAGTGGGGACTGGATGAGTGCTTGGCAAGATTGTTGAACACTCACACCATGAGTTTGTACTGTTCTCATTAAGGTGTGGTTGATGAAAACTTGCCACATTAATGATAAATGCTATTCTTGATAATAGTCTTAAATTTTTGATTGAATCTGAACTGCTTATGTGGTAATTATAACCTAGAATTAGAAACATTGAAAAATGCATGTTAAAGTTACTAATTGTTGTGATATATGAATACTTTGATGAGTGCAAACAGCTGCGATATTTAATGCGCAAAATTTGGAAAAAACATACCTAATTAGTTTATACAGAGGAATGATCTTAATTTTCAAGTGCTCTTCTCAGAAAGCATCTTAACAAATTCAGCCATATCTTGAGGCTTGAGGTGGCTTTGACCAGTCTCAGCATAAGTGTATGAGGTGGTGCCCTGGGTTTCTGCTTTTTAGAAAAGTGGTAATGGTGTGTTCTGTATTCTGAATGTTTGGTTGAACTTTTTGTGATGATTGGTAATTTCTATAATTTCTATGGCAGTGGCAATGCTTCTGAATTTAGGAAACTTGCTCAAACATGCACTTGATGAAAGTTCACAAAAAAAATCACAATTAGTGTGCTTAAGTAGTTTATTTACACATTTCCAATGGAACTAGGTTGGAAAATATTGCATGTTCAGATGCGTATTCTAAATGCCTATAATTATGAAGAGTTGTGTTTAAACCAAGAGCAAAACAAACAGGAGGAGTTGGCTTTGTAAACTCCTGTGGGTCGCCACAGCTGCGATCAACAGTCAGTGTAGTTTACTAACCCATACTAATTGCAGTGGGTAGAGTGAGTGAAAGAAGGTTGTCACTAACACAGATTAACCTAAGCTTTACCCTCTTTAGCATGTGGCTGGATGCTGGCATGTGTGCTGAGTGATTGACTGGCTGTGCAATAATACTAACCATGTGTAGGTAGTGTAGCTAATCTCCCACCTTGCAAACACCTTCATGGGACACTTAGACTTGAGACTGTCATCCACTCTGTGTGTGTGTGTGTGTGTGTGTGTGTGTGTGTGTGTGTGTGTGTGTGTGTGTGTGTGTGTGTGTGTGTGTGTGTGTGTGTGTTTCAGATGACTTACTGCAACAGTAGTGCTGGATTGACTGATTGGATATGTATACATACACACACATGTAAGCACATTTATTCATATATATGCACACATACACAGGTGAATTAAGATTTACAAATAAGATATGTTCCTTAGAATGGTATGAACATATGATTTGGAAATTGGGATAATTTATTGATTTTAAAATTTCTTTTCATATAGTGCATTTTCACTATCTGTGAAGTTGATTTTCAAGTTTTTATTCATTAATGTGAATTCTGCAGTTATAATTTGGGATATGGAACAAACCAAAATTGTCACTTCAGTATTCATAAATTCTCTCTCTCTCTCTCTCTCTCTCTCTCTCTCTCTCTCTCTCTCTCTCTCTCTCTCTCTCTCTCTCTCTCTCTCTCTCTCTCTCTCTCTCTCTCTCTCTCTCTCTCTCTCTCTCTCTCTCTCTCTCTCTCTCTCTCTCTCATATGTGTATATACATCTAGCCTTCAGCCATGCATGACTAGGAAAATTAAGTGTGTATGTGTGTTGGCGTTCGTGCGTGTGTGCAAGCGTAAATGCATATATGTGCGGGTGCTATTCAGACCTTCATTTGTTTTTTTTGTTTTTTCCTATGAACCTGCATTGACATGTTTATAGCTAACGTCCTATTTAATGAGGAGCAACTTGCAAGTGTCTAGTTAGATTTGCTAGAAGTGAAGTAGTATTTCATTAGGGGTTGATAGCTCTTTTGTTTTGCTCTTGGGTGTTTTGGTTGTTGTAAGTTTACTTACCTTCCTGAATTTCTTTCTGAAACATGCACAATTTTCTTGGAGTGATTCTGCTTTGTATCTTGTTGACAGGTGGAATTTGTTACTCTGAGGCCTACTATAGAATGTGTGTGTGTGTGTGTGTGTGTGTATTTACAAATATATAAAATTATGTTGGTATGGCATTGTACCTGTAAGGAATGTGCTTTATTGTTGTTAATGTTTTCATGTCTTGGGCTAGGACCTTCAATATTTACATACATATATCTATATATCTATCAGTATATATCTGTATCTATCTGTCCATCTGTTTACTCAAAGGATTTTTGCTTAGGGGTATCTCATCACATTGTTTCCAATAGTCTATTTTTTTTATGTCTTGGATACAAAATGTTTCTTTAGTTTACTTTGGGGACTTCAG
>NC_087152.1:14990000-15007500 GCF_035594125.1 Scylla paramamosain
TGCAAAAAGCCATATAGTCCAGCAAAAAGCCATATAGTCAAAAGTTTTATCTGTCATGTCCATCCATAAATGTGTGTGTGTGTGTCTACATGAGAATGTAAGGGAATAAGAAGAGCTGCAAGACACCATTGTTCCACACGTGGCAGTCCCTGTATGAAATTTCCATCTGCCATGTTCTTTCATAAATGTGTGCGTGTGACTGATTATCAAGTAATTTTGGACGTTCAAAGTTCCTTGATCAATTATTTTTTATTTTTTAAATTATTTCTTCATTCTTGGACGGCCCACACACAAAAGTTATTTTCGTAGTTTAATTAATGCTTGGTTATATGGGGCAATTCGTGCTCACTCTGGTTTTGAAATCCAGTAATACAGTTCATAATTAAAAGAAAACTATGTTGCTTTTTTGTCACTTAAATGAGATGATGAAAATTATACCAGCTATAATGTGAAATATTTTGTCTGGATAAAAGTTTTTAGGGAAATTCAGTAAAAAGAGTAAGTTGTATAGATGCAAGCACATGCGTAGTTATATAATAAATAGCTACTGATACTATGTAGACCGTTTACTCTATTTATTTATTTCTTTATTAATTTTTTTTTTGTGAAATGAATTTTGGAAATATTAAAAAAAATAATGAAGATAATGGTAGTGATGATGATGATGATGATGATGATGATGATAATAATAATAAATTATTATTATTATTATTATTATTATTATTATTATTATTATTATTATTGTTATTATTATTATTATTATTATCATTATTATTATTGTTGTTGTTGTTATCACGATGGCTACTGTTTCTTTTTATTGATGGTAACAATACTTAGTAAAATTATAACTTTCACAATACTGGTAATGACCATCATTATGTTGTATTTTCTGCCTTTGTAACCTCTCCAATCTTTTCACACACACACACACACACACACACACACACACACACACACATTGCCTTTCATAACACAGGCTGCATTGTCTCGAAATCGTAACACAGGTCATACTGAGGACAAATATTATTGTTGCACCTTGACTCATCGCCCGAGCTATTCCCTTATGTACATAAATTAGCTAGTGAATCCAGAGGAGTAGAGAATAAGTCGTGAACACATGAAAACAATTGAAACTTCAGTATGTTAAAATTATAAACGCATTATAGACTTTACACCGGTACACAAAGAACGCCGTGGGCCCCAAGTACAGGTTGTGTCAGGAAGCATTGACGGGTGATGAGATAATCACCAGGGGAGGAGACGGGAACGAAGGGATGCGATAATTGAGCACAGCAGGGGGGGCACGCGCCCTTTGTGGCTAGCGTGAGTGACGAAGAACGCTCCACCTGAAACTTCTTTATCTAAATGCTGCTGTAGATATTTTTATTTCTCTACACTGCTTTTATGATAAAAAAAAAATATTTGCTATTCGTTTTATTTAAAGATTCTAGGATTCGTATATTTGTTCTTTCATGTATTTTCCTCTTCTTCTTTTTCTTCTTTATTATTATTATTATTATTATTATTATTATTATTATTATTATTATTATTATTATTATTATTATTATTATTATGTTATTTATTTTTTTAGCAATGTGTTTCTATAACTCGGAGTTCTCATGAAGACCTTTTGCCATTGATAATACCTCATCTAGAACTATAAAAACACACTTGAAAACTCTAACCTCCACCATAGAGCCTGTTGAAAGTTGTCAGGATAAAATGTCCCTTTCATCCCTTTAACTGGTAAATGAAGGAACTCTGCCTGTTTTTATTTTCCCCATTCCTGTGACATGAAGTGTCATAGAGATGAGTGTCTGGACGGGTGTAAAACAAAATTGGCAACGGTTTCAGATTTTTTAGTATTTTTGAGAGCGGCAAACTATTAGCAGCCTTTTATAATCATATCGTATTTATTTATTTATTTATTTATTTATTTTCCGTGTGCTTCTGGCCGGTCCCCACTTATAAAAAATTGTTCACGAATAGGCTGGCTGGGCTACACTGCACGTGACGGTGCTAAGGTGAAAGTTATAAAAGAGGAGAAGGTTGGGAACCAGTGGTTCCCAACCTTCTCCAAGTTCATTTACCCTTCTTTTGAGAAATTCATGTACACTCGCGCCTTGAACGATTAATTAAAAAAAAAAAAAAATTTTTCTCTAGTTTCAAGAGCGAAAATATGTAAATGAAAGTATTACTTTATTAAAATATATATTTATTTAAATATATAAATGAAAGTATTAGTACTTGACCCTAAAAAAAAAACTGTAATGTAGGTGTTAAACGTATATTAAAACAGAATGCTACATCTCAAAACAAGCGCGAGTTGCGTCTCTCTCTCTCTCTCTCTCTCTCTCTCTCTCTCTCTCTCTCTCTCTCTCTCTCTCTCTCTCTCTCTCTCTCTCTCTCTCTCTCTCTCGTGTGTGTGTGTGTGTGTGTGTGTGTGTGTGTATATATATATATATATATATATATATATATATATATATATATATATATATATATATATATATATATATATATATATATATATATATATATGGCTGAAGAAATTGAAACAATTTTACCACTCAAGGATGGTGAACATGAAAACTACAAAAAGGCATATTTAGAAACAATCTGAAAAACAAGAGGAAAGAAACTAAAATTACAGTAACTACATTCACAGCAGCACCAATAACCAATCCAAAAATCGACAAGAGCTGATAAAAAGGTTAATCACGTAATCTGAAAGGGATCATACTCATACATAGAAAGAAAAAAAATGTGTTTACAGATAGGCTGGTTGGGCTACATGCACGTGACAATACCACGCTGAACGATACAAACAGATCATAATTTTCTCTGACAATATACTATTCATTAAGAGGCAAATATCCTCTGTGGCCATTGTGATGACACCATTTTCCATTTCATTAGCAGCCTAGAAAAAGGCCACCAGCCATCTGAGCTGGACAAGAGGTCCACACTCAGCAGTCAGTTACAGAAGGCATCCATACAAATATGTTAACAGCGGCATCCAAGCAGCACCTCTTTAGGGCGACAGTGGCCGTCATGAGTGCACACGCGATTGCAAGAACGTTGAATTATTATTATTATTATTATTATTATTATTATTATTATTATTATTATTATTATTATTATTATTATTTTATTATTATTATTAAATTATTATTATTATTAATTCTTGTTTTCGTACCGTTCCATATACTCTGAATTCATAGATATAATTTCAGTATACGTTTTAGGGACTGGTATCTCAGATGGCCTTCCCTTTTTTCCTTTTTTTTTTTTATTTTCCTTGGCCGGAGCCTTTACATAAAAGATACATAAATAAAATAAATGATTAAATAGAAAAAAAAATGTACGACTCATCTTTCAATATTTACATTGTTATATCTTCAACCATAAAGTGTGAAGTACGAGTAATTATAATAATAACAGGTGGGCTTGGCTTTACGTAGGACATCACGGAAGAGAAGGCGACTCCATAGCTTTGGAGGCTGTGTGAAGTAACAGAAATAAACAATATCACAAATTAAATAGGAACTAGGAAGCTAGTGAAGATATCGAAAAGACACAGAGAAGAAGACTGCAGTTGTACTCCCATTTTAATTAAGAGAAGGGAAAGAGGCATATATGGGGAGAAGAATGATAGAGATGGATATACTAGGAGACGAAGAGAGACAGTAGCGGAGGTGGATGAGCTGCGTAAGGGAGGACTTGGGAGAAAGAAGTTTGTCGGAGGATGATGTATATGGCTGGGCCGAGTGGTGGAGGTGAGTTGTCAGTAACATTGATCTCCATATAGACGTGGATAAAGGTAAAAAAAGAAGCCGAGAATGACATCACTGGTCTAGTTTTGTTCTAGAGGGAGGGATGTATGGCTTCACAGCGAGCATCTTCATGATAAAATAAATAAACACACACACACACACACAAAAAAAAAAAAAATAAAAAAAATAAACAACAAAAAAGATTGAGTGAATAAGTAAATAAATGAATTAAAAAGTAAATAAACATATAGATAAATAGAATAGATAATAGAAAATGAATAGAAAAAAAAACTTACTTTTGGGTTATGTTAGCATATATTTTGCTCTTGATTTTCATGCTATGGCTAAACAACGGTAGAGTGCGCGTGTCCAGTGAACGGTCCAGTGAACGTAAACGACGCCTTCCGTCGCTCACTGAAATGAAAAGGAAAAAAGATCTGGTTGAGTAAGGCTTTTCAGATCGAAGGGTCTCTTGAACGTTTTATATAGCTCCAGCTTAGTTGTCAGTTATCACATTATAGCATAATTATCAATTTTACTCATTCGCTGCACACTTTTACTGTTTGTTCTTAAACAGCGCCTCGATTAATTTTAACAGATCTAGTGGAAGTTACTGGGGTTTTCAGAGATGTTTTCATGATTATAATGACAGTTTTACAAGAATTCTGGATCGTCATTGAGAAAGAAACATGGATGAGAATTCGGCTACTCATTTCTGTGCCCCTTGAAAATAATTCCAATGAGAACCTAAAGTGCTTAAGAATACGTGCCTTTGTGTTTAGTAAATCCGGATGCAGAAACCTTTAGAATAAGTATTGGCAGTCAAAAGTAACTTACCTTTCCTATTTCCCCCACCTAGGAAAACTCACAGCAGGAAGATCGTCCATAGGGATTTTTGCACAACTTTTTGCATTCAGCCTGCGCTATATATATATATATATATATATATATATATATATATATATATATATATATATATATATATATATATATATATATATATATATATATATATATATATATATATATATATATATATATATATATATATATATATATATATATATATCTTTTGATTCCAATAAAAAAAAAAAAATGCCCACTGAAATGCCAGTCCCATGAAAAGGTCCAAAGCGATAGTAAAAAAAATTGAAGGATAAGTGTCTTGAAACCTCCCTCTTGAAGGAATTCAAGTCATAGGAAGGTGGAAATACAGAAGCAGGCAGGGAATTCCAGAATTTACCAGAGAAAGAGATGAATGACTGAGAATACTGTTTAACTCTTACGTTAGAGAGGTGGACAGAATAGGGGTGAGAGAAAGAAGAAAGTCTTGTGCAGCGAGGCCGCGGAAGGAGGGGAGACATGCAGTTAGCAAGATCAGAAGAGCAGTTACCATGAAAATAGCGGTAGAAGACAGCTAGAGATGCAACATTGCGGCGATGAGAGAGAGGCTGAAGACAGTCAGTTAGAGGAGAGGAGTTGATGAGACGAAAAGCTTTTGATTCCACCCTGTCTAGAAGAGCAGTATGAGTGGAACCCTCCCAGACATGTCAAGCATACTCCATACATGGACGGATAAGGCCCTTGTACAGAGTTAGCAGCTGGGGGGGTGAGAAAAACTGGCGGAGACGTCTCAGAACGCCTAACTTCATAGAAGTTGTTTTAGCTAGAGATGAGATGTGAAGTTTCCAGTTCAGATTATAAGTAAAGGACAGACCGAGGATGTTCAGTGTAGAAGAAGGGAACAGTTGAGTGTCACTGAAGAAGAGGGGATAGTTGTCTGGAGGGTTGTGTCGAGTTGATAGATGGAGGAATTGAGTTTTTGAGGCATTGGACAGTACCAAGTTTGCTCTGCCCCAATCAGAAATTTTAGAAAGATCAGAAGTCAAGCGTTTTGTGGCTTCCCTGCGTGAAATGTTTACTTCCTGAAGGGTTGGACGTCTATGAAAAGACGTGGAAAAGTGCAGGGTGGTATCATCAGCGTAGGAGTGGATAGGACAAGAAGTTTGGTTTAGAAGATCATTAATGAATAATAAAAAGAGAGTGAGTGACAGGACAGAACCCTGAGGAACACCACTGTTAATAGATTTAAGAGAAGAACAGTGATCGTCTACCACAGGAGCAATAGAACGATCAGAAAGGAAACTTGAGATGAAGTTACAGAGAGAAGGATAGAAGCCGTAGGAGGGTAGTTTGGAAATCAAAGCTTTGTGCCAGACTCTATCAAAAGCTTTTGATATGTCCAAGGCAATAGTAAAAGTTTCACCAAAATCTCTAAAAAGAGGATGACCAAGACTCAGTAAGGAAAGCCAGATCACCAGTAGAGCGGCCTTGATGGAACCCATACTGGCGATCAGATAGAAGGTTGTGAAGTGATAGATGTTTAAGAATCTTCCTATTGAGGATAGATTAAAAAACTTGGGATAGACAGGAAATTAAAGCAATAGGACGGTAGTTTAAGGGATTAGAACGGTCACCCTTTTTATGAACAGGCTGAATGTAGGCAAACTTCCAGCAAGAAGGAAAGGTAGATGTTGACAAACAGAGCTGAAAGAGTTTGACTAGGCAAGGTGCAAGCACGGAGGCACAGTTTCGGGGAACAATAGGAGGGACCCCATCAGGTCCATAAGCCTTTCGAGGGTTTAGGCCAGCAAGGGAATGGAAAACATCATTGCGAAGAATTTTAATAGGTAGCATGAAGTAGTCAGAGGGTGGAAGAGAGGGAGGAACAAGCCCAGAATCGTTCAAGGTAGAGTTTTTAGCAAAGGTTTGAGCGAAGAGTTCAGCTTTAGAAATAGATGTGATAGCAGTGGTGCCATCTGGTTGAAATAAAGGAGGGAAAGAAGAAGAAGAAGCAAAGTTATTGGAGATATTTTTGGCTAGATGCCAGAAATCACGAGGGGAGTTAGATCTTGAAAGGTTTTGACACTTTCTGTTAATGAATGAGTTTTTGGCTAGTTGGAGAACAGACTTGGCATGGTTCCGGGTAGAAATATAAAGTGCATGAGATTTTGGTGATGGAAGGCTTAAATACCTTTTGTGGGCCACCTCTCTATCATGTATAGCACGAGAACCAAGGTTTGGAACGTTTAGGTCGAGAAAAAGAGTGAGGAATGTACGCCTCCATGCCAGACACTATTAGCTCTGTTATGCGCTCAGCACATAAAGACGGGTCTCTGACACGGAAGCAGCAGTCATTCCAAGGAAAATCAGCAAAATACCTCCTCAGGTCCCCCCAACTAGCAGAGGCAAAACGCCAGAGGCACCTTCGCTTAGGGGGATCCTGAGGAGGGATTGGAAAATAGGACAAGATACAGATATGAGATTGTGATCGGAGGAGCCCAACGGAGAAGAAAGGGTGACAGCATAAGCAGAAGGATTATAGGTCGGGAAAAGGTCAAGAATACTGGGCGTATCTCCAAGACGGTCAGGAACACGGGTAGGGCGTTGCACCAATTGCTCTAGGTCGTGGAGAATAGCAAAGTTGAAGGCTAGTTCACCAGGATGGTCAGTGAAGGGAGAGGAAAACCAAAGCTGGTGGTGAACATTGAAGTCTTCAAGAATGGAGATCTCTGCAAAAGGGAAGAGGGTCAGAATGTGCTCCACTTTGGAAGTTAAGTAGTCAAAGAATTTCTTATAGTCAGAGGAGTTAGGTGAGAGGTATACAGCACAGATAAATTTAGTTTGAGAGTGACTGTAGTCATAGCCAGATGGTGGAAAACTCGAAAGATTCAAGAGCGTGGGCACGAGAGCAGGTTAAGTCATTGCGCACATAAACGCAACATCCAGCTTTGGATCGAAAATGAGGATAGAGAAAGTAGGAGGGAACAGAAAAGGGGCTACTATCAGTTGCCTCAGACACCTGAGTTTCAGTGAGGAAAAGAAGATGAGGTTTAGAAGAGGAGAGGTGGTGTTCTACAGATTGAAAATTAGATCTTGGACCTTTTATAAAGTTAGGCGTTATGAGACGTCTCCGCCAGTTTTTCTCACCCCCCAGCTGCTAACTCTGTACAGGGGCCTTATCCGTCCATGTATGGAGTATGCTTCACATTTCTGGGAGGGTTCCACCCATACCGCTCCTCTAGACAGGATGGAATCAAAAGCTTTTCGTCTCATCAACTCCTCTTCTCTAACTGACTGTCTTCAGCCTCTCTCTCAACCCCGCAATGTTGCATCTCTAGTGTTTTCTACCGCTATTTTCATGGTAACTGCTCTTCTGATCTTGCTAACTGCATGCCTCTCCTCCTCCCGCGGCCTCGCTGCACAAGACTTTTTTTTCTTTCTCTCACCCCTATTCTGTCCATCTCTCTAATGCAAGAGTTAACCGGTATTCTCAATCATTCATCCCTTTCTCTGGTAAACTCTGGAACTCCCTGCCATCTTATGTATTCCCACCTTCCTATGACTTGAATTTCTTCAAAGTTTCAAGACACTTATCCTTCAATTTCTGTCTACCGCTTTGGACCCTTTGATGGGACTGCCATCTCAGTGGGCTTTTTTTGTCTTTTATTCGATTTTTGTTGCCTTTGGCCAGTGTCCCTCCTACATAAAAGAAAAAAAAAATCATATTATCTAGTTGTTTTTATAGATACTTGCACTCTAACGTATTTTGCCATGCATCATTCTTTGCTGTAAATTGAGTTTCCCTTGCCAGTACATGAATACAGGATGTAACACGAGTTTCTGCGGATATTGCCAAAGGTGAAAGTACAGGTTATTCTAAGTTGAAAATATTCTGTGCACATATACATTTTGAGGCGTTATTTAGCCGTGGTATGAAATTCAAGTGTAGCCTGTCTACAGATACAACAGCCGGGCCAGGCGGGTAACCATGGCGGAAAAACACCCTTTCCACACACTCTACATTACTTAAAGTTATGTAATACAATCTGAACTTATTCACTGTCACGGTCTCGGAGGGAAACTGTGATCTGACTAACAATCAACTGATTTGTCGCTAGGCTCACTCTTTCCCACTCTCTGCCCGGACAGTGCCTGGTGCTACGCAGTCCATTATTTTATTTGTCATTTATTACATCCATACTATCATTGTGTAATGTTTATCGGTAATCGGTATTTGTCCATTGTTGTCACTCGTCTCGTCATGGGATACTGTAAAGCTCAAAAACTTGACTGAATTATTCACAATTTCAGATCCTCGCCATGGGCACCCACCTGACTCAGCCGTTGTATCTGTCGCCAAGCCACAATTGAATTTCATGCCACGGCTAAACGACGCTTCAGAATGCATGTGTGCATAGAACATTTTCCATTTAGAATAACTTGTGCCTTTACTTCTGGCAATATCCGCAGAAACTTGTATTACACCCTGTATATAATTCATGTACTAAGTGCTGTTAACCCGCCACTATTTCTGCTGTCAGCATTTCAAGGCACCAAAAATCCCTCGACCCAGCTTTTAACAGTGTACTGACAAGCGGCGGCAGTTCCATGTTGAATATATATATATATACGAGTATATATATATATATATATATATATATATATATATATATATATATATATATATATATATATATATATATATATATATATATATATATATATATATATATATATATATATATATATATATATATATTTAAAAGTCCCTCGAGCTAGCTTTCAACAGGGTACTGACAAGCGGCGGCAGTTCCACGTTGAATATATATATATATATATATATATATATATATATATATATATATATATATATATATATATATATATATATATATATATATATATATATATATATATATATATATATATATATAATGTTGAGTCATTAGGGAGTTTTGAAAGAAGATTAGACAAATTTATGGATGAGGATCTTAGATGGAAATAGGTAGGTACGTTTCATACATGGACTGCCACGTGAAGGCCTGACAGTTTCTTGCAGCTTGTCTTATTTCCTTTGTTTTTTCTCAAGTAAACTTTTCATTACCCAACTATGCTACTTTGCGTGTGAAGTTCACTCAGAGCGCTGACACGACTAAACCGTAGGAATAATTTGGTAGCTGTCAAAGCGTTACTGTTATGACAAAAAGAAAAAAAAAAGTTTCAGTCATAATTTCTTATAATATAGATTCGGAAGGTCCTTCTGTCCCTTCTTTATAAATTAATTCTCGGTGAGACTCTCCTACCTGACACGGTACTGATTCTCTCTCTTTCTCTCTCTCTCTCTCTCTCTCTCTCTCTCTCTCTCTCTCTCTCTCTCTCTCTCTCTCTCTCAAAACTGACTTCCTCTTCTTTTTTTTTTTTTTCCAATTTCAAATCTTGAAGGATAGACAATAATATGAAGATGGCAGATTAAATGAATACTGTTGGGTGAGTGTCAGAAAAGTAACCTGCAAGCTGGGACACTGTTATGATGAAAGACTTTTCTGTTTGAGACTTTTCCAGGTAATGCATCGCAAGCACTCCAACATCCTCAAAAGGGAAGCTATCACCTTTCCTGCAGGCATCACTCAGTTGGGTTCCTTTGGTGCTGGGGATCAAGAGTGTCTTCGCTGTTTTAAATGTTCTTTCATCTCTGGGTGGAACCGGTGCATCCGCGGTCACGAGTCGCCTAGGAAATATTTCAGAATCTCTAGAAAAGCAAGATTGTCACTTAAATGATCTGAACCCACTTCTGTTCGGATCATTCGAAACATTGGGCATTCGAAGTTCAGTATGGATTATGGCAGGAGTTCTCAACTTTTTGCAAGCTGAGTTCCCCCCCAAAGCTGGTTCAATGTAATAGGGGCCCCCCTTCTCCCTGCGCCGCCCACTAAACCCCCTCCCCAACTATGTCATCTTAGATCAGTGGTTCCCAAACTTTTTCTGATCTTTACCCACTTTTCATATATGATCCTCATCCATGGGCCGCCCCCCCTCTCTTCCCACCAATCCACATCTCGTGACTATAGTGACTGTTTGTAGTCTTACATTTATTTAGGTCCATTTTGAAAAGAACTCCGGCAATACCTGTAATTTTATTCATTCCACCTCATATTGTTGTTCTAGTAGGGTGGGCCTTGAGATTTTTATATGTACATAGCCTCAGCTTATGGTCCCCAAAATTTTGCTGTATGGTCCCCCCCGTGGGCCATAACCCACAGTTTGGGAACCACTGCCTTAGATAGATAGATAGAATCAGATAGATGGATAGATAGATAGATAGACTTTGCTGTATCTCCTTTGTACTAATAGCCAGTAAATCCGTGATTTTCCGTGATTTTTCCCCTCCCGTCCTTTGCTCGCTCTCCCCCCCCCTGCTACCCCACCGGAGAGTGTCCTCGGGGGCGCGCTCCCACGGCTGAAAACCACGGAATAATCCAACCACTACAATGGGCACATTCCTGTGAGATGCCCGGCTCTGTGGTAATGTAACGCTCTGTTATTCGTTAATCTTCTAGAACCGTGTTATAGATTTTGTAAGTGGTTTCCTGTAGTGACGATGACCGAGGACCATTTTCCAAGCTTTCTTCTTGTTTAAACTGAGCAGGCCATCTCTTAACCGTAGGGAGGGATGTTCTCTACTAGTGCCTCCACCAAGGCCTCGTAGATCCTTGATTACTAAACCCTCTATAAACGGTTCTGTCCATTTTGTCAAAACGGAATGACTCATAGATTTCACTAATCTGAAACAAAAAGAAAACTCGTCGTCATAATTTTTTTCCTCCTCCTCCTCCTCCTTTTGGGAATTAAATGATGAAAATGAGGACACGAGGATATTGGTGACTCGATTGTCCGGGAATAAGTGACAGAATTTTGTTCTCGTGCCACAACCCGTCATAAGAGGCACTGTTTACACGGAAGGCACCTGGATGACATAACTGGTGCTTTCAGTGACGTCACAAAAGATGCGAGCCAAAATACCCTGTTCCTCATCCACGTGGGAATAAACAACTTAAGAAGACAAGATCAGAGGCTCTTTTAGAAAGGTACCGAGAGATGATCCGGAAATATAAATAAAAAAGAAAAAAAAAATCATTTTCGGTATCCTTCCTAGAATTGATATGGGTAAATCATTCTATGATAACGTTCTGTACGAATTCGAGGCTCATCAATCTATGCAGAGAGGAAGGCGTTCAGTGTAAAAATTTGTGGAACAACTTCTTTAACCAGGGAACTCTTTTCAGAAACGATGGATTACACTTGAATTCAATAGGGTCAGCAAGACTTGGACGCCTCTTTCACGATCCGTTAAATGATTATACATCAAAAAGCGCGAGTCGGCAGGAACCTCGAAAGACAGCGTAGTAATTAATGATGAAAGTCCCCCATCTGTTCGCGAGAGTCTCAAGTCTTGTTATGTCAATGCACGTAGTTTTGAGAAATAAATTTTCATGATTTAGAAGAGATCGTGTACATTGAGGAACACGATGTCATCGGAGTAACAGAATCCTAGATTAATACATCAAACACAGATTTCTTAGCTGAATTTGCGGTTCCATGATACACTCTGTTCAGCTGTGAAAGAAAGTGCAGAGAAGGAAGTGGTGTGCTCCTCTACGTTAAGTCTGGTCTCCACCTTATCAAAAAAACTTACAGCAAAAATAGATAACATAAATGCCTCCTACATTCAACTCAACTTTAAATCTCACAAATTTGTAATTGGTATTATTTACCGACCGCCAAGTCAGACTCAAACTATAGATAACCAACTTTATGAGCAAATAGCAGCAATTTACCACCAAAATGAGTCAATTATTGTGGGAAACTTTAATTTACCAGTTCACAGATGGAGCGATCTATTAAATTCGCATTCGGGTTATGACGTACAGGAAAGAAGTCTAGACCAACTAGTAACGCATCCAGCAAGAGGTGAAAATATCTTAGACCTTGTTTTAATGACAAATGAAAACATCGTTAGTAATTTAGAAATCAGTATTCAGCACCAGTGACCACCGGGTGATTACGTTCAGTATGGATATTAATGAATATGGATATTAATGAATCAACAGCAAAGGGAAGTAGAGAAAAGGTACCTGACTATTCAATGGCAAATTTTAATAAATTAAGAAATATTCTGGCCAACTTTGACTGGAATGTAATCTTAGAAAATACTAACATTAACGTGGAAGACATTCACTTCAAAACTTAACGAAACTCTTGAAAAATCTGTTCCAATGAAAAATAAGCGAACAACCGTTAACGATAAACCCAAATGGTGGAAAGCGGTCATCAGAAACAGCCTCTCAGCCAAAAAACGTGCGTATCACAAATACAAACTGACTAAAAATAACGATGGCAAAGCAGAACATGATTGATTGCGGCGTCATTGTAAAAAAGACTTAAAAGAAACTGTAAGAAACTGTAAGAAAAACTTTGAACTTCACATTGCTAATGAATGTAAAACAAGTCCTAAGAAATTCTTCAAATACATTAGAAAGAAAAAAAGTATTAACCTCTACAATTGGCCTTCTTGTCTTGAAAAATGGCACACTGTCAACGAAATCCAAATGGCTGAGAATCCAAACGACTGCTTTGCATCCATATTCACCAATGAAAAACATTCTGAATATCTACCACCCACTCAACCCGTAAATAACACCTTTTTGAGCACGTGTACTTTCCAGGAAAAAAAAAATTTTAGACGCGATTAATGAAAAAAAAAAAAAAAAAATCAGGACCAGATAAAATTTCCCCACGAATATTGAAATAGGCTAAAAACGAGCTTGCAAAGCCTCTATCAATATTATTCAATAAATCATTGAACACTCGACAAGTCCTAGATGATTGGAAACTAGTTGATGCTGCATATATATATATATATATATATATATATATATATATATATATATATATATATATATATATATATATATATATATATATATATATATATATATATATATATATATATATATATATATATATAAGAGATAAATCTCAACCTCATAATTACCGTCCCATAAGCCTCACATCTATAGTTGGTAAGCTTATGGAATCAATGATACGGGATAAAACGGTAAAGTTCCTTGAAAATAATGATTTCATAAAGGACGCTCAACATGGATTTAAAAATAAACGTTCATGTTTAACGAATTTACTGGACTTTTTTTTTCACGACGTGTATAATATGTATGATAATACCAGGATAGTGGATATAGTGTATTTTGATTTCCAAAAGGCATTTGATAAAGTTCCCCATAAGCACCTCTTACATAAACTTAAAGCTCACTGCATATCAGGTGACCTCGCTGCGTGGATAGACTGTTGATTGACAGACCGCAAACAGTGAGTAATAATTAATGGTAATTTTTCAAACTGGATCAGTGTAAATAGTGGCGTTCCTCAAGGATCAGTCTTAGGGCCAATTCTCCTCATAATATATATGATTGACATGGACGAAGGGATCATAGGTAATTTGTCAAAATTCGCTGATGATACTAACAAGACTGACTCACCAAACCAACGTCAAGTTTTGCAAAAAGACATAGACAATCTCATTAAATGGTCAGAAAAGGGGCTTATGAACTTTAATTTTGATAAATGCCACGTATTGCATACTGGAAACAGTAATCCACAAGATAATTTTAAAATGAGTAACACTCCCATCAAAAGTGTGGATGCCGAAAAAGATCTGGGAGTTTTAGAGTCAAAAGATCTTAAACCAAGCAAACATTACACCGAAGTCGTCAAAAATGACAATAAACTAATAGGCTTCATAGGAAGATCTTTCACATTTAAATCAGAGAAAATCATTTTGACCTTGTACAACTCACTCATACGTCCACATCTTGAATATAACGTACAGTTTTGCTCACCTTACTGCAAAAAGAATATCAAGAAATTAGAAAAAATACAACTCAGAGTAACAAAAATTATCCCAAGGCTTCGCAATAAACCCTACGAGGAACGCCTTAAAGAACTAAATCTATTCTCCGAAATATTAGGATTGCATGTACGAGTAGGTTGTATGTAGTAGAAGTAAACCTCATCTCTCTACTTTCCTCTAAAATTCCATGTTGTTTTTCTAAACAACATGGTACCATTTCCTTTTTCCTGCCAGCTTCGGTTAGAAGGATTGGGGGTGGGGAGGAACCTTCTGTACTATCCTCTCTCTCTCTCTCTCTCTCTCTCTCTCTCTCTCTCTCTCTCTCTCTCTCTCACTAATAGTTAGGGTAGACTAGTTATCCAGACAGCCTTGTAAGGACGTCAGGGTCTGTTGCTGTTTGGTCTTCCTTTGTATTAATTTGTATTCCTTGTTTCCTCCTCCTCATCGTCACACATGTTAGTATTGCCAACATCATGTGTAATATACGACACATAATTATGTACCGAGTGGCTGTGACATTCTGGGAGGTGCATGCGGTGCTGCATTATATAAGATGGTGCTGCCGCATGTCGAGGTTCACTTGGGCCCTTCCTGCCTCCTGCCGTGGACAGAGTCGCTCCTCCGCACCACACCTCCGCCTGGGGTCTTCGCTTAGTGACGCCACCGGCCTGCAGGGAGGCTTCCAGCGGCAGGTGATGGGGGCTGGAATACTCGCGTTATAGTGATTTCGGTTGTGACTTTAGTATAACAGCAACATATACTTATGATAGTTACTGGAGAAAATGCCGTCCCATCTCCGAAAAGAAACATGTTTCTACGAGCGATTAAGGTTCTTGTGGCTGCATTCTTCAGGTCTCTCCCTGAGGTCAATTGCACGGCGGTCTGGCAGGAGTCCATATACGGTGCGGCGCTGGCTGTGCTGGTGGGAGAAATGTGGACGCCTCCACAAGCCAATCCGGAGTCAGAGGCGCTGCAGAGCTCCGGTTGCACACGGTGATGGGAATCTCACCCCAAGCATGACGGAAGGAAACCTCTCCGTCACTGAAAAAGCACTGTTACTTCATTGGTTGAATACTGTTCCCATGAAATCACCGCCATACGCCTTTACCAAAACTCTCTTCCTTGATCCTGAAGTGTTCTATCAGAGTATTTATGGAACTCTAGCATGAATTTAATTATTAAGAAAAAAAGTTTATGGTGTGTTTGAAATTCTGCATCGGCAGCAACAGTGAAGGGATATTTTCAAGGTTATAACTACCACTTTCAATGAAATAAATAAGTAATTATATATATATATATATATATATATATATATATATATATATATATATATATATATATATATATATATATATATATATATATATATATATATATATATATATATATATATATATATATATATATATATATATATATATATATATATATATATATATATATATATATAAAATTTATAAATAGATATATTCTTTAATTACTTCCCTAAATAAAATTATCAGCGAGAGTTACCGGACAGACAAACCTATCCTAGAGTTTTGCTTGAGTTACTGCTCCTGCGTCACCTTCATCATTAGTGATGGTCTGGGAATGTGTAGGGAATAGTACAGCGACATATGAATAATAATAATAATAATAATAAAAAAGAAAAAAAAAGTTCGGAATAAAAGTAGAGATAAACTACAGATTATAGCTGAACTTCCTTATCAGGAAGATTTAGTCTACAGCAGCAACGTAAAACGTATTACATAATTTTGTGCATATTGCCCAATGTCACTAATGAGTGTTTTTATCCTCTTCGCCAGCCACGATATGGAGTTTTTGGCCCCCTTCTGTATTTGGTTGTCCTCAGTGTCCTGGCTTGTGCTGGCATTCATGGCTTCGTTGGAGGGTACTTCGGGTTAGTCTCTATTGCCTTGTTGCTTGAATTTAAGATTTTTACCTTGAAAATGAAATATTGTTTGAATGTGACACTTTCTCTTGACCATATGTGTCAGTACTTCAGATATCGGCATAAGTATCACAATAACAGCCGTGCTGTCACCTGGACACAGCCGTGAAGGACAGCTGGGATGCTGACGCGACCACGGCGGTGAGAAACGTTCTGCTGGCGTCATCAGAAGGTGACTCGTCTCTCATCATTATTGCAGAAAACAGATTGATGGTGAGGCTTTGCGTTTTGTCGTTTGTGGATGAGATAGTTTTAAATCTTAGGGTTCAATGAATACTGGCTTGATGAAACAATGATAATTATTCTAGATTGGAGTAGAAACATTCATCGGGGCCTTTCGAGGCGTGGCGGTGTTTGAGGAGGCCACGAATGGGTCGCAGCTCTCCCAGGTGGTCACGCATGCCCGTCAGGTAGGACTTGAGGGGAGGCTGGTGTGTTTCTGTCGCTACAATTGCTCTTATGTTATGATAATGGTGGTGCTGCTGGTATTAGTGTTGGTGATATTATTATTGGTATTAGCATCATTACGGCTACTTCATTCCCACCTTGTGTCCTGGGCCGTGTGGTTTTCGGATAGGTGCGGGTGGCATCGTGGATGGTCGTGGTGGTGGTGGTGAGTGACAACCCAGTCTTCCTGGCCGCCTTCGCCCAACAGGCCCGTGAGGGTCGCCTGCTGGTGTGGGCCACGAGGCTCATTGTGGTGAGCCGCCGCGCCCCACACCGCCTCCACCCGCTCCACCAGACTCTCGCCCTTACCAACTCCCTCCTGCTGCTGGTGGATGGCGCGGCGGGGGTGAGCAGGTGTGTGTGTGTCTATGTGGAGGCTGTGCTGCACACAGACAAGCCTCTCATGTACTGTACTGTTTTCATGACCACCATGTGACTGTCTGGTTCTCTGTATGCTTGTGAACACTGTCACAGCCAAGCAGAGTACCGCTGTTCCAGGGCTGCTGGTTGGGTGGTAATGCCATACCAACGACCTGGCGTCGCCCCGCTGCGGGTTGC
>NC_087152.1:15010000-15015000 GCF_035594125.1 Scylla paramamosain
GGGGCTTCCTGTTGCCCCTCGCCCCGTGGGTGTGGATCGTGCTGCTATTCGTTTTGTTTCTGTCTGCTGCCTTTCACTTCCTCTTCATTAAGTTTTCGCGGGAACGTCTGGATAACAAGAGAAACTTAACCACAATAAACCTACATTTCGTCAGCATAATGTTACGGCAGTGTGAGTTTTCAACGCTAATATAACAACATCACACTAATTTAATTAGCTTTTTTATTTTTTCTGTGATGCAAGGCATTTATTATTATATATTATTAAGATTAAATCCATATTCTATGACACATTTGCATACCTAGTTAGATATAATATTCACATTTCACATTGGACTGATGTACATAAATCAGTATACATGGCAGCATCTTAACCCACGTGAAATCTCCGACGCTGGCAGCCGTGTGGATGGACGACGGCGGGTGGTGGTGGCAGCGAGTGGTGCTGGGCGTTTGGATGCTAATGACCATGGTGCTGACGCGGAGCTACGAGGGCAACCTTATGTCACTGCTGGCCGTGAGACATTTGCCCCAGCCTTACCAGACCCTCAGGGACGTGGTGGACGATCCCTCGGTGGTCATGGTATGGCACAAGCAGGGAGCACCCATTCAGTCAGTTATGGTACGTAAACACACACACACACACACACACACACACACACACACACACACACACACACACAGCTACTCTAACACCGTAGGACGATCGGTTAACAAGAAGTTTGTCATCTTATTTTGGCACAGATTGCAGTTTTAATTTGAATGTATGTGTATGAAGAATTTGTCATAGAAAGGATGCTACGTCTGGGATCTTCAACGAGGTGAAAGCGAGTGAGGAGCAAGGGCGCCTGCTGGTGTTGCCGCTAATCGAGTATCCTACCATCCTTGACAAGGTTGTAAATCAAAGAATAGCGATCATAGACTACGTGAGGATAACGAGGGCTACCAGAAGTAGACATTTTTCTCTTACCGGTGAGTAAGAGGCAATTTCACACGTATAACACTAGCAAACAAAGGATGGTTCCCTGAAGGAGTGTTAAAGTAGTAATGACATGGATGCAAATGAAAATTAACATTTTAAGATGTGCAGACGTCTTTATCTATACAGAGCAAGGACGGTAAGACGAAAAATACATCCCCATTGCTTGTAGAAATTGACTTAAGGTCTATTATTTTTCATGAATGTGGTATAGCGAGTTTTGGTCTTTCTCTAGGACGATGTGACTTCTACATTGGGCAGGAAAATATTATGGCTCATCCCGTTGCTATGATCAGCCAGAAAGACAGCCCCCTCATCCCATCTCTTAACGCACGGTGAGGAATACACTTTCAGGCAAGAATCGTTGAATGTTCAGTGCTCCAGATATTTTTCTTACTAAGGCATTAAAAAGTTCTACGTACGTAGTATTACTGATATTTTGTATAGACCATGTGTGAATGATATGAAGGTTACTGAAAGTTTACATGTTTAAAGTTTTTACATACCGAAGATGGGATTACAAATGATCGTCTCATAAAGACGAAAAGGTAAAAAATTGTGTGACCAGATAATTTTTATCACTATTTGTCTTCTTGCAACCATGTCTCCGACATTCAACGATAATTGGGGACGACATCAGCGACAAATTGTCAGTAGACGAGGTTATCTGGTGACCTCTAACGACATGATCGGCGAGATTCGGCGAATCATGAAAAACACAATTAAAAGCTCATTTCCAAGCATAGCGGAGCTGGATTTTTCTGTCTTTCTTATATAAACAATTATGTCAGTGTTTTCCTAAAAGAATTAAAAAGTTTATAAACCTTTTCAACATTACAGAATAACGTCCATGACCGAGGCTGGACTTTATGACTATTGGAACAACGAAGGAATCGCGAATTACAGTGCATGTGAGCGAGTGCCGACCAAGATCACCATCAGTTCGTCGCTCTCTCTCAGACAGTGCTGGGTAAGGAGATTTTTTCTTTTTTTCTGAGTCAGGCAGTACCGGTTAGGAGTCTTGCTGTGACGCAACTAGTACATTGTGCATTTTCTCCTCTACTTAACCCTTACATTTCTTTGATACATGATTTTAGCACATGTTGATAAATGAGTTAAGATGAATTCAGTAAAATAATTTTTATGGACGTACATGTATGATTGTTTAACGCTAAGGTGTATTAGTGAGAAAAGCAACACAGCGTATATCCCGCAGGCCATGTTGGTGGTTCTGACGGGAGGGCTGGCAGTGGGTCTCCTCACTCTTAGCGTGGAGGTGGTGCTTGCTGGAATCTTGCGTCACTGATTATTATAATGGTGAGCCTCTTTTTGCTTGCGCTAGCTAGTGTTTGTGTGTGTGTGTGTGTGTGTGTGTGTGTGTGTGTGTGTGTGTGTGTGTGTGTGTGTGTGTGTGTGTGTGTGTGTGTGTGTGTGCATGCGTGCGTGCGTGCGTGCGAGTGTGTGTGTGTGTGTGTGTGTGTGTGTGTGTGTGTGTGTGTGTGTGTGTGTGTGTGTGTGTGTGTGTGTGTGTGTAAAAAAGCCATCATGAATAGTTATTGCATTACGTGCAGAGATTACCTTTGTCTTCACCTCGTCTGAATGAAATGCAATTATAACTAGAATTATAGACATTAATTCTTACCATAATCTTCCTTTGTAGGTAGGAACAGAGTGCTCTTCTCATAAAGAGAACATCAAGACGAGTATTACAACGTCTACATGTTATGAGAAAAACTCTCATCCCATACCCTAAAGAAAACACAATTATAGTTCATATTAATAATTCTCACTTTTATCGTAGAATTATTCGAAGCATCCCAGACAGTCATTACATTTAGTCTGTCATAGCCTTGTCCATGGCTTCAGTATTCTGTGTTATTTTCGGATTAATTTTAATAATCAAAAGGATCCTTGAGAAACCCCCGCGCCATGTCATTGGAATAAAAACGGTAAAGGAGACGTGTTTCATAACCTGTTATTTCTTTTACTACATTGCCACGGAATGAGACATACATAAAGATACATATATACGCATGCACACACACACACACACACACTCTCTCTCTCTCTCTCTCTCTCTCTCTCTCTCTCTCTCTCTCTCTCTCTCTCTCTCTCTCTCTCTCTCTCTCTCTCTCTCTTCTTTCTGTAAGCAAATGCTAAATGCTTACTTTTTTTTTTTTTTTTTTCGCAGTCTACAATACTGTTCAATTACTCAAACATTTCGGGACTAGCTCGGGTTGACAGGTTATTTCGTCAGCAGCTGTCAGTGACTGACATTCTGGGAGGTGTTGGCGTTCCTGCATTATATAAGATGATGCCGCGGCATGTCGAGGCTCACTAGGGCCCTTCCTGCCTCCTGCTGTGGACAGACCCGCTCCTCCACACCTCGCCTCTGCGCCTGGGGTTTTGCCTTGGCGACGGCACCGCCCTGCAGGGAGGCTTCCACCAGCAGGTGATGGAGATCGAATACACGCATATATGTGGCAAATATTAATTTTATGTAGTGATTTTAGGAACGATGTAACAAATACTTATGAAAGTGAATAGAGAAAATGGCATCCTATCTTCGAAAAGAAACGTGTTTGTACGAAAGGCTGAGATTCTTGTGGCTGCGCTCTGCTGGTCTCTCTCTGAGGGCAATTGCACGGCGGTCCGGCAGGAGTTTATACACAGTGAGGCGCTGGGTGTCCCGATGGGAGCAGCATGGACGCCTCCGTAGTCAAGTCCAGGATCAGCGGTTCTGCCGAGCTGTGGCTGCACACACTGATAAGAATGTCACTCAAGGTATGACGGAAGGGAACCTCTCCGTCACTCAGAAAGCACTGTTCCTCCCTTGGCTGAATGCCGCCATGGAATCAACGTCTTACACCTTTACCGACACTCTCTTCCTTGACCCTCAAGTTTTCAGTTTTTTTTTATGGGACTCTGAAACTAAACTAATTCACAACAAAACAGTTTATGAACGTTTTAAATTTTTGTATCAGCAGCAACTGTGAAGCGATGCTTCCGGGATTATTGCCACTTCCATTGAAATATATAGGTAAATAAATGCGTGAACATAATTCTTTTATTGTCTATTTATTCCCTTAAATTAGATTCCCAGTGAGTCACCAGGCAGATGAATCTGTTTGAAATTTAGATTTAGTTATTGTACCTGCGTCACCTTCATCGTGAATGGCGGTCTTAGAGGAAAGTTCATTAATAAGAGTTCTGACTCGCGCTAGGTGAGACTTCTCTTAAGGACGAAGATGTCATTAGCTTTGTTGGAAGTATTTGTGTGTGTGAATATATATATATATATATATATATATATATATATATATATATATATATATATATATATATATATATATATATATATATATATATATATATATATATATATATATATATATATATATATATATTTTGAGCGTATATACCGGCAGGAGATTCTATTACACATGTTTCATTAAATGTGATCTGTAGATCAGCATTTGTTATTTTCTTAAAGATATTTTCTTTATATCTTATAAGAGTCTTATTCTTTTTCGAAATTTGCTTGATGACTTCGCCGTAGCTATACATGCTTGCTATATCGCGATTTCATGGTTCCTCAACTCTTCCTCAGTAGCTGTGGAATGACTGGACAGGTAATAGATAACAGTTTGTATAAGTAAGTGCGCACAATTCGGGGTTACAGCAAATGACAGGGAAGAGAGGGAGAGGTACAAAGCAAGAAAAACAGAAAATACAAGTAATAGTTATAGTGACTGCTGGAGAGACTGGTATTTATGTCGTGAGTCGAGGCGTTGCTCTGAGTCGTAAGCGGCGCTGATTGGCTGGTACAGCGCGACTGGTGGGCTCATTATGTGGGGGCGGTGGGAGGCGGTGATTGGTTGGTTCCGGTTGGCTGGTGGGCTTACTCTGTGTCGGCTTACTCATGCTCGGCAGAACCTGTAACTCCTCGGCCTGTACATTGAACCTGGGAGTGAATTCTTTTATATATAGTGCTGCACCATAGAACACAGTGTAAACCATGC
>NC_087152.1:15020000-15062500 GCF_035594125.1 Scylla paramamosain
AGTCCTGAGGTAGACCCGTGGGGCTTTCTGCTGCCCCTCGCCCCGTGGGTGTGGGCGGCTCTGCTATCAACCTTTCTCCTTCTCTCTGTCACCTCATCCTTCCTCTTCAACAGATTTTCAGAGGAAGACTTGGGTAGCAACGAAATCTTTGCCTCAAATATGCTATATTTTGTCAGCATCGTGTTTCGTCAGTGTGAGTTACCAACATTACACAGCAATGTAATGCATTTACAAGTTGACGCTTTGGTCTCTCTTGTTGTGGTGCAAGACATTCTCCAAATGTAAATAAGTCCCGTCCATCACATTTATTCTAGCATTGCATTATGTTTAGATATGTATCACAGTTTGCAGACGTAATTTTCACGTCTCACACTGGAATGATGCAATTAAGTCAGTGCCCACAGCTGTCTGGTAACACATCTGTAACTCCCAGCGCTGGCAGCCGTGTGGATGGGTGAGGGCGGGTGGTGGTGGCAACGCGTGGTGCTGGGCGTGTGGATGCTGATGACCATGGTGCTGACGCGCAGCTACGAGGGCAACCTTATGTCACTGCTGGCCGTGAGACACCTGCCCCAGCCCTACCAGACCCTCAGGGACGTGGTGGACGACCCCTCCGTGGTTATGGTCTGGCACAAGGAAGGAGCACCCATTCAATCGGTTATGGTGCGTAAACACAAAGAGTTGCTTTAACGCCGTCGAAGGATCGGTTAACACCAAATTTACCATTATTTTGTGGCATAGATTGCAGTTTTAACTTGAATGTATGTGCATGAAGGATTTGTCATAGACAGGACGCTACGTCTGGGATCTTCCACGAGGTGAAGTCGAGTGAAGAGCAAGGGCGCTTGATGGCGTTGCCTTTAATCAAATATCGCTCCGTCCTGGACGAGGTTATAAGTCAGAAGATAGTGATCATAGATTATGAGAGGATAACGAGAGCTGCCAGAGGAGAACATTTTTCTCGTACAGGTGTGTAAGAGGTGATTTGCTACACACACACACACACACACACACACACACACACACACACACACACACACACAACAGGTGTTAATAGTAACCACTAAGGTGAATTCCAGACCTAAAAGAATAAACTTATGAGGATGACCTGTGAAAATTCAAAAGGTTCTCATATCACGAGGAAGAGACAAAAGAGAGTTTTAATGGATAATTGGTAAAGGCATGTAAACTTAAAAAAAAAAAAAAAAGCTGGAGACAAAAAAAAATATGGCTATACATAAAAGTTGACACTGAAAGATGCGAAGACATCGACCTTTTGAAAGTTAATTTTTGTACGGTGAAAAAAAAAAAGAGAGAAAAAAAAACTATGTAAGAGGTATCAGTTGTCATATATATAGTTTAGCAATAATTTATTCTTTTTAGGTCTGTGTGACTTCTACACAGGACAAGAGAATATCCAGGCCCATTCCGTTGCCATGATCAGCCAGAAAGACAGTCCCCTCATTCCACCTCTCAATACACGGTGAGGAACAAACATTTGGAAATGAATTGTGGCATGTTCCGTGTTGGAGATGTTTTCGTTTCTGCGCTAAGACACAAATTTTTCATCTGCATGTAGAATTTGAATAATCTAAAAGCTATTGAAAACTACTTGTTTAGAGCTCTGAAAATGTGATTACAAACCATTAAGCAGTATGGTCGAAATCGCTGAATTTTGGGTGACTTCAATCATTGTTTGCCTTGGATGGTCGTAATATCTGTGACGATCGACGACGACAAGCGTCTGTTTCATGTCAGTGACCACTGATGACATGTACCACCATGGTCGTCGAAAATTGGCTGACAACCAGTGGCCAGGCGATAAAGTCGTAGATCAATGGTTGCTTTTGTGGATAAAATCTGCGACTACTGACATTTTCATACAGTCTGGTCGGCAATTATTAACATCCCTTTGCCGTAAGGTCAGTGAACATCAGTGACGATCTCTAGTGGGGAGATCAGCACTACTGACAACTCTGACTTATTGTTAGAGGTTGTTGGTGATCAACCTTATTGTTTGATCACTGACAACCTCCTGTAAAACTTGGCGAGGGGACAGAATGAAGTTAGTCACCTAATAAAATGTGAGACGTATAAGAGGACGAACGGACATTTGAACTGATGCTTAGTGGTGCGCCTGCTGGTGATACTGGTAGAAGATGTACATGTAGGAAAACAGAAGGGAGGGTAATGCTTTACGTAAAAAGTAGTGGGCAGCATGGTTGACTGGAGCGTGGCATACTCATGTAAAGCAACTTCCCTTTTTTCCTTATAGTCATTTTTGAGATTTTACTGGAGGTGCTGCTACATGTAACACTAGGTGTGAAGGACAAATTGAAAATATCCTTTTAAATATAATAATGTTAGCAAATAACATGGGGTGAGAGGTAGATGGGAATGAACGAACGTTTGCATTGTTGCAAGTGTAAGGGCCTACCAGTAATGCTGGTAGAAGAAAAAATAACGCTTGGCAAATATGTGAAAGAATACAAAAGGAAATCTGGCATAATATACCCTGACAACAAAATCGCTAATCACTGACGATTACTGAGAATTAACGATAACATCCGCTATTAGTGACATCTCAGACGACAAGATTGACAACCACTGTGATAACTATTCGTCTGTTTTAGTCACCTAATTGCCTACCAGCTAACACATAATCACAGAAAACATCACTAAATATAACAATAAATGAATGATAACTTAGCTGTAGTTCTCGTGGCTGGGAATTATGTTGACGGTCGGTGGTGAGTTGGTCGCAGGTGTTTCAAACCAGCTGGACTGGCCGTGTTTCGTAGCTAAGATAGCTTTCTTGAGATATCCAATTGTTCCGAACTTCTAAGTTCTTCCCAACTTAGCGAATTTAAGTAAAACTGGTAGAGTGGCGGGAATGCATATTAATAGGGCTGTTGATCTGGTGGCGGTTAATAGGCGACTACACAGGGGCTGTGTTCGGACCAAGGCATGAACTTTTCTTCCCAGCTTGCCATGTCTAAGTGACAAAATGATTTTGCAGTTAGCTCACTCTACTTCCAATTTTATTTTTCTTAGTAGCTAATTCTTAGTTTGTACAATAATCTATATTAACCTTAATTACCCTTTAATATGACTTTACAATTTATATACAAGTCACAACACAAACCAAGAACGCATTGATGTTGTGCGTGATACAAGTGGAAATTTCCAAAACCACCAACGAACTCTGTCAACACGGTCAGCTATCATTGACCTCTGCCAATATCTAGATGCAAGGTCGTCAGCCACTGATGAAGCATGGCGATTAGGTCATAACATCCGACGATCTGTACAACACATGAACAAATATTAGTTTCTAATTATAATAGGTTCTGAATTGGTGTTTCTTTACTAATGTTTATATTAGCGTTTTTCTAAGTAGTTTATTAAACTTTATCAACATTGCAGGATAATATCTATGACTGAGACTGGACTTTATAACTACTGGAACAATGAAGGAATCCCGAACTACAGTGCCTGTGAACGAGTGCCGACCAAGATTACCATCAGTTCGTCACTGTCCCTCAAGCAGTGCTGGGTAAGCATCTTACTGTGAATCAGGCGGTGCTGAATGTGATTCAGGCAATGATGGATCTGGCTAGCGACCTTGATGGGAGACTCGGGTAGTGCTGGATAGGGATCTTGTGACTTAAAGAGTTCTGGGTACGGAGAATGAGTATTAGTTCATATATATATATATATATATATATATATATATATATATATATATATATATATATATATATATATATATATATATATATATATATATATATATATATGCATGCTTGTATATATGTATATATATTTTTTCAGTTTATTTAATTTTTTGAAGATTTAGGTGTATCTTTGCTTAGGGTTGGAGTACATTAGTGACATATTCAAGCATTAGGCGATTTTAACAGTGACACCCATCACATCTGAAGACTGATCTAGTACATTGTAGGCCATGATGGTGGTTCTGGCGGGAGGCCTTGCAGTGGCTCTGTTCATGCTGGGCCTGGAGGTGGTGTTTGCTGGAGTCTTGCGTTATTGACGATTATAATGGTGAGCCTCTCTTTGTGGTTGTGCACATACACCCACCCACACACACACACACACACACACACACACACACACACACACACACACACACACACACACACACACACACACACACACCCACACACTCACACACACACACACACACACACACACACACACACACACACACACACACACACACACATACACACACACAGCCACACACTCACACACGCCAACACACTCACACTCACACACACATTCTCTCTCTCTCTCTCTCTCTCTCTCTCTCTCTCTCTCTCTCTCTCTCTCTCTCTCTCTCTCTCTCTCTCTCTCTCTCTCTCTCTCTCTTCTTTCTGTAAGCAAATGCTAAATGCTTACTTTTTTTTTTCGCAGTCTACAATACTGTTCAATTACTCAAACATTTCGGGACTAGCTCGGGTTGACAGGTTATTTCGTCAGCAGCTGTCAGTGACTGACATTCTGGGAGGTGTTGGCGTTCCTGCATTATATAAGATGATGCCGCGGCATGTCGAGGCTCACTAGGGCCCTTCCTGCCTCCTGCTGTGGACAGACCCGCTCCTCCACACCTCGCCTCTGCGCCTGGGGTTTTGCCTTGGCGACGGCACCGCCCTGCAGGGAGGCTTCCACCAGCAGGTGATGGAGATCGAATACACGCATATATGTGGCAAATATTAATTTTATGTAGTGTTTTTAGGAACGATGTAACAAATACTTATGAAAGTGAATAGAGAAAATGGCATCCTATCTTCGAAAAGAAACGTGTTTGTACGAAAGGCTGAGATTCTTGTGGCTGCGCTCTGCTGGTCTCTCTCTGAGGGCAATTGCACGGCGGTCCGGCAGGAGTTTACACACAGTGAGGCGCTGGGTGTCCCGATGGGAGCAGCATGGACGCCTCCGTTGTCAAGTCCAGGATCAGCGGTTCTGCCGAGCTGTGGCTGCACACACTGATAAGAATGTCACTCAAGGTATGACGGAAGGGAACCTCTCCGTCACTCAGAAAGCACTGTTCCTCCCTTGGCTGAATGCCGCCATGGAATCAACGTCTTACACCTTTACCGACACTCTCTTCCTTGACCCTCAAGTTTTCAGTTTTTTTATGGGACTCTGAAACTAAACTAATTCATAACAAAACCGTTTATGAAACGTTTTAAATTTTTGTATCAGCAGCAACTGTGAAGCGATGCTTCCGGGATTATTGCCACTTCCATTGAAATATATAGGTAAATAAATGCGTGAACATAATTCTGTTATTGTCTATTTATTCCCTTAAATTAAATTTCCAATGAGTCACCAGGCAGATGAACCTGTTTGAAATTTAGATTTAGTTATTGTACTTGCGTCACCTTCATCGTATATATATATATATATATATATATATATATATATATATATATATATATATATATATATATATATATATATATATATATATATATATATATATATATATATATATATATATATATATATATATATATATCAATTTTATTTGTTAGTGACTGTCCTCAAATCTTCATTTGATGAAACATCCCAATATCGAAACGAAAAGATAAAAAAAAAAGGATACAAGAATGCGGTTGAATGCTTTGGGAAGAGTTACCAGTGCATAAGAATGCATTGCATTAAATAGACCCGAATAATGAAAAGATTCATGTAAAAGTTACGATAAACTACAAGGGACATGATCTTTTCCTCTGCGAGATCTGGTTTTCAGCAGCATTGCGGCAGACAGTGTGCAGTGTTGTGGAATGGCCATGGGCTCATGTCGGTAAAGAGTGCTTTTGTCCTTTTCGCCAGCCACGAAATGGAGTTCTTGGCTCCCCTTTGTATCTGGTTGTCTTCCGTGTCTTGGCTCGTGTTGGTACTCGTAGGCTGGTTGGAGGGCAATTCGGGTAAGTCTCCATTGCCTTGTAGCGATCTTTCACAAACACATGGTTCAGATAAAGATTTTTCTCTTGAAAACTAGATGTCGTTTGAATATTACAATATCCCTTGGTCATACGTGTTCGTACTTAAGTCACTGCCATGTATCACAATAACAGACATGCTGTCACCTGCACACAGCCGTGGAGGACAGCTGGGATGCTAACGCGGCCATGGTGGTGAGAGACGTTCTGCTGGCGTCATCAGAAAGCGACTCGTGTCTCGTCATTATTGCAGAAAACAGCTTGTTGGTGAGGCTTTGCAAAAAAAAAAAAGAAAAAAAGAAAAAAAAGAAAAAAAAAGGAAAAAAAAAGTCTACCTTTCATGGATAAGATAACATTAAATGTATTTCAGTGAATACTCTCTTGATGAAATAAAAAGTATTATTCCAGTCTGAAATGGAAACGTTTATCGAGGCTTCGAGGAGCGTGGCGGTGTTTGAATCAGTCACGAATGGGTCGCGGCTCTCACAGATAGTCACTCGTGCCCGCCAGGTAGGACTCGGTGCGAGGCTGGTGTGTTCCTGTCGCTACAGGTGTTCCTGCTGTTATTATAATGATGGTACTGCTGATAACAGTATTATTTGTATAAGTGTCATTACGGCTACTTCATTCTCACATTGTGTCTTGTGCTGTGTGGTCGCGGACAGGTGCGGATAGCGTCGTGGATGGTCGTGGTGGTGGTGGTGAGTAACGACCCAGTCTTCTTGGCTGCCTTCGCCCAACAGGCCCATGAGGGTCGCCTGCTGGTGTGGGCCACGAAGTTCATTGTCGTGAGCCGCCTTGCTCTGCACCGTCTCCACCCGCTCCACCAAATTCTCGCCGTTACCAACTCCCTCTTGCTGATGGTGCATGGGGCGGCGGGGATGAGCAGGTGTGTGGGTGTGTCTGTGTGGAAGCTCTGCAGTACACAGACGAGCCTCTCATGATCAGCATGTAAAAGTCTGCTTCCATGTATGCTTGCGAACAGAGTCAAGGCCAAACTGAGCACCGCTGTTCAACTTCCAGGGCTACTGGATGGATGGTGCTGCCATACCAGCGGCCTGGCGTCGGCCCGCTGCAGGTTGCATCCTGGACGGCAGGGGACAACCTTTCATTGCATCGGCCTTTCTTCTGGGACAAATTTAGCAAGTGAGAGGCAGTACGTAGTGTATTATAGCAATGTACAGGAGAAACTGTTTGTGTGTGTGTGTGTCTGTGTGTGTGTGTGTGTGTGTGTGTGTGTGTGTGTGTGTGTGTGTGTGTGCGTGTGTGTGTGTGTGTGTGTGTGTGTGTGTGTGTGTGTGTGTGTGTGTGTGTGTGTGTGTGTGTGTGTGTGTGTGCACTGTTAAGAGGTATCCGGTGCTTATAAAGATATAACAATTAATTGACTCTAGTTATTTAGTTTTTGTAGTTTTGTTAGGCTTGAGTGTTGCTGCTAACAAATTCTTGTATTTTCCTATTTTTCACGTCTTAGATTTATTTTTTCACAGGCTGTCGGGAGAGACAAATTTGGTGGTGGCGATGGAACAGAATCTTAGACATACAGTAGTGGAGAAACCAGACCCGAGGACACCTGGAGGAGTAAGGGTGGAGTTCAAGGGATTCATGGTCACCGTTGTGAACTATTTGGCGCAAGGACTTAACTTCTCGTAAGGCTGGAAATCAATTTCAATAGTTGCTTTCTGCTACAGAAACATTTGCACCTCTATCACTGATATGATATACCAGTTAAGTTTATTTATAAAGAATATATAATAGTTTTCTGTAAAGATCATCATAATAAAAGGATTTTAACAATTGTCATGTATTTGTTTATTTAATGGTTTTCTTATTTCTGTGCTCCGAAAGATACACATTCAAACGGCCGCCAGATGGGTCGTGGGGAGCAAAGATACAGAATGGCTCCTTCACTGGCATGTTGGGCCAGGTCCACAGAGAGGTATGCGTACTGCTACACACACACACACACACACACAGACACACACACACACACACACACACACACACACACACACACACACACACACACACACACACACACACACACACACACACACACACACACACACACGTCCCACAATCTTACTACATTGCCATAAGATGATGTGAAGGAACAGTAAGATACACTAGCATTATATTTACATGCAACTTATTCACAGTTTTCTTCTTGATGATTCTTACATCTCAGAGAATAACGCATTTTAATTTCCTTTGATACGTATATTTGTATGCACACATATTTGCACACATCTACATAAACATATATACTACATACATACATACATACGCATACATATACGCACACACATACATGTTTACATTCATGAACACATGCATACATTATTATTTACAGAAGAATAGAGAGATGAACAGAATTTTATATGTATATAAATAGATTGATCTACATGTGGAGAAGGGTTAGTAAAAAATGGGACGATTAAGTGGAGGTAACAGCGAGGGAAAAAATGGAAATATATGCCTATTGAAGGCGTATATTTGCAGGAAGTGGACTTTAGCCCGGGACCTTTCGGTAACAACGCCGCTCGCTACGAGGCCGTCGATTTCACTTGGCCGGTTTCCTTCGAGGAAGTCAAAGTCTTCGCTGGTCGAGGGAGTTCTGAGGTAGACCCGTGGGGCTTTCTGCTGCCCCTCGCCCCGTGGGTGTGGACGGCTTTGCTGTCAACTTTTCTTCTTCTCTCTGTCGCCTCATCTTTCCTCTCCACCAGATTTTCACAAGAAGACTTGGATAGCAACGAAACCTTTGCTTCAAATATGTTATATTTTGTCAGCATCGTGCTTCGTCAGTGTGAGTTACCAACATTACGCAGCAATATTATGAATTTACAAGTTGACGCTTTGGTCTCTCTTGTTGTGGTGCAAGACATTCTCCAAATGTAAATAAGTCTCGTCCATCACATTTATTCTAGCATTGCATTATGTTTAGATATGTATCACAGTTTGCAGACGTAATTTTCACGTCTCACACTGGAATGATGCAATTAAGTCAGTGCCCACAGCTGTCTGGTAACACATCTGTAACTCCCGGCGCTGGCAGCCGTGTGGATGGGTGAGGGCGGGTGGTGGTGGCAACGCGTGGTGCTGGGCGTGTGGATGCTGATGACCATGGTGCTGACGCGCAGCTACGAGGGCAACCTTATGTCACTGCTGGCCGTGAGACACCTGCCCCAGCCCTACCAGACCCTCAGGGACGTGGTGGACGACCCCTCCGTGGTTATGGTCTGGCACAAGGAAGGAGCACCCATTCAATCGGTTATGGTGCGTAAACACAAAGAGTTGCTTTAACGCCGTCGAAGGATCGGTTAACACCAAATTTACAATTATTTTGTGGCATAGATTGCAGTTTTAACTTGAATGTATGTGCATGAAGGATTTGTCATAGACAGGACGCTACGTCTGGGATCTTCCACGAGGTGAAGTCGAGTGAAGAGCAAGGGCGTCTGATGGCGTTGCCGGTAATCAAATATCGCTCCATCCTGGACGAGGTTATAAGGCAGAAGATAGTGATCATAGATTATGAGAGGATAACGAGAGCTGCCAGAGGAGAACATTTTTCTCGTACAGGTGTGTAAGAGGTGATTTGCTACACACACACACACACACACACACACACACACACACACACACAACAGGTGTTAAGAGTAACCACTAAAGTGAACACCAGACCTAAAAAAATGAACTTATGAGGATGACCTAATGATCTCACACACCTAGAAGGACCGGTTTCGAATCCCGGGCGCGGCGAGGCAAATGGGCGAGCCTCTTAATATGTAGTCCTGTTCCCCTAGCTCCAAGTAGGTACGTGACGTAACCCCAGTAACTGTGACCTCGATGTCCCGGTGTGTGGTGTGTGAATGGTCTCAGTCCTTCCCGAAGATCGATCAGTATGAGCTCAGAGCTCTTTCCGTAGGGTAACGGCTGGCTGGGTGACTAGCAGACGACCGTAGGTGGATCACACACACACACACACACACACACACACACACACACACACACACATGCATACACACACACACACACACACACACACACACACACACAGACACATGCATACACACACACACACACACACACACACACACACACACACACACACATACACACACACATACACACACACACAATAGGTGTTAATAGTAGCCACTAAGGTAAATTCCAGACCTAATAGAATGAACTTATGAGGATGACCTGTGAAAATTCAAAAGGTTCTCATATCACGAGGAAGAGACAAAAGAGAGTTTTAATGGATAATTGGTAAAGGCATGTTAACAAAAAAGAAAAAAAAATGCTGGAGACAAAAAAAAAAAAAAAAAAAAAAAAATATATATATATATATATATATATATATATATATATATATATATATATATATATATATATATATATATATATATATATATATATATATATGGCTATAAATAAAAGTCGACACTGAAAGATGCGAAGACATCAACCTTTTGAAAGTTAATTTTTGTACGGTGACAAAAAAGGAGAAAAAAAAAAAAACTATGTAAGAGGTATCTATTGTCATATATATAGTTTAGCAATAATTTATTCTTTTCAGGTCTGTGTGACTTCTACACAGGAGAAGAGAATATCCAGGCCCATTCCGTTGCCATGATCAGCCAGAAAGACAGTCCCCTCATTCCACCTCTCAATACACGGTGAGGAACAAACATTTAGAAATGAATTGTGGCATGTTCCGTGTTGGAGATGTTTTCGTTTCTGCGCTAAGACACAAATATTTCATCTGCATGTAGAATTTGAATAATCTAAGAGCTATTGAAAACTACTTGTTTAGAGCTCTGAAAATGTGATTACAAACCATTAAGCAGTATGGTCGAAATCGCTGAATTTTGGGTGACTTCAATCATTGTTTGCCTTGGATGGTCGCAATATCTGTGACGATCGACGACGACAAGCGTCTGTTTCATGTCAGTGACCACTGATGACATGTACCACCATGGTCGTCGAAAATTGACTGACAACCAGTGGCGACAGCTAGTGATGATCCTTTGATTGAAAACCTCTGACGACCTCTGGTGACATGATCGACGATCACTGATGATCTTTAGCAAAAAGATTGTCGACCACTGACGACTCCAGGCGATAAAGTCATACATCAATGGTTGCTTTTGTGGATAAAATCTGCGACTACTGACATTTTCATACAGTCTGGTCGGCAATCATTAACATCCCTTTGCCGTAAGGTCAGTGAACATCAGTGACGATCTCTAGTGGGGAGACCAGCACTACTCTGACTTTTTGTTAGAGGTTGTCGGTGATCAACTTTATTGTTTGATCACTGACAACCTCCTGTAAAACTTGGCGAGGGGACAGAATGAAGTTAGTCACCTAATAAAATGTGAGACGTATAAAAGGACGAACGGACATTTGAACTGATGCATAGTGGTGCGCCTGTTGGTGATACTGGTAGAAGATGCACATGTAGGAAAAGAAACGGAAGGCTAGTGCTGTACGTAAAAAGCAGTGGGCAGCGTGGTTGACTGGGCCGTGGCAGCTCCATGCAAAGCAACCTCCATTTTCAACTTATAGGAACTATTAAGGTTTCACTGGAGGTGCCTCTACATGCAACACTGAGCGCCTACCAGTAAAGCTGGTAGAGAATAACGCTTGCCAAGCATGTGCAAGAATACAAAAGAGAATCTGGCATAATATACCCTGACAACAAGATCGCTAATCATTGACGACTACTGAGAAATGGCGATAACATTTGTTATCAGTGATATCTCAGACCACGAGATTGACACTCATCAACGAACTCTGGGAACAAGGTCAGTGACTTCTGGGTGCAAGATTGGTGGCCACTGACGACCACTAGGAAGAGAAATAATGATCACTGGTGACATCTGATGACGAGGATGGCAACCAGTAATGATCTCAGGCATATTGCCTGAGATCATTACTGGTTGGCAGTCATTGGCGACCTCTGGCGGCGATAAGACCGGCAATCACTGACGATCTGTGACCACAAGGTTAGCGACCTCTTCTGTGAATGTCAGTGACCACTGACGATCCCTGGTAATCCCGGGTGGGCGATCACTGATGATCTCTGGCGATCTCTACCACTAAGGTCGGCGACCACTGGCGCCCTCTGAGGTCAAAATCAGTGACCTCTGCCAATATCTAGCAGCAAGGTCGTCGGCCACTGATGAAGCATGGCGATTAAGTTACAACATTGGACGATCTGCACAACATATAAACAAATATTATCTTCTAATTATAATGGGTTGAGAACTGGCGTTTCTTTATGAATGTTTATATTAGCGTTTTTCTATGTAATTTATCAAACTTTATCAACATTGCAGGATAATATCTATGATTGAGGCAGGACTTTATAACTACTGGAACAATGAAGGAATCCCGAACTACAGTGCCTGTGAACGAGTGCCGACCAAGATTACCATCAGTTCGTCACTGTCCCTCAGGCAGTGCTGGGTAAGCATCTTACTGTGAATCAGGCAGTGCTGAGTGTGATTCAGGCATTGATAGATAGAATTTTGCTACGTCTCAAGCAATTCAGGCTAGCGGTCTTGATGGGCGACCCGGGCAAAGCTGGGACCTTGTTCTGATTCAGGCAGTGCTGGGTAAGGATCTTGTGACTCGGGCAGTGCTAGGTAAGAATCTTGTGAGTCAGGGATTGGGTATGGGGAATGAGGATTAGTTAAATTTACTTCTCGTGTGTGTGTGTGTGTGTGTGTGTGTGTGTGTGTGTGTGTGTGTGTGTGTGTGTGTGTATATATATATATATATATATATATATATATATATATATATATATATATATATATATATATATATATATATATATATATATATATATATATATATATATATATATATATATATATATATATATATATATATATACATAGTTCAGTTAATTTTTTGAAGATTTTAGTGTATCATGTTTAGGAGTGGTGTGCAATAGTAACATATACATGTATTAAGTGACTCTTCACATTTGAAGACTGACCTAATATAATGTAGGCCATGATGGTGGTTCTGGCGGGAGGTCTGGCAGTGGGTCTGTTCATGCTGGGCGTGGAGGTGCTGCTTGCTGGAGTCTTGTGTCACTGAGGCTGATAATGGTGAGACTCTTTATGTGCTTGCACACACACACACACACACACACACACACACACACACATAAACATTTATTACACATACATAATAAAAAAAGAATTGTATGCGAAGCTAGCTTGATACTAAAAAAATGTATATTAGAAAGCTTGATTATACTCGCAGTTTTTCTTCAGAATATTTATTATATATATTAGAGTTATGAAACCGCATTAAATTTGTTCTTTTCTATATTGTCCTCAAATAAATAAATTAATAGTAGTAAAAATATAAAACTATAATTATCCTCATTACATACTAATAGGTGTCATGGTATCTCTATGTCTCATGCATTCCATGCAGGATACCTGCATACCATGCAGGACATCAGTCTGACGAAAATGATGTTTCTCAAGCCATCAATTGAATATTTACCTCCCTATCCCTCTCTGAGAAATTTGTTTTTTGGTTGAACAAATAGTTTTGATGTATTTAGAATCAGATGTGACGGAAAAGTCACAATAATAGAGCGTAGATATTTTATAATTTTATCAGTATTTATATTTATGAAGAAAAATATCATTCTCCTTTATGATAGTGTCATTAATCATAACATTCAGTTTGTCATCGCTTCGTCGTCAGGTTTGCTTTCAGAATCAGATGGACTTTCGGGAAAATCCGCTACTAAAATAAAAGTAGAAAAGGGTCATGTTCGATGGTCTGTTTACCTCTCTTCGCATCTTAACAGTGAATGTCATAAGAGCGCACGCACGCGCGCGCGCACACACACACATATATACACACACACACACACACACACACACACACACACACACACACACACACACACACACACACACACACACACACACACACACACACACTGACACCCCCCATCGCTGGAAGTATGTGGACGACTGCACCGTGGGCGTCCCAGTTTCCACCAAGAACCCGGACTACTCGCCATTGCAAGCAATTCTGGAGCGACTGCAGACGTGGACGGAGGAGAGCAGGATGACCATCAACCACAGCAAAACTGTGGTGATGCATTTCTGTACCTCCTCTGTACCAGTGCCCCCTCCCCAGCTCACAGTGGGCTCTCACCCACTCCAGGTGGTCCGAAGTGCCAGGCTTCTCGGAGTCACGGTGGATGACCAGCTGACCTGGAAGCAACATGTCGCCAGCACCGTAAGATCAGCTACCTACAGGCTGTACATGCTGCGCAGACTCAGGTCGCTGGGGACGCCGACAGATGACTTAAGGGGGGTGTACCTCACCTTCATCCTCCCCAAACTCATGGACGCCTCCCCAGCGTGGTCCTCCTGCCTCACACACACTCAACAGCTACAGCTAGAGAGTGTGAAGAAAAGGGCGTGCAGGGTCATCCTTGGCCCTGTCTACACCACCTGTGAAGAAGCCCTGACCACCCTGAGTCTGTCCAGACTTTCCACCAGGCACCGAGAGGCTCTGGAGAAGTTTGGAAGGGGACTACTACATCATCCACGTCTCAGAAACATGCTGCCGCCTGACGCGCCTCGCCCAGTCCGTGCCACCAGACACCACAACAAGATAACGCCCCTAAAGGCGCCGCGCACGGACCGGTACAGACTCAGTGCGATTCCCACCATGGTGCGAGCCATCAATCAATAGTCCCTTCTAGATTAGACTTACCTTTAGGATTAATGTTAAGTATTTCCCCACCCCCTCTGTACATTTTCAGTTTGTTAACTGCCTAAATAATGAAACATTTATTATTATTATTATTACACAGCTACTCTAACACCGTAGGACGATCGGTTAACATATTGTGGCACAGATTGCAATTTTAACTTGAGTGTATGTACATAAAGAATTTGTCATAGAAAGGACGCTACGTCTGGGATCTTCAACGAGGTGAAGGCGAGTGAGGAGCAAATGCATCTTCTGGGGTTGCCGCTAATCAAGTATCCTACCATCTTTGACGAGGTTATAAAATCAAAGAATGGCAATCATAGACTTCGCGAGGATAACGAGAGCTGTTTGAGAGTTAGAGAGTTAGAGAGAAAGTTAGTCAGGAACGAGGAAGGACTTAGGAGGATGAAATGAAGGACAAATTAAATCAGTCTAGAAAGGTAACTAGCTCAGAGAAGGAGAGGAATGCCTTAAGTATTTACTACACAAATTGTAGAAATATTTTTAATAAAATAGACTTGCTTAGAGGAATGGCGTATGTAGAGAACCTTGATATCATTGCTTTAACAGAAAATTGGTTAGATATGTCAGGAAAAGTATTTAATCCAGAGGTTAAGACAGATGGTTATACGCTATTCTATAAAGACGGGGAAAACAGGAGAGGAGGAAGCGTCGCGCTGTACGTTAGGGACTGACTGTTGTGTTGTATTAACAGTAGAATTAAAACAGATAGCAAAACAGAGTTGATATGGGAGGATCACAGTCAGTAGTACTGGGATTAGTGTACAGGCCACCGAACAGTACAAAGGAAATTAACACCTTACTATGACAGGAATTAAATAGAGCAGGCAAGTACAGTCCGGTATGTGTGGTAGGAGATTTTAATTCTAGGAAAATCGACTGGAGCCTGACGGTGGGTAACAGGGAAGCAGAGGAATTTCTTAAGGTAATTCAGGATAATTTTTTAAAACAGGTAATCTTAGAACCCATAAGGGGGAACAATGTTCTAGACTTAATTCTAACTAACAGGGAGGAAGCAGTCACGCAGGTAGAGGTTGGAAGACAGCTAGGTAACAGTGATCATTGGGTAATAAGGTACAAATTAAAATGAGAGGAAACTTTTAGAAGCAAAAACACTAGTAAAATACATGACTTTAGGAGAGTAGATTTTGAGTGATTAAAAAGGTACCTACCTCCAAGGAGTTGACTGGCAACGGACGCAGGGTGAGGTAAGGTCTAGGACGGAGTTGAAAGAGATAAAGCAGGATAAGGGAGGTGAGGTGAGATGTGAGGGTGTATGGCAAGAGGAGGGAAGAAGTGTCCGGAAGGGTCGGAGGAGGTAGAGAGGGGGAGATATGTGTGATTATGTTGGAGAGTCAAGTCATGCTGAGATGGGAGAGCTGAGGCCAAGGCGAGTAGGTGAAGGAGCGGAGAGAATGGAAGGGGCCGAGATGAGAAGATTAGGGGAAGTAAATGTAGATAAGCTGTATAAATATTTCGTTGGTAAATTGCACACAAGACAGTTAGCAAACATCCCGTATAGAACAATAAGATCACAGAAAAATTACCCTAAATGGAAGACTGTTAGGTTAAAAGAGAAGTATATATAAGAGATTAAAGGCAGGGGAAGAGGATTTAAAGGCCAAGATATAATGAATCAGTTAGAACAGTCAGGAGGCTAACGAGGAAAGCTAAAAGCAATTGTAAATTAAAAGTAGCCAGCCAGACGAAGACGGATCCCAAGGGATTTTATCAGGTATATAAGACGAAGAATAAGGAAACAATAGGTCCATTAAAGGCAGCAGATGGGGAGCTGGTTATCTCTGGGGAGGAGATTAGTAAAATTCTGAATGAATATTTTTTTAACTGTCTTCACCCAGGAAAACATGCAGGATATGCCCGATAGTGAACAGATGTTTAGAGCATATGAAAATGAGAAGCTGACAGATATTTCCATAGCTAAGGAGATAGTGGAACAGGAGATAGATAGGCTAAAAAGTTCAAGACACCAGGACCAGATGAAATATATCCCAGAGTAGTTAAGGAATGCAAAGAGGTTATTAGTGAGCCGTTAGTTTCTGTCTTTAGGAAATCACTTGAGTCAGGTGAGGTACCAGTAATGTGGAGGCAGGTGAATGAAGTACCCATCTTTAAGAAAGTAGATAAAACTTTAGCGTTCAGGGGGTGCTGTGAACTTATCATTAAACCCAACTGTGACCTCACTGAACGTTTCCCTTTGTGTCTCACAACACAAGGAGGCAGTCACAGCCTGCCCTCTAAAGACAACTCTCTTCCTCCACACAAAACTACAAGCACCTAATAACACACACACCCTTTACTCAAAAATTTTAAAATCATCATGGCGACTCCTACACCAGCCTCGGAGTCCCCATCTGGGGAGAGGACCATAAATGTCCCCAGGTCGGACTGCCTTTCTGTCGACGACCCTAAGTGTCTTGACACCCCCTTCAACTTTTTCTTCATTAACTTCTGCAACATTCGCGGTCTAAGATCTATTTTTCAATCTGTAGAACTCCACCTCTCCTCTTCTAAACCCCATCTTCTTTTCCTCACTGAAACTAAGGTGTCTGAGGCAACTGACAGTAGCCCCTTTTCTGTTCCCTCCTGCTTTTTCTATCCTCATTTTCGATCCAAAGCTGGATGCTGCGTTTATGTGCGCAATGACTTAACTTGCTTTCATGCCCACGCTCTTGAATCTTCCGAGTTTTCCACCATCTGGCTACGACTACAGAGTCACTCTCATACTAAATTTATCTGTGCTGTATACCTCTCACCTAACTCCTCTGATTATAAGAAATTCTTTGATTACTTAACTTCCAAAGTGGAGCACATTCTGACCCTCTTCCCTTTTGCAGAGATCTCCATTCTTGGAGACTTCAATGTTCACCACCAGCTTTGGCTTTCCTCTCCATTCACTGGTGAACTAGCCTACAACTTTGCTATCCTCCATGACCTAGAGCAATTGGTGCAACACCCTACTCGTATTCCTGACCGTCTTGGAGATACGCCCAACATTCTTGACCTTTTCCTGACCTCTAATCCTTCTGCTTATGCTGTCACCCTTTCTTCTTCGTTGGGCTCCTCCGATCACAATCTCATATCTATATCTTGTCCTATCGCTCCAATCCCTCCTCAGGATCCCCTTAAGCGAAGGTGCCTCTGGCGTTTTGCCTCTGCTAGTTTGGGGGACCTGAGGAGGTATTTTGCTGATTTTCCTTGGAATGACTACTGCTTCCGTGTCAGAGACCCGTCTTTGTGTGCTGAGCGCATAACAGGGATGATAGTGTCTGGCATGGAGGCGTACATTCCTCACTCTTTTTCTCGTCCTAAACCTTCTAAACCTTGGTTTAACACAGCTTGTTCTCGTGCTATACATGACAGAGGTGGCCCACAAAAGGTACTTAAGCCTTCCATCACCAGAATCTCATGCACTTTATATTTCTGCCCGGAACCATGCCAAGTCTGTTCTCCAACTAGCCAAAAACTCCTTCATTAACAGAAAATGTCAAAACCTTTCAAGATCTAACTCCCCTCGTGATTTCTAGCATCTAGCCAAAAATATCTCCAATAACTTTGCTTCTTCTTCTTTCCCTCCTCTATTTCAACCAGATGGCACCACTGCTATCACATCTATTTCTAAAGCTGAACTCTTCGCTCAAACCTTTGCTAAAAACTCTACCTTGGACGATTCTGGACTTGTTCCTCCCTCTCCTCCACCCTCTGACTACTTCATACCACCTATTAAAATTCTTCGCAATGATGTTTTCTATGCCCTCGCTGGCCTAAACCCTCGGAAGGCTTATGAACCTGATGGGATTCCTCCTATTGTTCTCCGAAACTGTGCCTCCGTGCTTGCACCTTGCCTAGTCAAACTCTTTAAGCTCTGTCTGTCAACATCTACCTTTCCTTCTTGCTGGAAGTTTGCCTACATTCAACCTGTTCCTAAAAAGGGTGATCGTTCTAATCCCTCAAACTACCGTCCTATTGCTTTAATTTCCTGCCTATCTAAAGTTTTTGAATCTATCCTCAACAGGAAGATTCTTAAACATCTATCACTTCACAACCTTCTATCTGATCGCCAGTATGGGTTCCATCAAGGCCGCTCTACTGGTGATCTTCTGGCTTTCCTTACTGAGTCTTGGTCATCCTCTTTTAGAGATTTTGGTGAACTTTTTGCTGTTGCCTTGGGCATATCAAAAGCTTTTGATAGAGTCTGGCACAAAGCTTTGATTTCCAAACTACCCTCCTACGGTTTCTATCCTTCTCTCTGTAACTTCATCTTAAGTTTCCTTTCTGACCGTTGTATTGCTGCTGTGGTAGACGGTCACTGTTCTTCTCTTAAATGTATTAACAGTGGTGTTCCTCAGGGTTCTGTCCTGTCACCCACTCTCTTCTTATTATTCATTAATGATCTTCTCACCAAACTTCTTGTCCTATCCACTCCTACGCTGATGATACCACCCTTCACTTTTCCACGTCTTTTCATAGACGTCCAACCCTTCAGGAGGTAAACATATCACGCAGGGAAGCCACAGAACGCTTGACTTCTGATCTTTCTAAAATTTCTGATTGGGGCAGAGCAAACTTGGTATTGTTCAATGCCTCAAAAACTCAATTCCTCCATCTATCAACTCGACACAACCTTCCAGACAACTATCCCCTCTTCTTCAATGACACTCAACTTCCCCCCTCTTCTACATTGAACATCCTCGGTCTGTCCTTTACTTATAATCTGAACTGGAAACTTCACATCTCATCTCTAGCTAAAACAGCTTCTTTGAAGTTAGGTGTTCTGAGACGTCTCCGCCAGTTTTTCTCACCCCCCCAGCTGGTAACTCTGTACAAGGGCCTTATCCGTCCATGTATGGAGTATGCTTGACATGTCTGGGGGAGTTCCACTCATACTGCTCTTCTAGACAGGGTGGAATCAAAAGCTTTTCGTCTCATCAATTCCTCTCCTCTAACTGACTGTCTTCAGCCTCTCTCTCACCGCCGCAATGTTGCATATCTAGCTGTTTATACCGCTATTTTCATGCTAACTGCTCTTCTGATCTTGCTAACTGCATGCCTCCCCTCCTTCCGCTTCCTCGCTGCACAAGACTTTCTTCTTTCTTTCACCCCTATTCTGTCCACCTCTCTAACGCAAGAGTTAACCAGTATTCTCAATCATTGATCCCTTTCTCTGGTAAACTCTGGAACTCCCTGCCTGCTTCTGTATTTCCACCTTCCTATGACTTGAATTCCTTCAAGAGGGAGGTTTCAAGACAGTTATTCATCAATTTTTGACCACTGCTTTGACCCTTTTATGGGACTGGCATTTCAGTGGGCTTTTTTTTTTTTATTAGATTTTTGTTGCCCTTGGCCTATAGACCTGTCAGTTTAACCTCTGTTGTAGGTAAGAAAATGGAGTCAATAATAGCGAAGAACATTAGGGAGCATTTAAACAAACAGAACTTGATAAATCAGTCACAGCATGGCTTCATGAAGAGGAAGTCTTCCCTGACGAGCTTGTTAAGTTTTTACTGTAAAGTTTACGAGGTAGCAGATAATGGTGATAGTTATGATATCCTATACCTGGACTTTAGTAAAACGTTTGCCCAAGTACCCATCAGAGGCTCCTGAGAAAGGTTAGGGCACTTGGGATAGATGGGAAGGTGCTAGGCTGGATAAGGTCATGGCTAAGCGACAGGCGATAGAGAGTTGTAATAAACGGCTCGAAATCCAAGAGGGGGTTACGTAATTAGTGGGGTGCCACAGGGATTAGTATTAGGGACATTGTTGTTTTTAATAAATAAATAAATATATCAATGACTTGGGTAGTGGAATTAGTAGTGATGTTAGTAAATTTGAGTATGACACGAAGATAGGTAGATTAATTAGGTCAGAATCGGATGCCATAGGTGTAGGTCTGATGGCTTCTTGCAGTTTCCCTTATTCTTTATGTTCTTTTCTAAAGAAGCAGACATTTTTCTCTTACCGGTGAGTAAGAGGCAATTTAACACGCACAACACTAGCAAACAAAGAATGGTTCCCTGAAGGGGTGTTAGAGAAATAATGATTCTAATGTTCTTCGCATTCATGAGAATGAACACTTTAAGATGTACAGACGTCTTTATTTATACTAAGCAAGACGAAAAGTACATCACCATTGCTTGTATAAATTGACTTAAGGTCTATTATTTTTCATGAATGTGGTATAGCGAGTTTTGGTCTTTCTCTAGGACGATGTGACTTCTACATTGGGCAGGGAAATATTATGGCTCATCCCGTTGCTATGATCAGCCAGAAAGACAGCCCCCTCATCCCATCTCTTAACGCACGGTGAGGAATACACTTTCAGGAAAGAATCGTTGAATGTTCAGTGCTCCAGATATTTTTCTTACTAAGGCATTAAAAAATACTACGTACGTAGTATTACTGATATTTTGTATAGACCATGTGTGAATGATATGAAGGTTACTGAAAGTTTACATGTTTAAAGTTTTTACATACCGAAGATGGGATTACAACCGATCGTTTAATAAAGACGAAAAGGTAAAAAATTGTATGACTAGATAATTTTTATCACTGTTTGTCTTCTGGCAACTATGTCTCCAACATTCAACGACAATTGGGGACGACATCAGCGACAAATTGTCAGTAGACGAGGTTATCTGGTGACCTCTAACGACAAGATCGGCGAGATTCGGCGAATCATGAAAAACACAATTAAAAGCTCATTTCCAAGCATAGCGGAGCTGGATTTTTCTGTCTTTCTTATATGAACAATTATGTCAGTGTTTTCCTAAAAAAATTAAAAAGTTTATAAACCTTTTCAACATTACAGAATAACGTCCATGACCGAGGCTGGACTTTATGACTATTGGAACAACGAAGGAATCGCGAATTACAGTGCATGTGAGCGAGTGCCGACCAAGATCACCATCAGTTCGTCGCTCTCTCTCAGACAGTGCTGGGTAGGGAGATTTTTTCTTTTTTTCTGAGTCAGGCAGTACCGGTTAGGAGTCTTGCTGTGACGCAACCAGTACATTGTGCATTTTCTCCTCTACTTAACCCTTACATTTCTTTGATACATGATTTTAGCACATGTTGATAAATGAGCTAAGATGAATTCAGTAAAATAATTTTTATGGACGTACATGTATGATTGTTTAACGCTAAGGTGAGAAAAGCAAGCTATTACATTATTTGCAGCAGTGACGTCCATCACACTTAAAGACTAACACCGCGTATATCCCGCAGGCCATGTTGGTGGTTCTGACGGGAGGGCTGGCAGTGGGTCTCCTCACTCTTAGCGTGGAGGTGGTGCTTGCTGGAATCTTGCGTCACTGATTATTATAATGGTGAGCCTCTTTTGCTACGCGCGCGTGCGAGTGTGTGTGTGTGTGTGTGTGTGTGTGTGTGTGTGTGTGTGTGTACGAAAAACCAACTCTGAATGAAATGTAATTATAACTAGAATTATAGATATTAATTCTTACTATAATCTTACTTTGTAGGTAGGAACAGAGTGTTCTTTTCATAAAAAGAACATCAAAACGAGTATTACGTTGATACATTAAAAGAAAGCCCGCATCCTGTACATTAAAGCAAACTAGAAGGAGGCAGTAGACACCTGCCGAAACGATAATTATTCCCAGTGAGGTTTTAAGCACTGGATAAGGGGATGCTGTGAACTTATCATTAAACCCAGCTGTGAATTTACTAAACGTTTTTCTTTGTGTCTCACAACACAAGGGGGCAGTCAGAGCCTGCCCTCTAAAGACAACTCTATTCCTTCATACAAAACTACAAGCACCTAATTACACACACACCCTTCACTCAAAATTCAAAATTATCATAGCGACTCCTACACCAGCCTCGGAATCCCCATCTGGGGACGGAACCAATAATGTCCCCAGGTCGTACTGCTCTTCTGGTATCGATTCTAATTGTCTTGACACTTCTCTCAACTTTTCCTTCATTAACTTCTGCAACATACGCAGTCTTAGAACTAATTTTCAATCTGTAGAACACCATCTCTCCTCTACTAAACCTCATTTTCTTTTCATCACTGAAACACAGGTGTCTGAGATAACTGACAGTAGCCCCTTTTCTGTTCCCTCTTACTTTCTCTATCTTCATTTCCTAATCCAAAGCTGGATGTTGCCTTTATGTGCGGAACAATTTAACCTGCTCTGGTGCCCACGCTCTTGAATCTTCCGAGTTTTCCACCATCTGGCTACCACTACAAAGTCACTCTCAAACTAAATTTATGTGTTGTATACCTCTCACCTAACTCCTCCGACTATAAAAAGAATTCTATGACTACTTAACTTCCAAAGTGGAGCACATTCTGATTCCCTTCACTTTTGCAGAGATCTCCATTCTTGAAGACTTCAGTGCTCACCACAATCTTTGGCTTTCCTTTCCCTTCACTAACCATCCAGGTGAACTAGCTATCCTCTACGACCTAGAGCAACTGGTGCAACACCATACTCGTATTCCTGACCGTCTTGGTGATACGCCCAACATTCTTGACCTTCTCCTAACTCTAATCCTTCTGTTTATGCTGTCACCCTATCTTCTCTGTTGGGCTCGTCCGATCACAGTGTCACATCTGTATCTTGTTCTATCGCTCCAATCCCTCCTCGGGATCTCCCTAAACGGAGGTGCCTCTGGCGTTTTGCCTCTGATAACTGGGGATACCTGACGAGGTATTATGTTTATTTTTCTTGGAATTGCTACTGCTTCCGTGTCAGCGACCCGTCTCTGTGTGCTGAGAGCATAACAAAGATGATAATGTCTAGCGTAGAGGCGTACATTTCTCACTGTTTTTCTCGACCTAAACCTGCTGAACTCTTCGCTGAAACCTTTGCTAAAAACTCTACCTTGGAGGATTCAGGGCTTGTTTCTCCCTCTCTTCCAGCCTCTGACTACTTCATACTACCCATTAAAATCGTTCGCAGTGGTGTTTTCCTTGCCCTCGCTGGTCTAAACTCTCGGAAGGCTTATGGGACTGATGGGGTCTCTCCTATTGTTCTCTGAAATTGTCTTCATGCTCGCACCTTGCCTAATCAAACTCTTTCAACTCTGTCTATCAACATCTACCTTTCCTTCTTGCTGGAAGTTTGCCTACATTCAGCCTGTTCCTAAAAAGGGTGACCGTTCTATCCCCCCAAACTACAGTTCTATTGCTTTATTTTCCTGCTCATCTAAAGTTTTTAAATCTATCCTCAACAGGAAGATTCTTAAACATCTGTTACTTCACAACCTTCTGACTGATCGCCAGTATGGATTCCGTCATGGCCGCTCTAGTGATGATCTGGCTTTCCTTACTGAGACTTGGTCATCCTCTTTTAGAGATTTTGGTGAAACTTTTGCTGTTGCCTTAGACATATGAAAAGCTTTTGATAGAGTCTGGTACAAAGCTTTGATTTCCAAACTACCCTCCCACAGCTTCTATTCTTCTCTCTGTAACTTCATCTCAAGTTTCCTTTCTGACCGTTCCATTGCTGCTGTGGTAGATAGTCACTGTTCTCCTAAATCTATTAACAATGGTGTTCCTCAGGATTCTATCCTGTTACTCACTCTCTTGCTATTATTCGTCAATGATCTTCTAAACCAAACTTTTTGTCCTATCTGCTATTACGCTGATATTATCACCTCTTTTCCACCTATTTTCCTAAACGTCCAACCCTTCAGGAAGTAAACAGTTCACACAGGGAAGCCACAGAACGTCTGACTTCTGATCTCTACAAAATTTCTGATTGGGGCAGAAGAAACTTAGTATTGTTCAGTGCCTCAGAAACTCAATTCCTCCATCTATCAACTCGACACAGCCTTCCAGACAAGTATCCCCTCTTCTTCAATGACACTCAGCTGTTCCCCTCTTCTACAGTGAACATTCTCGGTCTGTCCTTTACTTATAATCTAAACTGGAAACTTCACATCTTATCTCTAGTTAAAAGAGCTTCCATGAAGTTAGTCGTTCCGAGTCGTTTCCGCCAGTTTTTCTCACCCCCCCCAGCTGATAACTCCGTCCATATATGGAGTATGGTTCACATGTATGGAGGGGTTGCACTCTTACCGCTGTTTTAGACAGGGTGGAATGAAAAGCTTTTCGTTTTATCAACTTCTCTCCTCTAATTGACTTTCTTCAGCCTCTTTCTCTTCGTCGCAATGTTGCATCTCTTGCTATCTTCTATAGTTATTTTCATGCTAACTGCTCTTCTGATCTTGCTAACTGCATGCCTCCCCTCCTCCCACGGCCTCGCTACATAAGACGTCTCTTTTGGGACTGGCGCTTAAGTGGGATTTTTTTTCATTTTTTTTTTTTTTTTTACTTCGCCAGTGACCTTCTTATGAAAAAAAGTATATATATATATATATATATATATATATATATATATATATATATATATATATATATATATATATATATATATATATACACACTTTTTTCATAAGAAGGTCACTGGCGAAGTAAAAAAAAAAAAAAAAAAAAAATCCCACTTAAGCGCCAGTCCCAAAAGAGACGTCTTATGTAGCGAGGCCGTGGGAGGAGGGGAGGCATGCAGTTAGCAAGATCAGAAGAGCAGTTAGCATGAAAATAACTATAGAAGATAGCAAGAGATGCAACATTGCGACGAAGAGAAAGAGGCTGAGGAGGTGTGTCATAGTTTCGTTCATTGCTTCAGTATTCTGTGTTTTTTTTTCAGATTGATTTGCAGGATAAAAAGGATCCTTGAGAAACCCGTCGCGTAATATCATTAGATTAAAAGCGGTGAAAGAGACATGTTTCATATCCTGTTCTTTCTGTTACCACATTGCTATCGAATGTCACACACACACACACACACACACACACACACACACACACACACACACACACACACACACACACACACACACACACACACACACACACACACACACACACACACACACACACACACACACACACACACACACACACACACACACACACACACACACACACACACACACACACACACACACACACACACACACACACACACACTCTCTCTACTTTCTTTCTGTATGCAAATACTAACTGCATACTTTTATCTATTTATTTATTTATTTATTTATTTATTTACTTATTTATCTATTTCTTTTCGCAGTCTACAATACTGTTCAATTACTCAAACATTTCGGGACTAGCTCGGGTTGACAGGTTATTTCGTCAGCAGCTGTCAGTGACTGACATTCTGGGAGGTGTTGGCGTTCCTGCATTATATAAGATGATGCCGCGGCATGTCGAGGCTCACTAGGGCCCTTCCTGCCTCCTGCTGTGGACAGACCCGCTCCTCCACACCTCGCCTCTGCGCCTGGGGTTTTGCTTTGGCGACGGCACCGCCCTGCAGGGAGGCTTCCACCAGCAGGTGATGGAGATTGCATACAAGCGTATATATGGCAAATATTAATTATACGTAGTGTTTTTAGGAACGATGTAACAAATACAATAATTATGAAAGCGAGCAGAGAAAATGGCATCCTATCTTCGAAAAGGAACGTGTTTGTACGAAAGGCTGAGATTCTTGTGGCTGCGCTCTGCTGGTCTCTCTCTGAGGGCAATTGCACGGCGGTCCGGCAGGAGTTTACACACAGTGAGGCGCTGGGTGTCCCGATGGGAGCAGCATGGACGCCTCCGTTGTCAAGTCCAGGATCAGCGGTTCTGCCGAGCTGTGGCTGCACACACTGATAAGAATGTCACTCAAGGTATGACGGAAGGGAACCTCTCCGTCACTCAGAAAGCACTGTTCCTCCCTTGGCTGAATGCCGCCATGGAATCAACGTCTTACACCTTTACCGACACTCTCTTCCTTGACCCTCAAGTTTTCATATTTTTTTTATGGGACTCTGAAACTAAACTAATTCACAACAAAACAGTTTATGAACGTTTTAAATTTCTGTATCAGCAGCAACTGTGAAGCGATGCTTCCGGGATTATTGCCACTTCCATTGAAATATATAGGTAAATAAATGCGTGAACATAATTCTTTTATTGTCTATTTATTCCCTTAAATTAAATTTCCAATGAGTCACCAGGCAGATGAATCTGTTTGAAATTCAGACTTAGTTATTGTACCTGCGTCACCTTCATCGTGAATGGCGGTCTTAGAGGAAAGTTCATTAATAAGAGTTCTGACTCGCGCTAGGCGAGACTTCTCTTAAGGACGAAGATGTCATTAGCTTTGTTGAAAGTATTTGTGTGTGTGAATATATATATATATATATATATATATATATATATATATATATATATATATATATATATATATATATATATATATATATATATATATATATATATATATATATATATATATATATATATATATATATATATATATATATATATATATATATATATATATATATATATATATATATATATATATATATATATACACACATTAATTTTCTGTATTAGTGACCGTCCTCCGTCTTCACTTGCTGATGAAACATCCTAATGTCAGAGGGAAAAGATTAAAAAAGGGGATACAAGAATGCGGGTGAATGCTTTGGGAAGAGTTACCAGTGCATAAGAATGCATTGCATTAAATAGACCCGAATAATGAAAAGATTCATGTAAAAGTTACGATAAACTACAAGGGACATGATCTTTTCCTCTGCGAGATCTGGTTTTCAGCAGCATTGCGGCAGACAGTGTGCAGTGTTGTGGAATGGCCATGGGCTCATGTCGGTAAAGAGTGCTTTTGTCCTTTTCGCCAGCCACGAAATGGAGTTCTTGGCTCCCCTCTGTATCTGGTTGTCTTCCGTGTCTTGGCTCGTGTTGGTACTCGTAGGCTGGTTGGAGGGCAATTCGGGTAAGTCTCCATTGCCTTGTAGCGATCTTTCACAAACACATGGTGCAGATAAAGATTTTTCTCTTGAAAACTAGATTTTTGAATATTACAATTTCCCTTAGTCATACGTGTTAGTACTTAAGGTACTGCCATGTATCACAATAACAGACATGCTGTCACCTGCACACAGCCGTAGAGGACAGCTGGGATGCTAACGCGGCCATGGTGGTGAGAGACGTTCTGCTGGCGTCATCAGAAAGCGACTCGTGTCTCGTCATTATTGCAGAAAACAGTTTGTTGGTGAGGCTATGCGGTTTGTCTGTCCTTCATGGATAAGATAACATTAAATGTATGTTAATGAATACTCTCTTGATGAAATAAAAATTATTATTCCAGTCTGAAATGGAAACATTCATTGGGGCCTCGAGGAGCGTGGCGGTGTTTGAATCAGTCACAAATGGGTCCCGGCTCTCCGAGATAGTCACTCGTGCCCGCCAGGTAGGACTCGGTGCGAGGCTGGTGTGTTCCTGTCGCTACAGTTGTTTCTGCTGTTATGGTAATGTAGCTGCTGCTGGTATTAATATTAATGATAGTATTATTGGTAATAGCATCATTACGTCTACTTCATTCTTACATCGTGTTATGGGTTGTGTGGTCGCGGACAGGTGCGGGTGGCGTCGTGGATGGTCGTGGTGGTGGTGGTGAGTGACGACCCAGTCTTCCTGGCCGCCTTCGCCCAACAGGCCCGTGAGGGTCGCCTGCTGGTGTGGGCCACGAGGCTCATTGTGGTGAGCCGACGTTCGCCGCACGGCCTCCAGCCGCTCCACCAGACTCTCGCCTTTACCAACTCCCTTCTGCTGCTGGTGGATGGCACGATGGGGATGAGCAGGTGTGTGGCTGCGTCTTTGTGGAAGTTGTGCTGTACTTAGACGAGCCTCGCATGTGGTGTCTGCTTTACTGTATGCTTGTGAACACTGTCACGGCCAAACACTTCACCGCTGTTCTAGGGCTGTTGGGTGGGTGGTGCTGCCATACCAACGGTCTGGCGTCGTCCCCTTGCGGGTTGCGTCCTGGACGGTGGGGGGCAACCTTTCATTGTTTCGGCCGCTGTTTTGGGACAAATTTAGCAAGTGAGAGGCGCTATCATTAGTTATTTATATTAGACACTGAATGTGTGTGTGTGTGTGTGTGTGTGTGTGTGTGTGTGTGTGTGTGTGTATGTGGTTGTGTTTTTTCTGTGTTTGTGTTATGGCTTACTTTGAGAGATGCTCTGTCCAATAGATAAATAAAATCGTACATTATTATGTTAAGATTAGCTAATGAATATATATTTTTTTATACTTCTGGAGAATACTTTGTGAATCACCCATAGAATAAATAATTTTGCTACGTTTTGAAATTTCCTCACAGACTGTCTGGAGAAGCAGATTTAGTAGTGGCAATGGACCAGAATCAAAGACATAAAATGAAGGAGCAGGCAGACCCAACAGCTCCTGGAGGCGTGAGGGTGCAGTTCATGGGATTCATGGTCACCGTTCTGGACTATTTGGCGCAAGGACTCAACTTTTCGTGAGGAAAAAAAAAAAAAAAAAAATTCCAAAATTACATTCTGTTGTAGACAAATTTTCCCCTCTAGGAATACAGCATAATATTGTTGAGTTTTAGTTTAAAAATAGATGGACGTTTTATTGAGAGATACAAGAACTTTGTCCTGGTTTGGAGACATGTGGCATTGTCCGAACCGGAACACTCACACTGCCCGAATTAGTTTGACTTAAAAAAAAAAAAAGTGTATATATATATATATATATATATATATATATATATATATATATATATATATATATATATATATATATATATATATATATATATATATATATATATATATAATTTTTTTTTTCTTTTCCTTTACTGCAAGGTACACTTTCAAGCGGCCGCAAGACGGGGCATGGGGCGCTAAGATACAGAATGGTTCCTTCACCGGCATGTTGGGTCAGGTCTACAGAGAGGTACACGCAACCCCAACACACACACACACACACACACACACACACACACACACACACACACACACACACCCTCGCACGCGTGAACATTTCAGCATCCTGGTAATGAACGCCATTCAGTATTTTTTCCATTATGACTATTAATGAATTTGCAAATAATGAGAAAAAAAAGGCAAATCGACGAGACTGAAGCATCCACGTTGTGATCTGGATGGGAATCTTTGTAGAATCTGCAAAACGTAAGTTTAGATAAAGGTGAAGATTGGTACATACACTGTAGTTATGTGTGTCCCCATCGCTCATCTCCAGCTCACTATCCACGTTCATTAATATTACAGAAGGATACAAAATTGTGGTGGGAACCAGGCATAAATACATAACAGGATGAATGAGTGAAAGTATCTCTAAGGATGCAAGAGGAGTATTCATACAGGTGACTACTGGTTCCGTGTCAGAGACACGGCTGAATGCTGTTATGTAACTTGAATGCTGTTATTGTAACCTGTTATGCGTTCAGCATAACAGGTTACAATGTCTGGCATGGAGGCGTACATTCCTCACTCTTTCTCTCGACCTAAATCTTCCAAACTTTGGTTTAACACAACCTGTTCTCGTGCTATACATGAAAAAGAGGTGGCCCACTAAAGGTAATTGAGCCTTCCATCACTCGAATCTCATTCACCTTATATTTCTGCCCGGAACCATGCCAAATCTGTTCTCCAGCTAGCCAAAAACTCCTTCATTAACAGAAAGTGTCAAAATCTTTCAGGATCTAACTCCTCCCGTGACTTCTGTCACTTAGCCAAAAACATCTCCAATAACTTTGCTTCTTCATCCTTCTCTCCCTTATTTCAACCAGATGGCACCATTGCCATCTCGTCTATTTATAAGGCTGAACTTTTCGCTCAAACCTTTGCTAAAAACTCTACCTTGGATGATTCAGGGCCTTGTTTTTCCCTCTCCACCCTCTGACAACTTCATGATACCTATCAAAATCCTTCGCAACTATGTTTTCCATGCCCTCGATGGCCTAAATCCTCGGAAGGCTTATAGACCTGATGTAGTCCTTCCTATTGTTCTTCAAAACTGTGCCTCCGTGCTTTCACCTTGCCTATTCAAACTCTTTCAACTCTGTCTGTCAACATCTACCTTTCCTTCTTGCTGGAAGTTTGCCTACATTCAGCCTGTTCCTAAAAAGGGTGACCGTTCTAACCCCTCAAACTACCGTCCTATTGCTTTAATTTCCTGCCTATCTAAAGTTTCTGAATCTATTCTCAACAGCAAGATTCTTAGACCTCTATCACTTCACAACCTTCTATCTGATCGCCAGTATGGGTTCCGTTAAGGCCGCTCAACAGATGATCTTCTGGCTTTCCTTGATGAGTCTTGGTCATCCTCTTTTAGAGATTTGGTGGAACTCTGGCTGTTACCTTAGACATATCAAATGTTTTTGATGGAGTCTGGCACAAAGCTTTGATTTCCAAACTACTCTCCTTCGGCTTCTATTCTTCTCTCTGTAACTTCATCCTAGTTTTCTTTCTGACCGTTTTATTGCTGCTGTGGTAGACGGTCACTGTTCTCCTAAATCTTTTACCAGTGGTGTTCCTCAGGGTTCTGTCCTGTCACCCACTCTCTTCCGGTTAATAATCTTCTAAGCCAAACTTCTTGTCCTATTCACTTCAACGCTGATGATACCACCCTGCACTTTTCCCAGTCTTTTCATAGACGTTCAACCCTTCAGGAAGTCAACAGCTCACGCAGGGAAGCCACAGAACGCCTGACATCTGATCTCTCTAAAATTTCTGATTGGGGCAGAGCAAACTTGGTATTGTTCAGTGCCTCAACTCCTCCATCTATCAACTCGACACAATTTTCCAGACAAGTATCCCCCTCTTCTTTAAGAACATAAGAACATAAGAAATAAGGGAAGCTGCAAGAAGCGACCAGGCTTACACGTGGCAGTCCCTGTATGAAACACACCTACCTATTTCCATCTGTTATTCCCATCCATAAACTTGTCTAATCTTCTCTTAAAGCTCTCTAGTGTCCTAGCACTAACTACATGATTACTGAGTCCGTTCCACTCATCTACCACTCTATTTGAGAATCAATTTTTTCCTATCTCCTTCCTAAACCTAAATTTTTTAAGCTTGAACCCGTTATTTCTTGTTCTACCGTGGTTGCTGATCCTAAGAATTTTGCTTACATCTTCCTTGTTATAACCCTTATACCACTTAAAGACTTCTATCAGGTCCCCTCTTAACCTACGTCTCTCTAGAGAATGTAAATTTAACAGCTTCAACCTCGCCTCGTAAGGAATACTCCTTATCCCCTGTATCCTTTTAGTCATTCTCCTCTGTACTGATTCTAATAGACCTATATCTTTCCTGTAATGTGGGGACCAGAACTGCACAGCGTAGTCTAGATGAGGTCTGACCAGCGCCAAGTATAACTTTGATATTACTTCCGGCCTTCTACTTTTAACACTCCTAAAAATGAATCCTAGTACCCTATTTGAATTGTTTCTGGCTTCTATGCATTGTTTCCCTAGACGGAGTTCAGAGCTAACTATAACTCCTAAATCTTTCTCGTACCCTGTACCTACGAGAGTTTGGTTGTTTAATGTGTACCTATTGTGTGGGTTTCCTCTACCTACGCTAAGCACTTTGCATTTATTGATATTAAATTGCATTTGCCATCTATCCGTCCATTCATTCATTCTATCTAAGTATGCCTGCAAGGCGATAGCATCCGATTCTGACCGAATTAATCTACCTATCTTTGTGTCATCAGCAAATTTACTAACATCACTACTAATTCCACTATCCAAGTCATTGATATATTATTATATTATAAATAACAATGGCCCTAATACTGATCCCTGTGGCACCCCACTAATTACATGACCCCACTCGGATTTCGAGCCGTTTATTACCACTCTCTGTCGCCTGTTACCAAGCCATGACCCTATCCAGCCTAACACCTTCCCATCTATCCCGTGTGCCCTAACCTTTCTCAGGAGCCTTTGATGGGGTACCTTGTCAAATGCTTTACTAAAGTCCAGATATAAGATATCATAACTATCACCATTATCTACTGTCTCGTACACCTTACTGTAAAAACTTAACAAGTTTGTCAGGCAAGCCTTCCCCTTCGTGAAGCCATGCTGTGACTGATTTATCAAGTTATGTTTGTCTAAATGTTCCCTAATGTTCCTCGCTATTATTGACTCTAACATTTTACCTACAACTGAAGTTAAGCTGATAGGTCTGTGATTAGACACTAAAGTTTTATCTCCTTTCTTAAAGAAGAACCTTAATCTTACTACATTAGCCTGCCTCCACATTACTGGTACCTCACCCGACTCCAGTGATTTCCTAAAGACAGAAACTAACGGCTCACCAATAATCTCTTTACATTCCTTAAGTACTCTGGGATATATTTCATCAGGTCCTGGTGACTTGAACTTTCTTAGCCTATCTATCTCCTGTTCCACTATCTCCCTAGTTATGGAAATATCTGTCAGCTTCTCAGTCTCATCTGCTCTAAACACCTGTTCACTATCTGGCATATCCTGCATGTTTTCCTGGGTGAAGACAGTTAAAAATAATCATTCAGAAGTTTACTTATCTCCTCCCCAGAACTAACCAGCTCCCCATCTGCTGCCTTTAATGGACCTACAGTATCCTTATTCTTCGTCCTGTATACCTGATAAAATCCCTTGGGGTCCGTCATCGCCTGGCTGGCTACCTTTAATTCATAATTGTCCTTAGCTTTCCTCGTTAACTTCCTGACTGTTCTAACTAATTCATTATATTGTGTCCTTAAAAACTTCTTCACCTGCCCTTAATCTCTTATATATACTTCTCTTACGCCCTATATAATGCTTTAACCTAACAGTCATCCATTTAGAGTCATTTTTTTGTGATCTTATTGTTCTATACGGGATATTTGCTAACTGACCTGTATGAACTTTATCTACGAAATATTTATACAATTCATCTACATTTACTTCACCTAATCCCCTCATCTCGTCCCCTACCATCCTCTCCACTCCCTCATCTACTCGCCTCGACCTCACCTCTCTCATTTCAGCATGACCTGACATTCCAACATACTCACACCTATCTCCCCCCTTCCTCTTTCCTCCTCCCTTCCGGACACATCTTCTCTCCTCTTGTCCTACACCCTCACGCCTCACCTCACCTCTCTCATCCTGCCTTATCTCTCTGAACTCCGTCCCTGACCTGACCTCACCCTGCATCCTTTGCCAATCCTCTCCTTGGAGGTACCTTTTTAATTCTTCAAAATCTGCTCTCCTAAAGTCAGGTATTTTACTAGTGTTTTTGTTTCTAACAGTTTCTTCCCATTCTAAATTGTACCTAATTTCCCTATGGTCACTGTTACCTAGCTGTCCTCCAACCTTTACCTGCGTGACTGCTTCCTCCCTGTTAGTAAGAATTAAATCTAGAATATTATTCCCCCTTGTGGGTTCTACGACTACCTGTTTTAAAAAATTATCCTGAATTACCTTAAGAAATTCCTCTGCTTCCTTGTTACCCACAATCAGACTGCAGTCGATATTCCTAAAATTAAAATCTCCTACCACACATACCTGACTGTACTTGCCTGCTCTATTTAATTCCAGCCACAGTGAGGTGTTAATTTCCTCTGTACTGGTCGGTGGTCTACTACTGACTGCGATCCTTCCTTAATATCTACCCATATCGACTCTGCTTTGTTATCTGTTTTAATTCTACTGTTCATACAACACTGTAATGTGTCCCTAATGTATAACGCGACGCCTCCTCCTCTCCTGTTTTCCCTATCTTTATAGAACATTGTCTAACCATCTATCTTAACCTCTGGATTAAATACTTTTCCTGACATATCTAACCAAGTTTTAGTTAAAGCAATGATATCAAATTTCTCTACGCTCGCTATTCCTCTAAGCAAGTCTATTTTATTCAGAATACTTCTACAGTTTGTGTAGTAAACACTTAAGCTATTTCTCAACATCCCTGAGGTAGCTACCTTTCTAGATTTAACTAATTTGCCTCTCGCCTTCTCCTCACTACCCCTTCTTCCCTCCCGACTAACGAAAAGAGTGCAGGAGTGAAGTTACCTCCCGCTCGAGTGTTTCGGCCAAAACACGAACACCCTGGCGTGACAAATGCACTCCATCCCTGGCGTACAAGGTGTCCCTACCATAGAAAATGTCCCAGTTGTCGATGAACGTCCATCCATTACTCCTACAATGATTCGCGAGCCTGCGATTCACTGTAATAGCCCTGGACAGCCACTCAGCACCAACTCCCCTCCTCGGCAAGACACCACATACCACGGGGATCCCTCCCTTGTCCCTAATCCTGTCCAAAGCCTGTCGAAACCTCCTGATAAGCTCCTCACTCCTGACCTTACCAAGGTCATTCCCTCCCGCACTGAGAAAAACAATGGGCTTGGTCCCATCTTTTTCCAAGCACGTGTCTAGCCTATCAGCTACCTTCCCTATCCCGGCCCCCGGCAAACACACCCTCGACCTACGCTTCCTATCCCTAGCACAGAACGCACTATCTAAGTGCCTAACCTGACTATCACCAAACACAAGCACTCTACCTTGGGGCAGGGTAACTGCATCTGCCCCCTCCTTCTTGCCTCCTCCCGCCCTGTCCACCTCCTTCTCCTTCCCTTCCTCCAGCACATTGAAGGGATTCTTCGTCTCCACGCAAGGTGACCTGAGGACCTTCACCCTCTTGGTTCCCCTTCACACAACCGACCACTGCTCTTCCGTCGCCTTACTAGGTAAGGTGACGGTGGGGCACGACCCTCCCACAGGTGCTGAGATCCTCTCATAGAACTCAGCCTGCAGGTCTGAGATCCTCTCACGAAACTCAGCCTGCACCTCCGAGATCCTTCGATGGAACTCAGCCTCCACCTCTGAGACCTTCGCAACGAAGGCCTCGAGAACAGGAGAACTAACACAACCAGTCGACTCAGCAACACAAGGCGCCATGTCTACACTAGCCAGCTATATTAGCGTCAGGTCACTGCTCACTAAACACGTCCGTTCACTAGGAACCCTGACCTGAGACCCAGGAACCCTGACTTTAGTGACACTCAACTGTCCTCCTCTTCTACAACAAACATCCTCGTTCTGTCCTTTACTTATAATCTAAACTAGAAACTTCACATCTCATCTCTAGCTAAAACATCTTCTATGAAGTTAGGTGTCGTCTCCGCCAGTTCTTCTCACCCCCAACAGCTCCTAAATCTGTACAGCGGCCTTATCCGTCCATGTATGGAATTTTCTTCACATGTATGTTGGGGGGGGGAGGTTCCACTCATACCTTTCCTTTAGTCAGGGTGGAATGAAAAGATTTTCGTATCATCAGTTCCTCCTCTCTAACTGACTGTCTTTTCCCTCTTTCTCATCGCCGAAATGTTGCATCTCTTGCTATCTTCTACCGCTATTTCCATGCCAACTGCTCTTCTGATCTTGCTAACTGCATGCCTCACCTCCTGCTTTCTCGCTGTACAAGACTTTCTTGTTTGCCTCACCTCTTTTCTGTCTTCCTGTCTAATGCAAGAGTTAACTAGTATTCTCATTCATACATCCCTTTCTCTGGTAAACTCTGGAACTCCTTGCCTGCTTCTGTATTTCCTCCTTCCAATAACTTGAACTCTTTCAAGAGGGAGGTTTCAAGACATTTAGCTTATATTTTTGATTAACGTTTTCGACTCTGTAGTGGGACCGGTACCTCAATGGGCCTTTTTTTTTTTTTTTTATTTTTGTTGCCTTTGGCCGGTGCCTCTCCTGCATATATATATATAAAAAAAAGGTCTTCTACAGAAAGGGTGTTGGTGCTTTGTAGGAAGTACACTTTGGCCTGGGACCTTTCGGTGTCAACGCCGCTCGCTATGAGGCTGTGGACTTCACTTGGCCGGTTTTCTTCGTGAACGTCAGGGTCTTCGCTGGTCGAGGGAGTCCCGAGGTGGATCCTTGGGGCTTTCTGCTTCCCCTCGCCCCGTGGGTGTGGATAGTGCTGCTATTATTCCTTCTCTTTCTGTGCGCCATCTCTTCCATACTCTCTACCAAGTTTTCGCAGGAAGACTTGGGTAGCAAGGAAATCTTTGCATCGTTGCATCTCGTTAGCATTTTGCTTCGCCAGTGTGAGTGTCCAACATTACGCAGAGTTTAGTTGAAGTGTTGGTTTCTCTCGCTGCAACAGAAAATATTCTTGAAATATAGAGTAACCACACCATCCATCACATACCCACCACATTAAATCTAACATACTCGTAATTATAATAATGTTCGCAGTCATAATGCAAAACAATTCCAGTCTGTATCATACATAGTTTTCCATTTTATATTGAATTAATGCAAAAAAGTCAGCGATCGCAGCATCCTGCTAAACTCCCGTGGCGCCGCTTGGTCTGCCAGCCGTGTGGATGGGTGAAGGCGGGTGGTGGTGGCAGCGCGTGGTGCTGGGCGTGTGGATGCTGATGACCATGGTGCTGACGCGCAGCTACGAGGGCAACCTTATGTCGCTTCTAGCCGTGAGACACCTGCCCCAGCCCTACCAGACCCTCAGGGACGTGGTGGACGACTCCTCGGTGGTCATGGTCTGGCACAAGCAGGGAGCACCTATTCAATCAGTTATGGTACGTAAACACACACACACACACACACACACACACACACACACACAAACAACTGCTCTGATCGCGTAGTACCAGGTTTGCCATCATATCTTATGACACTGATTGTAGTTTTAACCTGAATATATGTTTTTCAAGAAACTGTCATAGACAGGACGCTACTTCTGGGATCTTCTACGAGGTGAAGGAGACTATTAAGCAAGGGCGCCTCCAGGAGGAGCTACCATTTAAATATCTCTCCATTTTGGACGAAGTTATAAGCCAAAGGACAGTGATCATAGATTACGTCAGGATAACACGAGCTACTAGAAGCAAATATTTTTCTGAAACAGGTGAGTAAAAGGAGATTAAACACACACACACACACACACACACACACACACACACAAAGAGTAGGCGATACACAAGATAATCACTTAAGTCGAAAGATGATAGGTGACGATAGACTAAAATATATGAATGACTCACATCGTGAGGAACAAGAAACAAAAAAAATAAATTATGATTAAATGCATGAGATAAGAAAGATAAGTGAGATAAGAACAGACTCGAGAGACAGCTGAAGAAACAAAATATATGGTAGTAATAAATTATAATTTATCATTAGAGAATATCTTATTGTACTATTCAAAGACGGATCGATGAATATATCCATTGCATGTGTAAATTTATCTAAGATCTATCACTTGCTATAGATATAGCATAGCATGTCTTGCTTCTTCGAAGGGCGGTGTGACTTTTACATCGGACTGGAGAATATCCAAGCCAATCCCGTTGCCCTGATCAGCCAGAAAGACAGTCCCCTCATCCCACCTCTCAATGCTAGGTGAGGAACAAAGGAAAGAAGGAGGAGCGGCGGAGGAATCATGGTATGTTCAGTGCTCCATAGGTTTTTTGTTCTTTTCTAAGACATCTTTTATATGAGGGGTTTGAATGACCTGTAGGCCACTGGAAGTTTACTTGTACAAATCCCTGTCATATACTGGCGGCCAAAAATGAAAAACATGCAATCATGCAATCTCATATCTAGCCAAAGCAGTTTCTATGAAGTTAGGCTGTCCGAGTCGTCTCCGCCAGCTTTTTCTCACCTCCGCAGCTACTAACTCTGCACAGGGGCCTTATCCATCCATATATAGAATACACTTTACATGTATGGAGAGTTTCACTCATGTTGCTCTTCTAGACAGGGTGGAATCCAAAGCATTTCGTCTTATTAACTCCTTTCCTCTGACTGTCTTCAGCCTCTCTCTCATCGCCACAATGTTGCATCTCTTGCTATCTTCCACCCTTTTTTTAGAACGGGCACCTCAGTGGGGCTTTTCACTGATTTTGCTGCCCTAGGCCAGTGCCCTCTCACATTAAAAAATTCCATGAAATCGTCAGAAATTGGATAATTTCAGGGGTTTTGCGGCTGTTATGACCACCTTTGTGTTTACTGCTAACACTTACAACAGTTGACGATGATTCACATCAGTCTCAGGGATAAGCTATTAATAGACAATATAAAGGACAGGGACGGCGATCCCTGGCGAAATCTGGCGAAAAGATTGGTGACCACTGACTATCTCTAGTGGCAAAGTTTGCTATTTCTGGAGACTGATTAATGGTGACAAGGTCGTGACCAATGGTAACCTCTTGTGATAAGTCCCGTGACATTGCCTTTCTCTGGGAACCAGGTCAATGGTCTTTTGTGATATTTGCTGACAAGTTCGTCGACCACTGGCGACCTCTGGCGACAAGACCAGTGACCAGTAACGATCTTTAGCGACAATTGACAACTTGCGATAAGATTGGTGAAATTCGGTGATCTTTGGTGAGAAGGTTGATTGTATCGGCGACTACTGATGATCACTGGCGACCAGGTGTGTCTCCACCACCGATCTCTGGTAACAATGTCGGCGACCACTGACGACTTTCGGAGAGTTCTAATGATGCATGGAACACAAAATGAAACGTACATTTTTTTTTTTATTATAACGAATTCGGACTTAGTGTTTCTTGACTTGTACTTATATGAGTGTTTCTTTAGCCTTTGACTGCTAATGACAATATAGCACTTGTTACTGAGAACCCTTTACGATCATGCTGACAAAAATGTAATTACAGGCACTGAAAAAATTCAGTTACCGTATCGCTCCTTTCGAAATTATATTCTAAACTTGCACTATAGATAATTTTGTTGAGGTTGAGGAGAAGACAGCCAAAGGTTAGTAGTTTATCTAATTTCATCAACATTGCAGAATAATGTCGCTGACTGAGGCTGGACTTTTCCACCAATGGAATAATGAGGGGATCGCGAACTACAGCGCATGCGAGCGAGTGCCGACCAAGATCACTATCAGTTCGTCTCTCTCCCTCAGGCAGTGCTGGGTAGGGAGATTGCTTAGAATCAGTCCTGGTTAGGCACCATGTTGTGAGTCGACAATCGCTGGATGGAAAGCTCGCTGTGACAGTAGCAGTTCTAAACAGGGATCTTATTTTTCCTCAGGAACCATTGGGTTATTTCTATGTAGAGAGCATATTGTGAATCAGGCAGTGCCAGGACAATGCTGAAATGCACATCACTGTGAATCAAGCAGTTCTGTGTAAAAACGATGTGGATTACCCAACCTTTTTTTTCACATTTATTGTCTCTCATAGATGTTGCTTGGAGTACCTGTTGATAAAATGTACAAGAGAATATGACGCCTTCTTTAGATTAATTAATGGGCAGCATCTCGGTGTTTATCACAAGCGAATACACTACTTGCAGCAATGATATCTGTAACGGTTAAGGACTAAGGCTATATACTTCCTATGCCTTGCAGGCCATGATGGTGGTTCTGGAGGGAGGTCTGGCGGTTGGCCTCATCATTCTTGGCGCGGAGGTGATGCTCGCAGGAGTCTTGCGTCACTGATGTTAGTGTTGTTGGTGAGCTTATATATATATATATATATATATATATATATATATATATATATATATATATATATATATATATATATATATATATATATATATATATATATATATATTTTATATCAAGGGATAATATTATACTAAAGATTCATATTAGAAAACTTTAATTTAAACACATTTTTTTTTGTCATCTCGGTACAGAATATTACTTAAACATTTTGGTTATAACTCTGAAATAGCTTTGTTCTATTTCTTGCACGTACTATTATAAACAGTCTTCTACGAATAGTAGACAAACATGCAAATATCCTAATATTACTAACCGATTAGTTTCCTAACATCTCTTCTTCTCATTTGTTATTGTGTATTTATATATAATGGTTTACCATACAGGACATCAGTCTGGCAAGGCTGATGTTTCTCTATCATTGTACTGAATATCTATTTCTTAACTACTTTCTGGAATAAATGTATGGCAGGATCACGCTAACCGTTCACGCTTCCCTGAGTTAGTATAGAGATCCATATACGATTATCTGTTAAAACTCAACATGACATTGAAGCATCACCAACACTTTTCCAGGGAGGACGGAAGACATCTCTGAATTTGATAGTGCAGTGCGTGCAGACAAGATTATTGCTGTGTGCACCTCTCCTGAACTGAAATCACGTAAATATTTTTATTTGTAATAATTGGCCTTGTTTAGGTATGATTTTATATAATATATATATATATATATATATATATATATATATATATATATATATATATATATATATATATATATATATATATATATATATATATATATATATATATATATATTAAACCAGACTCGAGAAATAGATGAAATGAACAGGGATACATCCAAGGTTCCTTCTTCCTTTATTGCAACGTTTCACCTTGGTGGAAGGCATCATCTGGCTTAAAAAAAAAAAATAAATAAAAAAAAAAATAAAAAAATAAGGGAACTAAGTATAACAACATGAATTTTTTAAAACATGAAAAACAATACAAAATCTAACAGAAGGCATAACAATGTGGGCAAGGGAAGATAGATAAACAAATAGTAAAAGTAAGTAAAATAATCAAAAGGAACACAGACAGTAGAGAAAAATATTAATGGAAAGCATATAACCTATTAACAAAAGCTTAGACAGGGCAAAAACAAGTAAAATAAAGGTGTAATGTTGTAGACCAACCTTGCGCGCTCTCGCTGATGGCGTGGTGAGGACTGACATAGGATAGCGATGTGTGAATTAGTCATGTACGAACCCGGATACCAAAAGCTCCGAACAGAGTTTATAAAAGATATAACTGTGATGATGATAACTGGTTATTTAATTCAGGTTTCAAGCGTCTAATGTAAATAGCTTCTAATATTTTAATATCTGTATGTGCGTCAGCTTTATGTAATATACCGAAATCCTTCTCCGTAAACGGATGATCATACACATGATCATCCGTTTATGGAGAAGGATGTGTTCTTATTGCTGAAAACGGGAGATGAGCTAGCTGTTTCTGTGTACGTATCGAGTTACCTTTATGTTGACTGATACTATGCGTTAGATTCCTCTTGGTTTCTCTAATATATCGAGTCTTGCAAGTCGAACAAGTAAATTCATAAATGCTACTAGAGATGAGTCCATTAAGAATACTTTGAATTTAAAGAAAGAGGCAATAGTAAAATTATCTTTATTGGTGAAGATGAAGATGAGCTTAGTTTCCTGATATTGTGTTTTAAGTATGGTAGTGAGTCCCTTTCTAATAGTATTAATAAGGTGGCCATAGTAGGGTAATTTTATGTATTTTTTTAGATGTCGTCTCTATGTCATTAGTGAAAGCCGATTAAAATTTCTTTTTAAAAAATTGTAGATGGTGTTATTAAGGATGTTTAAAGGAAACCCGTTATTATGGAAAAATATCCTTGTAAAGTTAACTTCATGGTGAAAAGTAAACCAGTTGTGAGATAAGCCATAGCAACGATATAAAAGAGTTTTGATAGCATTAATCTTATACAATTGGAGAATAAAAGCTGGATAATTTATCCGCAAACTTGTGCAAGTTGGTTTGCGGTATGTAATTGGTTATTATTATGAGTTACTATTACATCCAAAAATTAGATCAAGTTCTCCACGTCACATGTGAATTCAATGTTGGGGTGTTTAGAGTTTAAATAGCTAAGAAATTTAGGAATGTGTTGAGAGCGTTTAAATAAAAGAAAAGTGTCATCAACATATCTTCTGTAGAACATAGGTTTAAACTCACAGGGACATTCATTAACCAAACATTTCATGATAACATAAGAGAGCATTAGCAAGAGTAGGGCCAAGATAAGGTTAGTGTCATGATCCG
>NC_087152.1:15070000-15072500 GCF_035594125.1 Scylla paramamosain
TTTTAACTTGAATGTATGTGCATGAAGGATTTGTCATAGACAGGACGCTACGTCTGGGATCTTCCACGAGGTGAAGTCGAGTGAAGAGCAAGGGCGCTTGATGGCGTTGCCTTTAATCAAATATCGCTCCGTCCTGGACGAGGTGATAAGGCAGAAGATAGTGATCATAGATTATGAGAGGATAACGAGAGCTGCCAGAGGAGAACATTTTTCTCGTACAGGTGTGTAAGAGGTGATTTGCTACACACACACACACACACACACACACACACACACACACACACACAAACACAATAGGTGTTAAGGATACCAGGCCTGAAAGAACGGGTTTATGAGGATGATCTGTGAAAATTCCTAATGTTCTCATATCACGAGGAAGAGACAAAAGAATATTAATACATAATTGGTAAAGGCATGCAGATAAATAAGATTTTTTTTTTGAAAAAGAAGACAAAAATGTATATGGCCATAAATAAAAGTCGACACTTAAAGATGCGAACACATCAACCTTATCGTTATATGAAAATTAATTTTTGTACTCGGCAAAGTTAGAACAAAGAGAGTGAGAAAAAAAATACTAAGAGATATCAATTATCTTAGATATAGTATAACAATAATTGATTCTTTTTTAGGGCTGTGTGACTTCTATACAGGACAAGAGAATATCCAGTCCCATTCCGTTGCCATCATCAGCCAGAAAGACAGTCCTCTCATTCCACCTCTCAATACACGGTGAGGAACAAACATTTACGAATGAACTGTGGTATGTTCCGAGCTGCAGATGTTTCGTTTCTGCGCTAAAATAAAAATATTATTTTCTGTATGTGGAATTTGAATAATGTAAAAAGCCATTGAAAAATTACTTTTAAAGCTCTGAAAATGTTATTACAAGTCATTAAGAAGTGGGGTTGGAGTCGCAGAATATTGGGTGACTTCAGGCAATTTTTACCTTGGACGGTCGCTTATGCACTCAATGGTGACAATATCTGTGACGATCGACCATGACAAGCATCTATCTCATGTCAGTGACCACTGACGACATATACCGGCATGGTCGTTGAAAACTTGTGCTCTACGTGAAAAGCAATGGGCAACATGGCTGACTGGCCAGTGGTATTCCCATGCAGAGCAACTTTTTTTTTTTTTTTCTCTTACCGTCATTTTCGAGGTTTTATTGTAGGTGCTACTTAACACTTGGTGTGAAGGACAAGGTGAAAATATTCTTTAATTAATGCCAGCAGATAACAAGGAATGAGAGGCAGATGGGGATGAACGAACTTTTGCACTGGTGCAAGTCTGAGCCCCTACCAGTAAAGATGGTAGAAAATGACCCTTGGCAAGCATGTGCAAAAATACAAAAAAGAATCTGGCATAATATACCTTGACAATAAAATCGCTAATCATTGACGACTACTGAGAACTGGCGATAACATTCACTATCAGTGATGGCGATAACATTGGCTATCAGTGATGGTGATAACATTGGCTATCAGTGATGGTGATAACATTGGCTATCAGTGATGGTGATAACATTCACTATCAGTGATGGTGATAACATTGGCTATCAGTGATGGTGATAACATTCACTATCAGTGATGGTGATAACATTGGCTATCAGTGATGGTGATAACATTCGCTACCAGTGACATCTCAGACGACAAGATTGATAACCAACAACGAACTCTGGGAACTAGGTCAGCGACCATTGACGACTACTGGCAACAACATCGATGACCACAGACCGACCTTTACGACAACATCAGTAACCACTGATGACCTCTAGTAAAAAAAGTGGGCAGTAACTGACGACCTTTAGTGGTAAGATCAATGATCAGAGACGATCACTGGCAACAAGATCGACGGCTACTGACGACGTCTGGCAGTAAGTATAGCGACCATAAAAGACTTCTGCCTATAAGATTGGTGGCAACTGACGAGCACTAGCGAGAGAAATAATGATCACTGGTGACATCTGATGACGAGGATGGCAACCAGTAATGACCTTAGGCAATATGGTTGGCAGCCATTGGCGACCTCTGGCGGCGATAAGACCGGCAATCACTGACGATCTGTGGCCACAAGGTTAGCGACCTCTTTTGACAATGTCAGTGACCACTGACGATCCCTGGTAATTCCGGGTGGGCGATCACTGATGATCTCTGGCGATCTCTACCACTAAGGTCGGCGACCATTGGCGCCCTCTGAGGTTAAAGTCAATGACCTCTGCCAATATCTAGCAGCAAGGTCGTCGGCCACTGATGAAGCATGGCGATTAAGTCACAACATTGGACGATCTGCACAACATATAAACAAATATTAACTTCTAATTATAATGGGTTGAGAACTGGCGTTTCTTTATGAATGTTTATATTAGCGTTTTTCTATGTAATTTATCAAACTTTATCAACATTGCAGGATAATATCTATGATTGAGGCAGGACTTTATAACTACTGGAACAATGAAGGAATCCCGAACTACAGTGCCTGTGAACGAGTGCCG
>NC_087152.1:15082500-15092500 GCF_035594125.1 Scylla paramamosain
TGGTTCTTGGTGCCCCGTCTTCCACTGGCATTCACAGCTCTGTTAAAGAGTAAGTTCCTCAAGAGGCAGTGAGTAATTAATTGTGTTCATTTATTCAGTGTCACTAAAACAGTACCTCAGTGAGATGATTATCACAGATAAATTTTATTAGAAAAAGAGATCTTGCCTGTGCATCTCATTGCTTAAGCAATGTCTTCAAATGCTACATTAATAACTGTGTTGTTATCCGCACACAGTTGAGGCGGACAACTGGGAGGCAGGTGCGGCCTTGTCGGTGAGGGAGGTGCTTCAGGCGTCATCGTTAAGTCATGCCTCTCTCATCGTCATAACTGAATCCAGTTTCTCGGTGTGGCTATGAATTGACTTTACTTTTTCAATCACTTGGTCTAACTGGCATTGATTTTGTGACCACTGTTCTTTGGGCGTTGGGTCAATGAGAGACAAGAAACAAACTTTTCAGAGAGACGTCCAGACGCTCCTCGGAGGCTCGCAAGGCGTGGCGATGTTTGAGACACCCTTGAATGGGTCACAGCTCGTACAGGTGGTCACATGCGCCCGTAAAGTAAGTTTCCGTCTGGGAGAGGCCGTTTGGAATTTGTTGTTATTATTAGTATTAAAGTAGCAGCTGCAGCAGCGGCAGCAGCAGCAGCAGCAGCAGCAGCAGCAGCAGCAGCAGCAATAGTAGTAGTAGTAGTAGTAGTAGTAGTAGTACGATAGTCATGGCTACCCCATGTCTTGGGCCGTGTGGTCGCGGACAGGTGCGGGTGGCGTCATGGATGGTCGTGGTGGTGGTTGTGAGTGACGACCCAGTCTTCCTGGCCGCCTTCGCCCAACAGGCCCGTGAGGGTCGCCTGTTGGTGTGGGCCACGAGGCTCATTGTGGTGAGCCGCCGCGCGCCTCACCGCCTCCACCCGCTCCACCAGACTCTCGCCCTTACCAACTCCCTCTTGCTGCTGATGGATGGCGCGGCGGGGGTGAACAGGTGTGTGGGTGTGTCTGTGTGGAAGCTCTGTAGAAATTGTTGTCAGCTTGTATTGAACACAACTTTGCTGGTATGTGTTGGGATGCTCATAAGCACAACTAAACATGTCAACGTTTCTTAAGGGCCTCCGTGAAGGCAGTGCTGCCTTTCCAAAGTCCCAGCGACGCAGGGCTGTGGAGAGCGTCTTGGACGGTGGGCCACGGTCTACAGTTGAGTCAGCCGCTGTTCTGGGATAAGTTTAATAAGTGAGTGACAGTGTTTATTGTTTAATGCATCTTAGAATGTTGTGTATAAGTATATACGTAGATGGAAACTCGGTCTATTACAGGAATGCGACAATTTTATAATCCACTGATAATTTCTCAGGCATAATTATCTTTACTTCCAGAAATATACTTGTTGGAGAGTTACTGGCGTTGATTTATGATTTTGTATTATGCATAGATGATAGGTGGTCTGTTGAATTTTAAGTTTTTGTGTTTTTATTTTTTTCTTATATTTTTTGGGAAGTAGATGAAATAATTACGACTCTCTCTCTCTCTCTCTCTCTCTCTCTCTCTCTCTCTCTCTCTCTCTCTCTCTCTCTCTCTCTCTCTCTCTCTCGTTTTGCTAAGATTTGAAATTAAAAGAAATTATTCGAAACATTATTTTTTTTTGTTTTTTCAAACCTGTATTCTCTTCGTAGGTTTTCTAAGGAAACAAAATTGCTAGTGGCAATGGAACAAAACGACAAACACTCAGTAGTGATGGTTCCAGACCCAACGGCTCCAGGTGGTAAACGGCCAGAGTTTAAGGGCTACACGGTCAACGTGATTGATTACTTGTCGCAAGGACTTAACTTCTCGTAAGTCCATTAAAGGTGAAATAAGAACTTATACCACCTTACACCAATTAAAGATATCTATCAGATTCCATCCCAGGGGAGGTCTCTCCACTATTAAAAAAAAAGCTGAAGTTTAGTATCGAATGATAACCTCATAAAGTTTATACAAAGGCAATAAAAAACTGACAAGTGAATACTTGTATTAGTTAAACAATCATCCCATTGTAAATATTGGGGAAGAACGCTGATAACAGTATTTATCGCTTGCCTGCATCCGAACAGATACACGTTTAGGCGGCCACCAGATGGTGTTTGGGGAATGAAGCTCAAGAATGGCTCTGTGATCGGCATGGTGGGCCAAGTTAGCAGGGAGGTACTACTTGTCCCACACACTGTGTAATGCTTTTGTTAATGGAAATAATTTGCAAGACAGGATTTGGGTAGCGGGAGAAGATGGGGGTGGAGGTAATCAGTAGAGGATAGAGAATGAATCAGCAGTGTCTCTCTGGTGTGTTACAGGAAGTGAATATGGCTCTGGGACCTTTCGCTATCAACGCCGCCAGGTACGAAGCTGTTGATTTCACTTGGCCGGTTGTCTACATGCATGTCAAAGTGTTCGCTGGCCGGAAGACTCCCGAAATAGATCCGTGGGGCTTTTTGCTCCCCCTCGGCCCCTGGGTGTGGGCGATGGTGCTCGCCTTCCTTCTGCTGCTGGCTCTCGTCTCCTTTCTTCTCTCATCCAAGTTCACCCCACATAAGCTAACCTCGAAAAATCTTCTCTACTTTACCAGCATTTTGCTTCGTCAGTGTGAGAACTTAATAATTTATGGAATTATGCAAATTTTTCACGTTACAGCAAGTGCGAAATACCAACTTCACATTCAGTACAGAATAAATGTTAACAAGTAAAGATCCTCTAATTGTGTGACTCTGTCCAGCAGCCGTGTGGTTTGGTGAGGGCGGGTGGATGTGGGAGCGCGTGGTGCTGGGCGTGTGGATGCTGATGACCATGGTGCTGACGCGGAGCTACGAGGGTAACCTTATGTCACTGCTGGCCGTGAGACACCTGCCCCAGCCCTACCAGACCCTCAGGGACGTGGTGGACGACCCCTCGGTGGTTATGGTCTGGTTTAAACAAGGTGCCACTATGCAAGCGGTTATGGTATGTAAATATACATGTTCCATATATTACATATGTACATATTACTAATATTACAATTATATTACTGCTTCATACAGTACGGAGCATGATTCCATCATGCCACCACATGCTCGCACGTTAGGAATGCCATTCACCTCCATTTATGATATGATGGAGTCACATGGTGTGCCTTTGTCAGTATATTTGGTACTGCATAAATACAGTGTGACCTCCGACTACCGACAGACTGACCTTCTGACTGTCTCTGACTCCGAACTCTTAATTCATTCACATTTACTGATGATCACTAGTCACAACCCAGTAAATCTGTATCACTTGGAGATGATAGTGCAGGTATACCAATATATATATATATATATATATATATATATATATATATATATATATATATATATATATATATATATATATATATATATATATATATATATATATATATATATATATATATATATATATATATATATATATATATATATATATATATATATATATATATGCACTACTACTACTACTACTACTACTACTACTACTACTACTACTACTACTACTACTACTACTACTACTGCTACTACTACTACCACTACTACTACTACTACTACTTCGTATCTTAGAGAAATGTCACGGTTGTATCAGGTGACGGACGCTAATATAGCTGGCTAGTGTAGACATGGCGCCTTGTGTTGCTGAGTCGACTGGTTGTGTTAGTTCTCCTGTTCTCGAGGCCTTCGTTGCGAAGGTCTCAGAGGTGGAGGCTGAGTTCCATCGAAGGATCTCGGAGGTGCAGACTGAGTTTCGTGAGAGGATCTCAGACCTGCAGGCTGAGTTCTGCGAGAGGATCTCAGCACCTGTGGGAGGGTCGTGTCCCACCGTCACCTTACCTAGTAAGGCGACGGAGGAGCAGTGGTCGGTTGTGTGCAGGGGAGCCAAGAGGGTGAAGGTCCTCAGGGCACCTTGCGTGGAGACGAAGAATCCCTTCAATGTGCTGGAGGAAGGGAAGGAGAAGGAGGTGGACAGGGCGGGAGGAGGCAAGAAGGAGGGGGCAGATGCAGTTACCCTGCCCCAAGGTAGAGTGCTTGTGTTTGGTGATAGTCAGGTTAGGCACTTAGATAGTGCGTTCTGTGCTAGGGATAGGAAGCGTAGGTCGAGGGTGTGTTTGCCGGGGGCCGGGATAGGGAAGGTAGCTGATAGGCTAGATACGTGCTTGGAAAAAGATGGGACCAAGCCCATTGTTTTTCTCAGTGCGGGAGGGAATGACCTTGGTAAGGTCAGGAGTGAGGAGCTTATCAGGAGGTTTCGACAGGCTTTGGACAGGATTAGGGACAAGGGAGAGATCCCCGTGGTATGTGGTGTCTTGCCGAGGAGGGGAGTTGGTACTGAGTGGCTGTCCAGGGCTATTACAGTGAATCGCAGGCTAGCGAATCATTGTAAGAGTAATGGATGGACGTTCATCGACAACTGGGACATTTTCTATGGTAGGGACACCTTGTACGCCAGGGATGGAGTGCATTTGTCACGCCAGGGTATTCGTGTTTTGCCCGAAACACTCGAGCGGGAGGTAACGGCACCCCTGCACTTTTTTCGTTTGTCGGGAGGGAAGAAGGGGTTGTGAGGAGAAGGCGAGGGGTAAATTAGTTAAATCTAGAAAGGTAGCTAGCTCAGGGGAAGTGAGAAATAGCTTAAGTGTTTACTACACAAACTGTGGAAGTATTCTGAATAAAATAGACTTGCTTAGAGGAATAGCGTGTGTAGAGAAATTTGATATCATTGCTTCAACTGAAACTTGGTTAGATATGTCAAGAAAAGTATTTAATCCACAGGTTAGGATAGATAGTTATACGTTGTTCTATAAAGATAGGGAAAACAGGAGAGGAGGAGGCGTCGCGTTATACGTTAGGGACACATTACAGTGTTATATTAACAGCAGAATTAAAACAGATAACAAAGCAGAGTCGATATGGGTAGATATTAAGGAAGGATCGCAGTCAGTAGTACTAGGGGTAGTTTATAGACCACCGACCAGTACAAAGGAAATTAACACCTCACTGTGGCAGGAATTAAATAGAGCAGGCAGGTACAGTCAGGTATGTGTGGTAGGAGATTTTAATTTTAGGAATATCGACTGGAGTCTGATGGTGGGTAACAAAGAAGCAGAGGAATTTCTTAAGGTTATTCAGGATAATTTTTTAAAACAGGTAGTCGTAGAACCCACAAAGGGGAATAATATTCTAGATTTAAATTCTTACTAACAGGGAGGAAGCAGTCACGCAGGTGGAGGTTGGAGGACAGCTAGGTAACAGTGACCATAGGGAAATTAGGTACAATTTAGAATGGGAAGAAACTTGTAGAAGCAAAAACACTAGTAAAATACTTGACTTAAGGAGAGCAGATTTTGAGGAATTAAAAAGGTACCTCCAAGGAGTGGACTGGCAAGGGATGCAGGGTGAGGTCAGGTCAGGGACGGAGTTCAGAGAGATAAGGTAGGATGAGAGAGGTGAGGTGAGGCGTGAGGGTGTAGGAGGAGAGGAGGAATGATGTGTCCGGAAGGGGCGGAGGAAAGAGGAAGGGGGGGAGATAGGTGTGAGTATGTTGAAATGTCAGGTCATGCTGAAATGAGAGAGGTGAGGTCGAGGCGAGTTGATGAGGGAATGGAGAGGATGGTAGGGACCGAGATGAGGGGATTAGGTGACGTAAATGAAGATGAAATGTATAAATATTTCGTAAAGTTCATACAGGTCACTTAGCAAATATCCCGTATAGGGCAATAAGATCACAGAAAAATGACCCTAAATGGATGACTGCTTGGTTAAAACATTATATAGGGCGTAAGAGAAGTATACATAAGAGATTAAGGGCAGGTGAAGAAGTTTTAAGGTCACAATATAATGAATTAGTTAGAACAGTCAGAAAGTTAACGAGGAAAGCTAAGGGCAATTATGAATTAAAGGTAGCCAGCCAGGCGAAGACGGACCCCAAGGGATTTTATCAGGTATACAGGACGAAGAATAAGGATACTATTCTCCATTAAAGTCCATTAAAGGCAGCAGATGGGGAGCTGGTTAGTTCTGGGGAGGAGATTAGTAAACTTCTGAATGAATATTTCCATAACTAGGGAGATAGTGGAACAGGAGATAGATAGGCTAAAAAAGTTCAAGACACCAAGACCAGATGAAATATATCCCAGAGTACTTAAGGAATGCAAAGAGATTATTATTGAGCCGTTAGTTTCTGTCTTTAGGAAATCACTGGAGTCGGGTGAGGTACCAGTAATGTGGATGCAGGCTAATGTAGTACCCATCTTTAAGAAAGGAGATAAAACTTTAGCGTCTAACTATAGAACTGTCAGCTTGACTTCAGTTGTAGGTAAAATATTAGAGTCAATAATAGCGAGGAACATTAGGGAACATTTAGACAAACATAACTTGATAAATCAGTCACAGCATGGCTTCACGAAGTGGAAGTCTTGCCTGACAAACTTGTTAAGTTTTTACAGTAAAGTGTACGAGGCAGTAGATAATGGTGAGAGTTATGATATCTTATATCTGGACTTTAGTAAAGCATTTGACAAGGTACCCCATCAAAGGCTCCTAAGAAAGGTTAGGGCACTTGGGATAGATGGGAAGGTGTTAGGCTGGATAGGGTCATGGCTTAGTGACAAGCGACAAAGAGTTGTAATAAACGGCTCGAAATCTGAGTGGGGTCATGTAATTAGTGGGGTGCCACAGGGATCAGTATTAGGGCCATTGTTATTTGTAATATATATATCAATGACTTGGATAGTGGAATTATTATAGTGATGTTAGTAAATTTGCAGATGATACAAATATAGGTAGATTAATTGGGTCAGAATCGGATGCCATCGCCTTGCAGGCAGATTTAGATGGAATGAATGAATGGACGGATAGATGGCAAATGCAATTTAATATCAATAAATGCAAAGTACTTAGCGTAGGTAGAGGAAACCCACACAGTAGGTACACATTAAACAACCAAACTCTGGTAGGTACAGGGTACGAGAAAGATTTAGGAGTTATAGTTAGCTCTGAACTCCGTCTAGGGAAACAATGCATAGAAGCCAGAAACAAGGCAAATAGGGTACTAGGATTCATTTTTAGGAGTGTTAAAAGTAGAAGGCCGGAGGTAATATTAAAGTTATACTTGGCGCTGGTCAGACCTCATCTAGACTGCGCTGTGCAGTTCTGGTCCCCACATTATAGGAAAGATATAGGTATATTAGAATCAGTACAGAGGAGAATGACTAAAAGGATACAGGGGATGAGGAGTATTCCATACGAGGCGAGGTTGAATTTGTTAAATTTACATTCTTTAGAAAGACGTAAGTTAAGAGGGGACCTGATAGAGGTCTTTAAGTGGTATAAGGGTTATAACAAGTGGGATGTAGGCAAAATTCTTAGGATCAGCAACCAGGGTAGAACAAAAAATAACGGGTTCAAGCTTGAAAAATTTTGGTTTAGGTAGGAGATAGGAAAAAATTGGTTCTCAAATAGAGTGGTAGATGAGTGGAACGGGCTCAGTAATCATATTATTAGTGCTAGGACACTAGAGAGCTTTAAGAGAAGATTAGACAGGTTTATGGATGGGGATAATAGATGGAAATAGGTAGGTATATTTCATACAGGGACTGCCACGTGTAAGCCTGGTCGCTTCTTGCAGCTTCCCTTATTTCTTATGTTCTTATGTTCTTATAACGGATCGCACCTCACATCACCTCACCAGGTGTGCCTGTCCCGTAGGGAAACATGTGCAAACACTTCTTTCCTTTTCTCCTTTGTATTACCACAGGACCCATATTAATTCTTCCATCTTTGTTTCATCCTCTTTTGATGTTCACCGCTGTTAATCCCACGTTTACCTAAGTCTGTGGGAAATATAAAGAGATTGCATCGCATCCCCATGTAGTCAAGAGGTAGTCAAGAGTCCGAGAGTCGAGAGAGCAATCTGTATTTGTCCTATAGGAAATAAACGGCCAGCCCTAAAAGATGTAATTCCTTCACCCCTTGTACTCCATCCTGAAGGAGACAAGATGGAGGCCACATTACAAAGAGGCGTCAGCGGTGTACCATTCCGATACATTGTGATACCAACGAAGGAACGTGGTATTACCGATGAGTGCCGGAACACAGGGAAGAATGCATAAATGTGATTCCAGATGTGATGAGATCAGGGTGTGGTCATGTCAAGAGGAAGAAAGCAGGGTCCAATTGGCGTTGTGTATTCACGTGGTAGTAGTAAAGTACATAATAGTGATATGAGAGTAATATTAGAAATACGTAATATAATGTACCCACCCACCCACCCACACACACACACACACACACACACACACACACACACACACACACACACACACACGATTCTTATGCTATATTTCTCTTGACTTCTGTCTAAAAATTTGTGACTGGCAGGATTCCACCTCTGGAATCTTGCAAGAGGTGAAGGAGAGTGAGAAACAAGGGCGTCTTAAGTTTTTGCATCCAGTGGAGTATGACAGCATCCTGAACGAGATTATAGAGCAGAAGAAAGTGATAATTGACTACGACACAGTAACAACGGTCCTGAGAAACAGACACTTCTCTCGTACAGGTGGGTCAGGGGAGGTGGTTAAACAAACACACACACACACACACACACACACACACACACACACACACACACACACACACACACATTTTGGTGAGACAAATCAACTTCTTTCTCATCCATTGCAAAATAAAAAAAATAAAAAATAAATAAAATAAATTAATTAATAAATCATAGTCATACACACAAGAGAAGTGCAATTTCAAGCACTTCAGGAAGTAAACAGTTCACCAAGGGAAGCCACAGAACGCCTGACTTCTGATCTTTTTAAAAAATTTCTGATTGGGGCAGAGCAAACTTGGTATTGTTCAATGCCTCAAAAACTTAATTCCTTCATCTATCAACTCGACACAACCTTCCAGACAACTATCCCCTCTTCTTCAATGACACTCAACTGTCCCCCTCTTCTACACTGAACATCCTCGGTCTGTCCTTTACTTATAATCTGAACTGGAAACTTCACATCTCATCTCTAGCTACAACAGCTTCTATGAAGTTAGGTGTTCTGAGACGTCTTTACCAGTTTTTCTCACACCCCCAGCTGTTAACTCTGTACGAGGGCCTTATCCGTCCATGTATGGAGTATGCTTCACATGTCTGGGGGGGGTTACACTCATACTGCTCTTCTAGACAGGGTGGAATCAAAAGCTTTTACGTCTCATCAACTCCTTTCCTCTAACTGATTGTCTTCAGCCTCTCTCTCATCGCCGCAGTGTTGCTTATCTAGTTGTCTTCTACCGCTATTTTCATACTAAATGCTCTTCTGATCTTGCTAACTGCATGCCTTCCCTCCTCCCGCGGCCTCGCTGCACAAGATTTTCTTTTTTCTCTTACCCCTATTCTGTCCACCTCTCTAGTGCAAGAGTTAACCAGTATTCTCATTATTCATCCCTTTCTCTGGTAAACTTTGGAACTCCCTGCCTGCTTCTGTATTTCCACCTTCATATGACTTGAATTCCTTCAAGAGGAAAGTTTCAAGACACTTCAATTTTTGACTACCGCTTTGGACCCTTTTTTTGGACTGGTATCTCAGTGAGCTTTTTTTTTCTTTTTTTTTATTGTATTTTTGTTGCCCTTGGCCGGTGTCCCTCCTACATAAAGAAAAAAAAAAAAAAGAAAGGCTTTCAGGGAGGTGTGATTTCTACACGGGATCTGAGACCATAATGTCTAACCCTCTGGCCCTTATCAGCCAGAAGGACAGCCCCCTTATTCCAGCGATCAATACGCGGTAAGGAATGCAATTTTCGTGTAAGCATGGATGCTTTCCCTCATTGATAGAGAATCCTTGTCAAACTTGAATTGTTGAAATACTCTTGAAAATTACAGTAACTTTCACAAAAACTTGTCAAAGTTGTCAAAATAAGACGATAAAAGCTTGGAGAATACTAACCATTGTCTCAAACGAGGAATATTTTACAATGATGCTGTTGTT
>NC_087152.1:15095000-15135000 GCF_035594125.1 Scylla paramamosain
ACGAGCGGTTGACCTTCCTGTGGCTGTGGTCTGCGGGCATGTCAATGCGATCAATCGCGCGGCGTTCTGGCAGAAGCCCACAGACCGTGCGGCGCTGGTTGACCTGGTGGCATCAAAATGGACGCATCTTAACGACAATTGGGGTTCGGCAGCAACGCCTGTTCCCTGTTGCAAGCAGGGAAGATAATGGAGTCGTCTCCAGTGCGAGGACAGACGCCATCACCACCAGAAGTGCATACCCGTGTACAGTAGGGAGTGTCTATTGAAGTGAATGAACCATCCTTGAACTGGGTTTTCGTTTGGAGTAATTTGTTGCGTCACGTTTCAAAATCTTATATAAAAAGTTATTGAAAGAAGGTATAATGCTTTGAAAGGCATGAATTCCCAGAGGTTATACAAGCAGACAAAGAGTGTAGAAAGTAGACTCTAAGGAGTGCGAACGGCAACAAGAAAATACAATTGAATTAGCTTTGAGAATAAAAAAAAAAAAAATCACGTATCTTTTCGAATTCCATTATGTAATTCATGTTAAACTAATATGTCATCTTGAAATCTTCCTAGTGGAGTAGAAATATTTCTTGAATTTCTCGTTAATAGCGTCCTTCAGACATCCATTTATAGAGAAAAGTATTTTCTGTTAAGAGATTAAATATTACTCTGTGGCTATTTACTGATTTAACTTATTTTGATAATAAAATACTTGTCTGAAAATACTTCCCAGCGTCTCATTTACCCAACAGAATGCTACATTCCATCCGCCAGCAGCGATATGATGGTGGCAGCGTTGTTGTATTTTTGGATCTTGGTGTCCTGTGTCTCTCTGGCATCGACAGCTCTGTTGAAGAGTAAGTGGGATAACTATCATAAATAAATCTTTTTAGACAAAAAATCTTTCCTGTACATCTCAAGCACATTTTCTTTACACATGTAATAACTTCAAATGATATATTAACAACTGTGTTGTTATCCGCGCACAGCTGAGGCGGACAGCTGGGAGGCAGGTGCGGTCTTCTCGGTGATGGAGGTGCTTCAGGCGTCATCATTAAGTCATGCCTCTCTCATCGTCATAACTGAAACCAGTTCCTCGGTGTGGCTTTGAATAAACTTTTCTTTTTCAATCATATTGATTTTGTAAAGCTGTTCTTTGCACGTAGGGTCAATGAGAGACAAGAAACAAATTTTTCAGAGAGACGTCCAGACGTTGCTCGGAACCTCAAGGGGCGTGGCGATGTTTGAGACACCCTCTTATGGGTCACAGCTCGTTCAGGTGGTCACACGCGCTCGTAAAGTAAGTTTTCGTGTGACAGAACGTTTTGAATTTCTTTGTTATTGTCAGTATTAAAGTGTTTCATTCTTATTTCTTGACCTGGGCCGTTTCCTAACGGGCAGGTGCGGGTGACGTCGTGGATGGTCGTGGTGGTGGTGGTGAGTGACGACCCAGTCTTCCTGGCCTCCTTCGCCCAACAGGCCCGTGAGGGTCGCCTGCTGGTGTGGGCAACTAGGCTTATTGTGGTGACCCGCCGCGCGCCGCACCGCCTCCACCCGCTCCACCAGACTCTCGCCCTTACCAACTCCCTCCTGCTGCTGGTGGATGGCACGGCAGGGGTGAGCAGGTGTGTGGGTGTGTCTGTGTGGAAGCTCTGCTGAATTTGTTGTCAGCTTGTATTGAACACAACTTTGCTGGTATGTATTGGGATGTTCATAAGCACAACTAAACATGTCAATGTTTCTTAAGGGCCTCCGTGAAGGCAGTACTGCCTTTCCAAAGTCCCAGAGACGCAGTGTTGTGGAGAGCGTCTTGGACGGTAGGCCACGGTCTGCAATTGAGTCAGCCGCTGTTCTGGGATAAATTTAACAAGTGAGTGACAGTGTTTATTGTTTAATGCATCTTAGAATGTTGTGTATAAGTATATACGTAGATGGAAACACACTCTACTAGAGGGGTGCGATAATTTCCTTTAAAATTTTGACAAATAATTCGTGAGACGTACTCTTCTGCTCTTCGAGAAATACACCTGTCAGAGACTTACTGGGGTTGATTTGTGCATTAGTATTGCACAACAAAAAATTATTAACGTTCAGTTTCATTGTAAGTCCTCGTGCTTTCAGAGTTTCTCCGTAACTGTTAAATAATCTACTCTGAATTTTTAATTTCTTATGTATCTTCCTACTGTTTAGGTGGAGGAAGTATATTAAACATTTACGTCTCTCTCTCTCTCTCTCTCTGTAGTTTTGCTAAGATTTCAAAATTGAAAGAAAATTTCGGAAATTATTCGAAACATGTTTATCTATAGTTTTTCTTTTCATTTTTCCGTTTTCTTTACAGGTTTTCTAAGGAAACAAGTTTGATAGTGACGATGGAACCTAACGACAGGAACACAGTAGTGATGGTTCCAGACCCGACGGCCCCAGGCGGTGAAAGGCCAGTGTTTAAGGGCTACATGATCACCGTCATTGAGTATCTGGCACAAGGACTTAACTTCTCGTAAGCCGACTAAGCTTAACGGCATAAGAACATTAGAAAGCTGGAAGAAACCATAAGTGTAACACGTGCCAGTTCCTGTATGAAACATACCTACTTACTTTTTTTTTACCCATCATTTTCCCCCATAAATTCATCTAATCTTATTTTAAAGCTCCGTAACGACTATACACTAACATCTTTGCTACTTAATTTATTCCACTCATCTACCAGTCTTTGAAAATCAGTCTCTTACTAACTACAATCAACTTCACGGTCCGCTGAAGTAATATCCTACTCAGTCAAAATCTGCTCTTTAAGTCAGGTATTTTGTTTGTTTCTACTTCTTGATGTTTCTTCCTATTGCAAACTGAACCTAATTTCGCAAAGATCACTATTAAGTAACTTTTTTTTTTCTAATTTCCAAGTGTGTGACTGCTTTATATTTATTTGTTAGAACCGAATTATTTCTTCTTGTGTCTTGCAAGATTACCTGCTTTTAAAAGATGCTTTGGACTAAATTTATAACGTCCTCTATATCACTATTCCCCATTATCAGGTTTCAGTCGATGTTCCTAAAATTAGAATCCCAACACACATACTTGATTACATCTGCCTGAGCTATTTGTCTCCTGCTATAGAAGAATAGAACTTTCTTTTGTAGTGTTTGGTGGTCTATACGTTAAGCCTAATAACATTATGTTCCTTTCTTGATATAATCGCATATCCAGTGTGTTATTTATTATTATGCTACTGTTAACACAACATTGGATTGTACCACTTACTTTAAGTGCTACGCCGCCTCTTCTACTTTCTTCCCTGTTCTTATAGAATAATGAGCAACCCTCTATCTGAATCACTGAATGAAATGTTTTTTTTTTTTTTCTGATATTTTTAACCTATTTGCTGTTACTTCAGTAACACCAAAGTTTTTCTACTCTATACATGACATTCTTTTCAGCAAATCTTTTGTAGTTAAAATATCTCTACATAATGTAGCAAATGTATAATCTATTCTTTGCTTTCGCGTTGTTACGTTTTTCTTGAGTTAACTAATTTCTCTGTCCTTTCCTTCTTTAACTCCCCTTCTCCCGTTTGACTAAAAGAAAAAAACAAAACAGTCGTTTGAACTAGAATGAATACCTCACGAGAGACTTCCTTAACGGCACCAAGAAACTGACAAAATGAATAGTTAAAATATTTAAACAATTATGCTACTTGAAATATTGTGGAAGAACTCTGATAACAGTGTTTGTTTCTTGCCTGCATCCAACCAGGTGCACGTTCCGTAGGCCACCAGATGGTGTGTGGGGAATGAAGCTCAAGAACGGTTCTGTGATCGGCATGGTGGGGCAAGTCCACAGGGAGGTACTGCTTGTCACGCACACACTGTCTGTGTAATGGTTTTGTTAATTTTCAAGACAGGATTTGGGTAGCGGGAGAAGATGGGGTAGAAATAATGAAAAAAAAAAAAAAAACGGGATGAATCAGTAATGTCTCTGGTGACGTGTTACAGGAAGTGAATATGGCTTTGGGACCTTTCGCTATCAACGCCGCCAGGTACGAAGCCGTTGATTTCACTTGGCCGGTTGAGTACATGTCTGTCAAGGTTTTCGCTGGCCGGGAGACTCCCGAAATAGATCCATGGGGTTTTTTGCTGCCCCTCGGCCCCTGGGTGTGGGCGATGGTGCTCGCCTTCCTCCTCCTGCTGGAGCTCGCTTCCTTCCTTCTCTCATACAAGTTCTCCCCGTATGAACTAACCTCGAAAAATCTCTCTTTTACCAGCATTATGCTACGCCAGTGTGAGAACTTCATCATTCGTTTAAGGAATGATATAAATTGTTCTTGTTCATATGTAGAAAAGCGTATCAGCCCCGTCCCCATCCTGATGATGAATAAGTGAATACGTGAAAGTGGCAAGCAAATATTATACATCAATGGCTTTGCAAGAATAATTTCCAGCCAGTCTTCATATTCAATATTATATTAATGATAACAAGTCGGCATCCTGCTGAATGGTGTGGCTGTCTTTGGCCGGCAGCCGTGTCTTTGGGTGGCAGCGGGTGGTGGTGGCAGCGCGTGGTGCTGGGCGTGTGGATGCTGATGACCATGGTGCTGACGCGCAGCTATGAGGGCAACCTTATGTCGCTGCTGGCTGTGAGACACCTGCCCCAGCCCTACCAGACCCTCAGGGACGTGGTGGATGATCCCTCGGTGGTCATGGTCTGGTATAAACAAGGTGCCACCATGCAAGCGGTTATGGTATGTAACCACACACACACACACACACACATGCGCGCGGTCTGGTGAAGCAGTGGGTAGGGCGTCCGAGTCACAATCGGTAGGCTCAGGGTTCGAGTCCCGGGCCAGGTCAAAGTTCTGTGGGTGGATTTCCTTATAGTGTAACCCCTGTTCATTGGGTGCTTCACCATCACGGAACTAGTCGACTAGGTTCATAGGCGCTATCTAGCAGCCAAAGTATCAAACTGTAAGGCACTTCTTTTGCCTTAATGTATGTTTAAGGTGTAATATCTATGTTAGTATGTAAGTTGATATGTAACATGTTGATTTTCAGCTGCAAGGTTATAAAATTGCTAAACAGATTATTATTATTATTATTATTATTATTATTATTATTATTATTATTATTATTATTATTATTATTATTATTTTTATTATTATTATCATCATTATTATTATTATTATTATTATTATTATTATTATTATTATTATTATTATTATTATTATTATCATTTATCATTAATTTATTTTTTCATTATTATTATTTTAGATATATAGGGTGTCCCATAACTTTCCATACATATGGTTTTTAACACAGTATTTCTTTTCTATAATCATATTATTTTATTCATGAGAGTTTAACCCTAACTGAAGCTTATCCTAGACTAACTTAGCCTAACAAATCTAACGTGTTCAAGAGTGATTGGCAACTAGTCTTCCAGACTTAGGAAATAATGCGTTGGGCACCGGCGGGTTGCAAGTGGGTGGTGATGCCACGCACGTCTGGCAGCGAACACGGGCTCCGGACACCCCAGGCATTTCATTCTGCCACACCTCCACCTTTCTGTTCCTCTGATTATCATCCTGCTTACTTCCTTAGCAGACAGTTTGGTGTATGAGCTATCTTGAGACGAAGGAAAAATAGGTGACGCCAAAAATTTTTTTTTCCTATGTATGGAAACTTATGGGACTCCCTGTATATATATATATATATATATATATATATATATATATATATATATATATATATATATATATATATATATATATATATATATATATATATATATATATATATATATATATATATATATATATATATATATATATATATATATATATATATATATATATATGTATTATTTCTTTTGACTTAAGTCTATAAATGTGTCCCTGTCAGGATTCCACCTCTGGAATCTTGCACGAGGTGAAGGAGAGTGAGAAACAAGGGCGCCTTAAGTTTTTGCATCCAGTGGAGTACGACAGCATCCTGAATGATATTATAGACCACAAGAAAGTGATAATTGACTACGACACAATAATAACGGTCCTGAGAATCAACCACTTCTCTCGTACAGGTGGGTCAGTGGAATTATTAAACACACACATGTTTTTTGTAAAAAGAATTATCGTCTTTCTCACCCATTATGGAAAAAAAAAAAAAAAACAGTCATACATACGAGAGCAGTACAAATTCGAGTCTTTCAGGGCGGTGTGACTTCTACATGGGATCTGAGAGTATAATGGCTCACCCTTTTGCTCTGATCAGTCAGAAGGACAGTCCCCTCATCCCAGCGATCAACATGCGGTGAGGAATATAAGTATATAATTTCATAGAATCCAGAATTGTTTACGAGCCTGCATTCTTATACAATTTGGTCTCTCATAACGACTACTCCTATGTTTAAAGGCCGTAGAGGTGTGTCGTTGTGTTCTCATGAAGCTTTCTCTCTCTTATGATACAGAATCTCCATTATACTTAAATCGTTTAAACACCCTTGATACATACAGTCAGTTCCAGGAAAGCTTCTCAGAAATTGTTGGAATAAGACGCTGAATCCTTTGAGAATGCGGACCACTGTCTCTCACGAGGAATACAATTTTCTCTGATGCTTACGTATGTTTAATCCCTCTGTGAACATTCTTAAAATGAATATGTGGATGCGATTTTCTGTAAATTTTTCTCATGAAATATCGTTAAGGTTGATTCAGCTGGACTGTGTTATAAATTATCTCTATTGCAGGATAATGTCCATGATAGAAGCTGGACTTTACAACTATTGGAGACTGGACGCTGCTCAAAACTCCAGTTCATGTGAGCGAGAGCCAACCAAGATCACCGTCAGCTCGTCCCTTTCACTCAGGCAGTGCTGGGTAATGCGTCTTGTTGCGATTCGTTAAGACTCTAGTGATAGCGATTCAGGTGGGGGTGTTCATCGATCTCATGTCTGGACAGGTTGAGTATGATGCTTCTTGGTATCGCACTTGTGTTCAAATAGAGCTAATCAGCAACGTCTTGGCCCACTGAAGTGACGGTCCCGGAAAAGAGTCAAAAGGGGTCGTCAAAGATTAAAGGATGAGTTTCTTGAAACCTCCCTCTTGAAAGAGTTAAAGTCATGGGAAGGAGGAAATACAGAAAAAAAAGGAAGTCTTGGGCAGCAAAGCCGCAGGAGGAGGGGAGGAATGCAGCTAGCAAGATGAGAGGAGCAGTTAACATTAAAAAAAGCAGTAGAAGATAGCGAGAGATGCAATATTGCGGCGATGAGAAAAAAAGGATGAAGACAGATAGAGGACATAAGTTGGTAAGAAGAAAAGCTTTTGATTCCACCCTGTCTAAAAAGAGCAGTATGAGAGGAACCGTCTCATACATGTGAAACACTCCATTCGTGGACAAATAAGGCCCTTGTATAAAGTTAGCAGCTGTGGTGGTGAGAAAAACTGGCGGAGACGACTCAGAATGACTAACTTCATAAACGTTGTTTTAGCTAATGAGAAGATGTGAAGAGAAGATGTGAAGTTTCTAGTTTAGATTATAAGTAAAAGATCAGACCGAGGATATCTAGTCTAAAAGAGGGGGACAGTTGAGTGTCACTGAAGAAAAGGGGATAATTATCTGAAAGGTTGTGTCGAACTGATAGATGGAGGAATTGAGTTTTGAGGCATTGAACAATACCAAATTTGTCTACCCCAATCAGAAATTTTAGAGATGTCAGAAATCAGGACGTCTACGAAAAGACGCAGAAAAATGCACTGTGGTATCATTAGGGTAGGAGTGGATAGGACAAGAAGTTTGGTTTAGAAGATCATTGATGAATAATAAGAAGGGCGTGGGTGATAGGACAGAATCCTTAAAAACACCAATATTAATTTATTTAGAAGAACAGTGCCCGTCTACCACAAAAACGATAGAAAGGTTAGAAAGGAAACTTGAGATGAAGTTACAGCGAGAGAATGATAGAAGCAGTAGGAGGATATTTTGGAAATCAAAGCATTGTGCCACACTCTATCAAAAGTTTAACCAAAATCACTAAAAGAGGATGACCAAGACTCAGTAAAGAAACCCAGATCACCAGTAAAGCGGCTTCGACAAAACCTATAGCAGGCTGTGATGTGATAGATGTTCAAGAATCTTTCTGTTGAAGATAGATTAGAAAACTTTAAAGAGGCAGGAAATTAAAGCAACAGGACGATAGTTTGAGGTATTAGAACAGTCACATTTTTTAAAGAACAGGCTGAATGAAGGCAGGCTTCCAGCAAGAAGGAGAGGTAGGTATTGATAGACAAAGTTGGAAGAGTTTGACTAGGGAAAGTGCAAGCAGGGAGACACATTTTCGGAGAATAATAGAAAGGACCCCATCAGGTCCATAAGGCTTCCGAGGCTTAAGGCTAGCGAGGGCATAGAAAACATCACTGCGAATAATCTTAATGGGTAGTATGATGTAGTCGGAGGATAGAGGAGAGGGAGGAACAAATCCTGAATCATCCAAGGTAGTGTTTTTGCAAAAAGTTTAAGTGAAGAGTTCAGCTTTAGAAATAACTGAAATGGCAGTGGTGCAATCTGGAGTTATTGGCTAGTTGGAAAAAAGACTTGGCATAATTCCGGGCAGAAATATAAAGTCTCCGTTTTTTAAATTATATCCGTTATACAAATATTTTTCAACAAATTTTTGACAAATAATATATTAGTACACTTTTTAGCCAGCTAATAGGTATTGACTATGGGAAAGATTGACGATGGTGAAAATCTCGGGGGATGAAAGTTGTTAGCACAAGAAAAAAAAATAAAAAATGTACTGATCAGTAAAATCAATCGAAATAAATCTGAGACTGAATTAGAATTAAGCAGGGAATAACACAAGATGCAATGCCTGCTTGTAGCCATAAACGTGTCGGTCTCGATAAGAAAAGGAAGGTAAGACATATAGGAAGAGAAGTGCTATTTCACGAATAAAGTAACAATCTTGAAAACATAAATAAGATATACTCTGATTATATATCTAGCTGTGACACTGTTACGTTAGCAGGGAAACTGCAACAGTCCTCGGCTAATAACATGATGGACAAGGATAACAAGACTGAATCGCTTTCTCTCTCAGGCCATGATGGTAGTGCTAACGGTTGGCCTGAACGTCGGTTTGGTAATGCTCTGCCTGGAAGTGGTACTCGCTGCAGTATTGCCTCGCTAACTCCTTTAAATCTGAGCCTCAGCCTACATGGACGACTCGAGTGTGCGTGTTGAAAATAATGTTATTGCTATGAATGTTATTTCTTATGAAAATAAACAATTGACTGATTTCATGCTTCAATAAGTACTTGTTTTATTATGTTATTGGTTTTGTTATTGCTGCTGTTGTTGTTTTTTGTTCTTAGTATTATTATTAGTATTGCAATTCTTCTTCTTTTCCTTCTCCTCCTCTTTCTTCTTCTTTATCGTTTTCTTGTTCTTATTGCTATTATTACTATCATTATGATAATAATGATAATAATAATAATAATAGTAATAATAATAATAATAATAATCATAATGATAATAATAATAATAATAATAATAATAATAATGATAATAATAATAATGATAATAATAATAATAATAATAATAATAATAATAATAATAATAATAATAATAATAATAATAATAATAATAATAATAATAATAATAATAATAATAATAATAATAATAATAATAATAATAATAATAAATATTGATCATAGTAATAGTAATAATTATTATTATTATTACTACTATTGCTATTGTTAATACTGGCATCATAACTCTCGCTACGTTTGAATGAAGTGTGTGTGTGTGTGTGTGTGTGTGTGTGTGTGTGTGTGTGTGTGTGCGTATATCTACGTGTTTTACTATTATTCTTTTGTGTAAATTTTCTCACTTTTTTTTAATTTTCATATTCGCGTTTTAACACTGTGTGATGTGCTTGGTCACGGGCGTGTACACACACACACACACACACACACACACACACACACATTCTCTCTCTCTCTCTCTCTCTCTCTCTCTCTCTCTCTCTCTCTCTCTCTCTCTCTCTTTCTGCATCATATAAAGTGGCTCCGCCCCGTGCCGCGGCTCACTCATCCGCCACTGTCTTGTGGTGCCTAGAACACTGTTCCGTGAGTTTTCTACACTTAAAATTGGAACTGCTTGTAGAAATCAGCACACACACACACACACACACACACACACACACACACACACACACCGTGTAGTATAGTGGTTAGCACACTTGGTTCACAACCAAGAAGCCCCGGGTTCGAATCCCGGGCGCGGCGAGGCAATTGGGCGAGCCTCTGAATGTGTAGCCCCCGTTCACCTAGCAGCAAGTACGGTAGGGGATGTATCCCGAGGGGCTGTGACCTCGCTGTCCCGGTGGTCTCAATCCTACCCAAAGATCGGTCACTGTGAGCTCTGAGCTCTTTCCGTAGAGGAACGGCTGACTGGGCGACCAGCCCAGCCAGCCGTGATTCACCTATGACCGTAGGTGAATCACACACAAACATACACACTTATGTACACGCAACTCTACCCTATAGAAAATGAGCACACACACACACACACACACACACACACGTACACTAAGATTACTGGTATTTTGTTTATTGTCTGAAAGACCTAACACACTATTGTACTTCATTTTGTAGCGGAAATGTCAGTGTTTCATCTCCGAAGACAAACGTGTCTGTACGAGCGGTTGACCTTCCTGTGGCTGTGGTCTGCGGGCATGTCAATGCGGTCAATCGCGCGACGTTCTGGCAGGAGCCGACAAACTGTGCGGCGCTGGTTGGCCTGGTGGCATCAAAATGGACGTATCTTAACGATAAATGAGGTTTGGCAGCAACGCCGGTTCCCTGTTGCAAGCAGGGAAGGTGATGGTGTCCTCTCCAATGCCTTCTCCGCTAGTTACAACACTCTACCCAGAAGTGCATACCCGTGTGCACTAAGGAGTGGCTATTAAAGTGAATAAATCATCATTAAATAGAGTTTTCGATTGTAGTAATTTATAGCGTCACGTTCGAAATCTTGCAAAAATAAGTTATTGGAAGAAGATATTATTCTTTGGAAAGGTATGCAGGTGTTACATAAGAATTCCCAGAGGTTAAACAAGCAGGACAAAGCGTGCAGAAAGTAGACTCTATGGAGTGAGAACGGCAACATGAAAATACGATTGAATTAACTTTGAGAAAACGATCACGTACCTTTTCGGATTCCATTATGTAATTGATGTTAAACTGCTAGAATTATCTCGACGTCTTAGTGGAGTAGGAATATCCCTTGAATTCCTCGTTGATTCCTTCAGACAATCATTTGTACAGAAAAGTATTTTCTGTTGCCAGATTAAATATCATTCTGTGGCTATTTACTGATTTAAATAATTTTGATAGTAAAACACTTGTTTGAAAATACTTCCCAGCCTCTCATTTACCCAACAGAATGCTACATTCCCTCCGCCAGCAGCGACATGATGGTGGCAGCGTTGTTGTATTTTTGGTTCTTGGTGCCCCGTTTCCCTCTGGCATCGACATCTCTGTTGAAGAGTAAGTCTCTCGAGATGTATTGAGTAATAAATTGTGTTCACTTATTCACTGAAATAATTATCATGGATAAATTTTCTCAAACAAAAAATCTTGCCTGTAAATCTCAAATATATTTCCTTTGCACAAGTAATATCTTCAAATGTTACATAAATAACTGTGTTATCCGCACACAGTTGAGGCGGACAGCTGGGAAGAAGGTGCGGCCTTGTCGGTGAAGGAGGTGCTTCAGGCGTCATCGTTAAGTCATGCCTCTCTCATCGTCATAACTGAAACCAGTTTCTCGGTGTGTCTTTGAATAAACTTTTCTTTTTCAATCACTTGGTCTGACTGTCATTGATTTTGTGACCGCCGTTCTTTGCGCGTTGGGTCAATGAGAGACAAGAAACAAACTTTTCAGAGAGACGTCCAGAAGCTTCTCGGAGCCTCACTGGGCGTGGCAATGTTTGAGACACCCTTGAATGGGTCACAGCTCGTTCAGGTGGTCACACGCGCCCGTAAAGTAAGTTTTCGTTTGTGACAGGACGTTTTGATTTTTTTTTCTTTTTGTTATTGTCAGTATTAAAGTGGTTCATTCCTATTTCTTGACCTGGGCCGTTTCCTAACGGGCAGGTGCGGGTGGCGTCGTGGATGGTCGTGGTGGTGGTGGTGAGTGACGACCCAGTCTTTCTAGACGCCTTCGCCCAACAGGCCCGTGAGGGTCGCCTGCTGGTGTGGGCAACAAAACTCATTGTGGTGACCCGTCGCGCGCCGCACCGCCTCCACCTGCTCTACCAGACTCTATCCCTTACCAACTCCCTCCTGCTGCTGGTGGATGGCACGGCAGGGGTGAGCAGGTGTGTGGGTGTGTCTGTGTGGAAGCTCTGCTAAATTTGTTGTCAGCTTGAATTGAACACAACTTTGCTGGTATGTACTGGGATGTTCATAAGCACAACTAAATATGTCAGCGTTTCTTAAGGGCCTCCGTGAAGGCAGTGCTGCCTTTTCAAAGTCCCAGCCACGTAGCGCTGTGGAGAGCGTCCTGGACGGTAGGCCACGGTCTGCAATTGAGTCAGCCGCTGTTCTGGGATAAGTTTAACAAGTGAGCGACAGTGTTTATTGTTTAATGCATCTTAAAATAATGTATATAAGTATATACGTAGATGGAAACAGTCTACAAGAGGAGTGCGATAATCTCCTTTAAGATTTTGACAAGTAATTCGTTAGATGCAGTTTTGTCTTCTTCGAAAAGTACACCTGTCACAGAGTTACTGGTGATGATTTCTGCATCAGTTTTTCACCACAAAAAAAAAAAAAAAAAAAAAATTAAAGTCCAGTTTATTGTATGTCCTAGCGCTTTCTGAGTACCTCCATAATTGTTAAATAATGTACTCTATTTTTTATTTCTATGTATCTTTCTATTGTTTATGTGCAGCAAATATATGAAAGAATTACGTCTCTCTCTCTCTCTCTCTCTCTCTCTCTCTCTCTCTCTCTCTCTCTCTCTCTCTCTCTCTCTCTCTCTCTCTCTCTCTCTCTCTCGTTTTGCTAAGATTTTAAAATGGAAAGAAATTTTTGGGAAGTATTCAAAACACGTTTATTTATAGTTTTTCTTCTTTTGGGTCTTGCGTTCTTTTCACAGGTTTTCTAAGGAAACATATTTGATAGTGGCAATGGAATCTAACGAAAGGAACACAGTAGTGATGGTTCCAGACTCGACGGCCCCAGGTGGTGAAAGGCCAGTGTTTAAGGGCTACATGAACACCGCCGTTGAGTATCTGGCGCAAGGACTTAACTTCTCGTAAGCCGGCATAAGAGCATTAGACAGCTGGAAGAAACCATAATGGTAACACGTGGCTGTTCCTGTATGAAACATGCTTACCTGTTTTTATCTATCATCTTCATCCTCCTCATCATCTATCCTCTAACTTCTACGTATGTGACTGCTTCATTTTTATTTGTTAGAACCGAATTATTTCTTCTTGTGTCTTGCAAGATTACCTGCTTTTAAAAGATGCTTTGGACTAAATTTATAACGTCCTCTATATCACTATTCCCCATTATCAGGTTTCAGTCGATGTTCCTAAAATTAGAATCCCAACACACATACTTGATTACATCTGCCTGCGCTATTTGTCTCCTGCTTTAAAAGAATAGAACTTTCTTTTGTAGTGTTTGGTGGTCTATACGTTAAGCCTAATAACATTATGTTCCTTTCTTGATATAATCGCATATCGAGTGTTATTTATTATTATGCTACTGTTAACACAACATTGGATTGTACCACTTACTTTAAGTGCTACGCCGCCTCTTCTACTTTCTTCCCTGTTCTTATAGAATAATGAGTAACCCTCTATCTGAATCACTGAATGAAATGTTTGTTTTTTTTTTTCTGATATTTTTTACCTATTTGCTGTTACTTCAGTATCACCAAAGTTTTTCTACTCTATACATGACATTCTTTTCAGCAAGTCTTTTGTATTTAAAATACTCCTATTGTTCACGTAATAATTTTTTTTTTTTTTTATGTAGGAGGAACACTGGCCAAGGGCAACAAAAAATCCAATAAAAAAAAAAAAAAGCTCTCTGAGATGGCAGTCCCATAAAAGGGTCCAAAGCGGTAGTAAAAAAATGAAGGATGTGTGTCTTGAAACCTCCCTTTTGAAGGAATTCAAGTCATAGGAAGGTAGAAATACAGAAGCAGGCAGGGAGTTCCAGAGTTTACCAAAGAAAGGGATGAATGATTGAGAAAACTGGTTAACTCTTGGAATAGAGAGGTGGATATAATAGGGGTGAGAGAAAGAAGAAAGTCTTGTGCAGCGAGGCCACGGGAGGAGGGGAGGCCTGCAGTTAGCAAGATTAGAAGAGCAGTTAGCATGAAAATAACGGTAGAAGACATCTAAAGATGCAACATTGCGGCGATAAGAGAGAGGCTGAAGACAGAGGAGAGAAGCTGATCAGACGAAAAGCTTTTGATTTCACAAAAATGTATGATCTGTTTCTTGCCTTCGTGTTACTACATTCATCTCTTGAGTTAAGTAATTTTTCTACCCTTTCTTTTTTAAGTCCCCTTCTCCTTTTCGACCAAAGAAAGAAAAAAAAAGAGTGAAGTTTGGAAGAATGAATACCCCATGAGAGATTTCTTTAAAGATATCAAGAAACTGAAAAAAATGAATACTTACAGTAATCAACCAATTATGGTTCTTGAAGTATTTTGGAAGAACGCTTATAACAGTATTTATTGTTGGTCTGCATCCAAACAGATACACGTTTAGGCGGCCACCGGATGGTGTGTGGGGAATGAAGCTCAAGAATGGCTCTGTGATCGGCATGGTGGGACAAGTCCACAGGGAGGTACTGCTTGTCACACATACGCACTGTCTGTGTAATGCTTTTGTTTATGGAAATAATTTTCAAGGCAGGTTTTGGGTAGAGGGGAGATGGAAAGATGGGGTAGAGGTAGTGGAAAAAAAACAGAGGATGAATTGGCAATGTCTCTCTGGTGTGTTACAGGAAGTGAATATGGCTCTGGGACCTTTCGCTATCAACGCCGCCAGGTACGAAGCTGTTGATTTTACTTGGCCGGTTGAGTACATGTCTGTCAAGGTGTTCGCTGGCCGGAAGACTCCCGAAATAGATCCGTGGGGTTTTTTGCTGCCCCTCGGCCCCTGGGTGTGGGCGATGGTACTCGCCTTCCTCCTTCTGCTTGCTCTCGTTTTCTTCCTTCTCTCATCCAAGTTCTCCCCGCATGACCCAACCTCGAAAAATCTTCTCTCTTTCACCAGCATTATGCTTCGCCAGTGTGAGAACTTCATCGTTAATTTATAGAATTATATAAATTGTTCTTGCTAATATGAAGAAAGGATCTCTCTTTCGCTTTCTAATGTATTGCAATGATGTGGAGTATCAGCCCAGTCCCCATCCTGATGATGAATAAGTGAATACCTGAAAGCGGCAAGCAAATATTATTCTTTAATGACTCTGCAAGAATAATTTCCATCCAGTTTTCACATTCAATACTGGATTAGTGTTAATAACTCGGTATCCTGCTGAATGGTGTAGCTGTCTTTGGCCGGCAGCCGTGTCTTTGGGTGGCAGCGGGTGGTGGTGGCAGCGCGTGGTGCTGGGCGTGTGGATGCTGATGACCATGGTGCTGACGCGCAGCTATGAGGGCAACCTTATGTCGCTGCTGGCCGTGAGACACGTGCCCCAACCCTACCAGACCCTCAGGGACGTGGTGGACGATCCATCTGTGGTCATGGTCTGGTTTAAACAAGGTGCCACCATGCAAGCGGTTATGGTATGTAAACACACACACACACACACACACATTTTATGTTTTTTTTTTTTTTTCTATTGACTCCAGTCTATAAATGTGTTCCTGTCAGGATTCCACCTCTGGAATCTTGCACGAGGTGAAGGAGAGTGAGAAACAAGGGCGTCTTGCGTTCTTGCATCCAGTGGAGTACGACAGCATCCTGAACGAAATTATAGACCAGAAGAAAGTGATAATTGACTACGACACAATAATAACGGTCCTGAGAATCAACCACTTCTCTCGTACAGGTGGGTCAGTGGAATTATTAAACACACACATGTTTTTTGTAAAAAGAATTATCGTCTTTCTCACCTATTATGAAAAAAAAAAAAAAACAGTCATACATACGAGAACAGTACAAATTCGAGTCTTTCAGGGCGGTGTGACTTCTACATGGGATCTGAGAGTATAATGGCTCACCCTTTTGCACTGATCAGTCAGAAGGACAGTCCCCTCATCCCAGCGATCAACATGCGGTGAGGAATATAAGTATATAATTTTGTTTACGAGCCTGCATTCTTACACAATTTAGCCTCTCATAACGACTACTCCTATGTTTAAAGGCCGTAGAGGTGACTCGTTGTGTTCTCATGAAGCTTTCTCTCTCTTATGATACAGAATCTCCGTTATACTTAAATCGTTTAAACACCCTTGATACATACAGTCAGTTCCAGGAGAGCTTCTCAGAAATTGTTGGAATAAGACGCTGAATCCTTTGAGAATGCGGACCACTGTCTCTCACGAGGAATACAATTTTCTCTGATGCTTACGTATGTTTAATCCTTCTGTGAACATTCTTAAAATGAATATGTGGATGCGATTTTCTGTAAATTTTTCTCATGAAATATCGTTAAGGTTGATTCAGCTGGACTGTGTTATAAATTATCTCTATTGCAGGATAATGTCCATGATAGAAGCTGGACTTTACAACTATTGGAGACTGGACGCTGCTCAGAACTCCAGTTCATGTGAGCGAGAGCCAACCAAGATCACCGTCAGCTCGTCCCTTTCACTCAGGCAGTGCTGGGTAATGCGTCTTGTTGCGATTCGTTAAGACTCTAGTGATAGCGATTCAGGTGGGGGTGTTCATCGATCTCATGTCTGGACAAGTTGAGTATAATGCTTCTTGGTATCGCATTTGTTTTCAAATAGAGTTAGTCAGCAACAACTCGGTTCACTGAGGTGCCGGTCCCGGAAATGAGTCAAAGGCTGTCGTTAAAGATTAAAAATGAGCTTCTTGAAACCTCCCTCTTGAAAGAGTTCGAGTCATAAGAAGGAGGAAATATAGAAAAAAAAAAAAAAAACCACAGGAGGTCGGGTGGTATACAACTAGCAAGATGAGAAGAGCAGTTAACATAAAAGAAGCGGGGGAAGATAACAAGAGATGCAATATTGCGGCGAAGGGAAAGAGGATGAAGACACTTAGAGGACAGAGCTTTTGATTCCGCCCTGTCTAAAAGATTAGTATGAGTGGAACCCTCTCATACATGTGAAACATACTCCATACATGGACGAATAAGGCCCTTGTATAGAGTTAGCTTTGTCCCGGACTCTATCAAAAATTTCGCCAAAATCCTTTAAAAGAGGATGACTCATTAAGGAAAGTGAGAAGATTACCAGTAGAGCGGCTTCGACAGAACCCAATACTTACGATCATATAGAGGGTTGTGAAGTGATAGATGTTCCAGAATTTTGCTGTTGAGGATAGTTTAAAAAAAACTTTAGAGGGGCAGGAAATTAAAGCTCCACTACGGTAGTTTGAGGAACTAGAACAGTCACATTTTTTTAAGAACAGGCTGAATGAAGGCAAGCTACCAGCAAGAAGGAGAGGTAGATATTGATAGACAGAGTTGGAAGAGTTTGACTAGTCAAGGTGCAAGCACAGAGACACAGTTTCAGAGAACAATAGGAGAGACCCTATCAGGTCCATAAGGCTTCCGATTCTTAAGGTTAGCGAGGGCATGGAAAACATAAATGCGAAAAATCTTAATGGGAGGTATGAAGTAGTCGGAGGGAGGAGGAGAGGGAGGAACAAACCCTGAATCATTCAAGGTAGTGTTTTAGCAAAAGTTTGAGTGAAGAGTTCAGCTTTAGAAATAGATGAGATGGCTGTGGTGCCTTCATGATGAAATAAAGGACAGAAAGATGAAGAAGAAAAGTTATTGGATATGTTTTTGGCTAGGTGCCAGAAATCATGAGGGGAGTTATAGTTTGAAAGATTTTGACACTTTCTGTAAATGAAGGAGCTTTTGGCTGGTTGGAGAAAAGACTTGGCATGATTCCGGACATAAACATAAAGTCTCCGATGCTAAAATTATATCTATTATGCAAATATTCTTGCATAAATTTTTAGGAAACATATTAGTACGCTGTTTAGCCAGCTAATATGTATTGACCTCGGCTAATGATATGATAGACAGGGTTAACAAGACTGAATCGTTTTCTCTCTCAGGCCATGGTCGTGGTGCTAACGGTTGGCCTGAACGTCGGTCTGGTAATGCTCTGCCTGGAAGTGGTACTCGCTGCAGTCTTGGCTCGCTGACTCCTGTAAATCTAAGCCTCAGCCTGCATGGACGACTCGTATGTGCGTGTTGAAAATAATGTTACTGCTATAAACGTTATTTGTTACCAAAATAAAGCCTGATTAATTGATTGATTTCATGTTTGTATAAGTACTTGTTTTGTTATGTTGTTGTTTTTGTTATTTTTGCTGTTGTTGTTGTTTTTGTTCTTGTTATTGTTATTATTACTACAATTCTCCTCCTCCTCCTCCTCCTTTTTTTCTGCTTCATCTTGTGATGATGATGATGATGATGATGATAATAATAATAATAATAATAATAATGATAATAATAATAATAATAATAATAATAATAATAATAATAATAATGATAATAATAACAATAATAATAATTAATAATAATAAAATTATTATTACTATTACTATTACTATTATTATTACTACTACCATTGCTATTATTAATGTTGGCATCATTATTCTCACTACGTTTAAATGAAGTGTGTGTGTGTGTGTGTGTGTGTGTGTGTGTGTGTGTGTATAAAGTTTCTTTCTTTTTTTAGATTTTCATATTTACATTTTAACACTTATGTGCTTGGTCACACACACACACACACACACACACACACACACACACACACACACACACACAGACACACACACACTTATACTCTCTCTCTCTCTCTCTCTCTCTCTCTCTCTCTCTCTCTCTCTCTCTCTCTCTCTCTCTCTGCATCGTATAAAGTGGCTGCGCCCCGTGCCGCGGTTCACTCATCCGCCACTATCTTGTGCTGCCTAGAACTCTGCTCCGTGAGTTTTCTACACTTAAAATCAAGCAACTGCTTGTAGAAATCAAATCAGCACACACACACACACACACACACACACACACACACACATACACACACATTGCACGTACACTAAAATTATTGGTATCTTGTTTTAGTGTCTGAAAGACCTAATACACTATCGTACTTCATTTTGTAGCGGAAATGTCAGTGTTTCATCTCCGAAGACAAACGTGTCTGTACGAGCGGTTGACCTTCCTGTGGCTGTGGTCTGCGGGCATGTCAATGCGATCAATCGCGCGGCGTTCTGGCAGAAGCCCACAGACTGTGCGGCGCTGGCTGGCCTGGTGGCATCAAAATGGACGCATCTTAACGATAATTGGGGTTCGTCAGCAACGCCTGTTCCCTGTTGCAAGCAGGGAAGGTAATGGTATCCCCTCCAGTGCGAGGACAGACGCCATCACCACCAGTTACAACACTCTATCCAGAAGTGCATACCCGTGTATAGTAAGGAATGCCTATTGAAGTGAATAAACCATTCTTGAATTGGGTTTTCGTTTAGAGTAATTTGTTGCGTCACGTTTCAAAATCTGACATAAAAAATTACTGGAAAAATGTATATTTCTTTGCAAAGGTATGCAGGTGGTAAATAAGAATTCCCAGAGGTTAGACAAGCAGAGAAAAAGTGCAGAAAGTAGACTGTAAGGAGTGCAAACGGCAACAAGAAAATACAATTGAATTAGCTTTGAGAAAACAATCATGTACCTTTTCGAATACCTTTATGTAATTCATGTTAAACTAATATGTCACCTTGACGTTTTCTTAGTGGAGTAGGAATATAACTTGAATCCCTCGTTAATAGCGTCCTTCAGACAACCTTTTACATAGAAAAGTATTTTCTGTCAAGAGATTAAATATTACTGATTTAATTCATTTTGATAATAAATTACTTGTCTGAAAATGCTTCCCAGCGTCTCACTTACCCAACAGAATGCTACATTCCCTCCGCCAGCAGCGATACCATGGTGGCAGTGCTGTTGTATTTCTGGTTCTTGGTGTCCCGTCTCCCTCTGGCATCGACAGCTCTGTTGAAGAGTAAGTCTCTCGAAAAGTATTGAGTAAATAATTGTGTTCACTTATTCAGTGAGATAATTATCATGGATAAATCTTATTAGACAAAAAAATCTTTCCTGTACATCTCAAGTATGCTTCCTTTCCACAAGTAATAACTTCAGATGTTAGATTAACAACTGTGTTGTTCTCTGCACACAGTTGAGGCGGACAGCTGGGAGGCGGGTGCTGCCTTGTCGGTGAGGGAGGTACTTCAGGCGTCATCATTAAGTCATGCATCTCTTATCGTCATAACTGAAACCAGTTTCTCGGTATGGCTTTTAATTGTCTTTTTCTTCACTTGGTCTGACAATCATTAATTTTGTAACCGCTGTTCTTTACACGTTGGGTCAATGAGAGACAAGAAACAAACTTTTCAGAGAGACGTCCAGACGTTCCTCGGAACCTCAAGGGGCGTGGCGATGTTTAAGACACCCTTGAATGGGTCACAGCTCGTTCAGGTGGTCACACGCGCCCGTAAAGTAAGTTTCCGTCTGGGAGAGTCCGTTTGTTGTTATTGTTGGTATTAAAGCATTTCATTCCTATCTCTTGACCTGAGCCATATGGTCGCGGACAGGTGCGGGTTGCGTCGTGGATGGTCGTGGTGGTGGTGTTGAGTGACCACCCAGTCTTCCTGGCCGCCTTCGCCCAACAGGCCCGTGAGGGTCGCCTGCTGGTGTGGGCAACAAAGCTCATTGTGGTGACCCGCCGCGCGTCGCACCGCCTCCACCCGCTCCACCAGACTCTCGCCCTTACCAACTCCCTCCTGCTGCTGGTGGATGGCACGGCAGGGGTGAGCAGGTGTGTGGGTGTGTCTGTGTGGAAGCTCTGCTGAATTTGTTGTCAGCTCGTATTGAACACAACTTTGCTGGTATGTGTTGGGATGCTCATAAGCACAACTAAACATGTCAGCGTTTCTTAAGGGCCTCCGTGAAGGCAGTGCTGCCTTTCCAAAGTCCCAGCGACGCAGTGTTGTGGAGAGCGTCTTGGACGGTGGGCCACGGTCTGCAATTGAGTCAGCCGCTGTTCTGGGATAAATTTAACAAGTGAGTGACCGTGTTTATTGTTTAATGCATCTTAAAATGTTGTGTATAAGTATATACATAGATGGAAACACACTCTACTAGAGGGGTGCGAAAATTTCCATTAAGATTTTGACAAATAATTCATGAGACGTAATCATTTGTTCTTCGAGAAATACACCTGTCAGAGACTTACTGGGGTTGATTTGTGCATTAGTATTGCACTACAAAATATTACTAACGTTCAGTTTCATTGTAAGTCCTCGTGCTTTCAGAGTTTCTCCGTAACTGTTAAATAATCTACTCTGGATTTTTAATTTCTTATGTGTCTTCCTACTGTTTAGGTGGAGGAAGTATATTAAACATTTACGTCTCTCTCTCTCTCTCTCTCTCTCTCTCTCTCTCTCTCTCTCTCTCTCTCTCTCTCTCTCTCTCTCTCTCTCTCTCTCTCTCTCTCTCTCTCTGTAGTTTTGCTAAGATTTCAAAATGAAAAGAAATTTTGGGGAATTATTCGAAACATGTTTATCTATAGTTTTTTTTCTTTTCAGTCTTTCGATCTCTTCACAGGTTTTCTAAGGAAACAAATTTAATAGTTGCAATGGAATCTAACGAAAGGCACACAGTAGTGATGGTTCCAGACCCGACGGCCCCAGGTGGTGAAAGGCCAGTTTTTAAGGGCTACATGAACACCGTCGCTGATTATCTGGCACAAGGACTTAACTTTTCGTAAGTCGATTAAATCTTAACGGCATAAGAGCATTAGACAGCTGGAAGAAACCATAAGGGTAACACGTGACATGTCCTGTATGAAACATGCTTATCATCTTTATCCTCCTCATCATCTTTTTCTCTAACTTCTATGTGTGTGATTGCTTTATTTTTATTCGTAAGAACTGAACTATTTCTTGTGGGTTGCAAGATTACCTGCTTTAAAACGATGCTCCGGATTAAATTTAGAAAGTCCTCTATATCACTATTCTCCATTATCAGGTTTCTACCGATGTTTTTAAAATTAAAATCTTAACACACATACTTGATTACCTCTGCCTGCTATTTTATCTACTGCTATAGAAGAATAGAACTTTCTTTTGTGGTATTTGCTGTTTCATATATTAATTCTAATAATACTGTGTTCCATCCTTGACATAATAGTATATCGACTGTGTTATCTATTATTATGCTACTGTTAACACAACATTGGATACTTAAAGCATATACGCCGCCTGTTCTATCTTCCCTGTTCTTGTAGAATAATAAGCAACTCTCTATGTGAGTTTTGTGTTTAAAATACTCCTACGGTTCGCGTAGCAAATGTTTAATTTATTCCTTGCCTTCGCGCTGCTACGTTTTTCTTGAGTTAACAAATTTTTCTAACCGTTATTCCTTTATGTCTCCCTCTCCCTTTTGACTATAAAAAAGAAAAAAAAATTGTCGTTTTGAATAGAATGAATACCTCACGAGAGACTTCCTTAAAGATACCAAGAAACTAACAAATGAATAGTTAAAATATTGAAACAATTATACTGCTTGAAATATTATGGAAGAACGCTGATAACAATGTTTGTTGCTTGTCTGCATCCAAACAGATACACTTTTAGGCGGCCACCAGATGGTGTGTGGGGAATGAAGCTCAAGAACGGCTCTGTGATCGGCATGGTGGGCCAAGTCTACAGGGAGGTACTGCTTGTCCCACACACATTGTCCGTGTAATGTTTTTTTATTAATGGAAATAGTTTGTAAGGCAGGATTTAGGTAGTGGGAGATGGGAAGACGGGGTAAAGGTAATGGAAAAAAACAGAGGATGAATCGGCAATGTCTCTCTGGTGTGTTACAGGAAGCGAATATGGCTCTGGGACCTTTCGCTATCAACGCCGCCAGGTACGAAGCTATTGATTTCACTTGGCCGATTGTCTACATGCGTGTCAATGTGTTCGCTGGCCGGAAGACTCCCGAAATAGATCCGTGGGGCTTTTTGCTGCCCCTCGGCCCCTGGGTGTGGGCGATGGTGCTCGCCTTCCTCTTTCTGCTGGCTCTCGTTTCCTTTTTTCTCTCATCCAAGTTCTCCCCGTGTGACCCAACCTCGAAAAATCTTCTCTCTTTTACCAGCATTATGCTTCGCCAGTGTGAGAACTTCATCGTTAATTTATAGAATTATATAAATTGTTCTTGTTAATATGTAGAAACGATCTCTCCGTTTTCTAATGCATTGCAATGAAGTAGAGCATTAGCCCCGTTCCCATCCTGATGATGAATAAGTGAATATGTGAAAGCGGCAAACAAATATTATTCGTTAATGACTCTGCAAGAATAATTTCCAGCCAGTTTTCACATTCAATACTGGATTATTGTTAACAAGTCGGCATCCTGCTGAATGGTGTGGCTGTCTTTGGCCGGCAGCCGTGTCTTTGGGTGGCAGCGGGTGGTGGTGGCAGCGCGTGGTGCTGGGCGTGTGGATGCTGATGACCATGGTGCTGACGCGCAGCTATGAGGGCAACCTTATGTCGCTGCTGGCCGTGAGACACGTGGCCCAACCCTACCAGACCCTCAGGGACGTGGTGGACGATCCCTCGGTGATCATGGTCTGGTTTAAACAAGGTGCCACCATGCAAGCGGTTATGGTATGTAATCACACACACACACACACACACACACACAGAGAGAGAGGGAGAGAAGGCCTGGCGGTACAGTGGTTAGCGCGCCCGATTACAATTAGGAGGGTCCGTGTTCGAAGCCTGGGCCAGGTCAGAAGTCTTTGGGTGGACTTCTTTGCACTGTAGCCTTTGTTCATCTAGCAATGATTAGGTGCCTCGTGTAAGAAAAGAAAAAAATACACACGCGGGCTTTTTCTGCTAGGTTGATCGGCGCCATCTGGCCTCTAAAGTATCAAATTATAAGGAACTTCCTTTGTCTTAATGTGTGTTTAAGATGTAGTATGTACGTTAGTATGTAAGTTGATGTGTAACATTTTGATTTTCTGCTGTAAGGTTGCAAAATTGCTAACCAGATAATAATAATAATAATTATTATTATTAATGTTATTACGTATTCATAAAGACACAAACACACACACACACACACACACACACACACACAGAAATATGCTGCCGCCTGACGCGCCTCGCCCTACCCGTGCCACCAGACACCACAATAAGATAAGGCCCCTAAAGGCGCCACGTACGGACCGGTACAGACTCAGTGCGATTCCCACCATGGTGCGAGCCATCAATCAATAGTCTCTTCTAGATTTGACTTACCTTTAGGATTAATGTCAAGTATTTCCCCACCCCCAATGTACATTTTCAGTTTGTTGACTGCCTAAAGAATAAACCGTTTATTATTATTATTATTATTATTATTATTATTATTATTACACACATACGGTTTTTTTTTTTTCTATTTCTCTTGGCTACAGTCTATAAATGTGTCTCTGGCAGGATTCCACCTCTGGAATCTTGCACGAGGTGAAGGAGAGTGAGAAACAAGGGCGTCTTACGTTTTTGACTCCATTCGAGTACGAGAGCATCCTGAACGAGATTATAGACCAGAAGAAAGTGATAATTGACTACGACACAATATCATCGGTCCTGAAAACCAACTACTTCTCTCGTACAGGTGAGTCAGGGGTAACTATGAAACATACACATGTTTTGGTGAGAAGAATTATCGTCTTTCTCCCTTATTATGCAAAGAATCACCTATTATACAAAAAAAAAAAAAAAATGTCATAAAAACTAGAGCAGTACAACTTCGAGTTTTTCAGGGCGGTGTGACTTCTACGTGGGATCTGAAACCATAATGTCTAATCCTCTGGGCTTTATCAGCCAGAAGGACAGTCCCCTCATTCCAGCGATGAATGTGCGGTGAGGAATGTAACTTTCGCAAAATCTGTAATTGTTTACTAACCTGCATTCTTACACAATTTAGTCTCTCATAACGACTACTCCTATGTTTAAAGGCCGTAGAGGTGACTCGTTGTGTTCTCATGAAGCTTTCTCTCTCTTATGATACAGAATCTCCATTATACTTAAATCGTTTAAACACCCTTGATACATACAGTCAGTTCCAGGAAAGCTTCTCAGAAATTGTTGGAATAAGACGCTGAATCCTTTGTGAATGCGGACCACTGTCTCTCACGAGGAATATAATTTTCTGTGATACTTACGTATGTTTAATTCTTCTGTGAACATTCTTAAAATGAATATGTGGATGCGATTTTCTGTAAATTTTTCTCATGAAACATCGTTAAGGTTGATTCAGTTGGACTGTGTTATAAATTATCTCTATTGCAGGATAATGTCCATGATAGAAGCTGGACTTTACAACTATTGGAGACTGGACGCTGCTCAAAACTCCAGTTCATGTGAGCGAGAGCCAACCAAGATCACCGTCAGCTCGTCCCTTTCACTCAGGCAGTGCTGGGTAATGCGTCTTGTTGCGATTCGTTAAGATTCTAGTGATAGCGATTCAGGTGGGGGTGTTCATCGATCTCATGTCTGGACAGGTTGAGTATGATGCTTCTTGGTATCGCACTTGTGTTCAGAAAGAGCTAGTCAGTAATATGTTGTTCGTAATAGAGGTGGAGGATTACTTAGTAACTCAGGCAGCTGCCTTGTACCCTTGAGGGGTATCGGCCAATGTCAAGAAAATTACAACACTGAGGTGCTGGTTCCCAAACAGAATCAAAATCGGTAGTCAAAAATTATAATATAATTGTTTTAAAACCTTCCTATTGAAAGAATTTATCTTGAAAACTCCCTTTAGAAAGAGTTCAAGTCATCGGAAGGAGGAAATACAGAAAAAAAAGACATTTTTGTGCAGCGAGGCCGCGGGAGGAATGGAAGCATGCAGTTAGTAAGATCAGAAGAGCAGTTAACATGAAAATAGCGGTAGAAGATAACAAGAGATGCAACATTGCGGCGATGAGAAAGAGGCTGAAGACAATCAGTTAGAGGAGGAAAAGTGATAAGACTAAAAGCTTTTGATTCCACCCTGTCTAAAAGAGCAGTATGAGTGGAACCACCCCCATACATTTGAAACATATTCCATACAATGACGGATAAGGCCCCTACGTAGAGTTAGCAGATGTGGGGGTGAGAAAAAACTGACGGAGACGACACAGATTGCCTGACTTCATAGATGCTGTTTTAGTTGGTAAGGAGATGTGAAGTTTCCAGTTTAGATTATAAGTAAAGGACAATCCGAGGATATTCAGTGTAAAAGAGAGACAGTTGAATGCCACTGAAGAGGAGATAATTATGCGGAAGGTTGTGTCGAATTGATAGATGGAGGAATTGAGTTTTTGAGGCACTGAACAATACTAAATTTCTCTGCCTCAATCAGTAATTTTAGAGATGTCAAAAGTCAGGACTTCTACGAAAATACGTGGAAAAGTGCAGTGTGGTATCATCAGCGCAGGACTGGATAGGACAAGAAATTTGGTTTATATCATTGGTGAATAACAGAAAGAGAGTGGATGACAGGACAGAATCCCGAGGAACACCAGTGTTAATAGATATAGGAGAAGAACAGTGACCGTCTACCACAGCAGCAATAGAACGGTCAGAAAGGAAACTTGAGATAATATTACAGGGAGAGAAGGATAGAAGATTTTGGAGGGTACTTCGGACACCAAAGCTTTGTGCCAGGTTCTATCAAAGGCTTTTGGTATGTCTAAGGGAACAGCAAAGCTTCATCAAAATCCCTAAAAGACGATGACGAAGATTCAGTAAGGAAAGCCAGATCATCAGTAGAGTATCTTTGACAGAATCTATACTGGCGATCAGATGGAAGGTTGTGAAGCGATAGATGTTTAAGAATCTGCCTGTTGAGGATAGATTAAAAATCTTTAGACAGGCAGGAATTTGAAATAACAGGACGGTAGTTTATGGAACTAGAACAGTCACCCTTTTTAGGAATATATGAATGTAAGCAAACTTCTAGGAAGAAGGAAAGGTAGATATTGGTAAACAGAGTTGGAAAAGTTTGACTAGGCTAGGTGCAAGCACGGAGACACAGTTTCGGAGAACAATAAGAGGAACCCCATCAAGTCCATAAGGCTTCCGAGTCTTAAAGCTAGCGAGGGCATGGAAAACATCACTACGAAGGGTAGAGGAGAGGGAGAAACAAGCCCTGAATCATCCAAGGTAGAGTTTTTAGCTAAGGTATGAGCGAAGAGTTCAGCTTTAGAAATAGATGAGATGGCAGTGGTGCCATCAGGTTGGAATAAAGGACGGAAAGGTGAAGAAACAAAGTTATTGGAGATGTGTTTGGTTAAGTGCCAGAAGTCACGAGGGGAGTTAGAAGTTGAAAGATTTTGACACTTTCTATTAATGAAGAAGATTTTGGCCAGTTGGAGAACAGACTTGGCATTGTTCTGGGCAGAAATATAAGGCGCATGAGATTCTGGTGATTTTGACACTGTTAAAGAAAGAGTGTTTGGCTAGTTAGAGAAAAGACTTGGCATAATCCCGTGGAGAAATATGAAGTCTCAGATGTTAAAATTATGTTTATTATACAAATATTTTTGCATAAATTTTTATCAAACGTGTTAGTACACTGTTTAGCCATCTAATAGATATTGACTATGGGAAATATTGACGATGGTGAAAATTTCGGAGGATGTAAGTTGTTAGTACGAGAAAAAAAATATTTCATTTGTACTGATTGGGACCGAATTAAGATTAAGCAGGGAGTAACACAAGATGCAATGCCTGCTTGTTGCCATAAACGTGTTAGCCTCGATAAGAAGAGGAAGGTAAGACATATAAGAAGAGAAGTGCTATTTCACGAATAAAGTAACAATCTTGAAAACAGAATATGATATACTCTGAATATATATTAAGCTGTTGCACTGTTACAGTAGCAGGGAAGCTCCAACAGTCCTCAGCTGATAATATGATGGACAGGATTAACAAGATTGAAACTGAAACGCTTTCTCTCTCAGGCCATGATGGTAGTGCTAGCGGTTGGCCTGAACGTCGGTTTGGCAACGCTCTGCCTGGAAATCGTGCTCGCTGTCGTCTTGGCTCGCTGACTTTTGTAAATCTGAGCCTCAGCCTGCATGGGTGACTCATGTGTGTATCCAGAAAATTATGTAATTGCTATGAACATTATTTGTTACGAAAATAAAGCGTGATTAAGTGATTGATTTAATGTTTCTATAAGTAATTGTTTTATTAAGTTATTGTTTTGTTATTGTTACCGTTGTTGTTTTGTTCATGGTATTGTTATTAGTATTGCAATTCTCCTCCTCCTCCTCCTCCTCCTCCTCCTCCTCCTCCTCCTCCTCCTCCTCCTCCTTCTTCTTCTTCTTCTTCTTCTTCTTCTTCTTCTTCTTCTCCGTCTTCTTGTTCTTCTTGTTCTTGTTCTTGTTCTTCTTCTTATGATTATTAATAATATACGGGTAATATACCTGAGAGAATGGAGGAGTCTGAATTCATTGTAATACCAAAGAAGGAAGGAGCAGTAGAATGTGGTAAACATCGAACAATAAGTATTATGAGTCAGGTGGCGAAGATTGTACTGAGAGTGATAGATGAGAGGTTGAAGAGAAAAATCGAGGAAACAGTGGACAGAGCACAGTTTGGTTTTAAGAAAGGTAAAGGAACGAGGAATGCAATTTTTGTATTAAGAACCATTATAGACAGAGCCATAGAGAAGCAGAAAGACCTGTTTATGTGCTTTGTTGACTTCGAAAAAGCGTTTGATATGGTACGTCATGAGGTATTGGTGGAGAGGTTGAGAAGGTTTGGTGTAGATACTGCTGATTTAACTTTAATGACCAACCTGTACTGGGGACAGAGAGCTGTGGTGAGAATTGAAGATGAAAAAAGTGACTGAGTTAAAATAGAGAGAGGAGTGAGACAGGGCTATGTGTTGTCACCGGACTTGTTCTCACTTTACTCGCAGGCCGTCATGGATGAAATGGCAGATTTGGAAGGTATTAAGGTGGAAGGAATGAATGTAAATAACATAAGATATGCGGATGATACGGTATTAATTGCGGACACGGAAGAAAACTTACAAAGACTGGTGGATCGAATGGATGAGAAATGTAGGGGAGTTGGATTGAAGATTGACATCGGTAAACCAGAAGTGATGGGAGTGACCAAGAGAAAGGAACAATTGTGGATGAATGTGAATGTAGATGGACAGGTAGTGAAGCAAGTTCGATCATTCAGATACTTGGGAAGTTTGGTGGATGAAGATGGTAGAAGTGATGCGGAAATAAGATCAAGAATTGGAATGGGGAAAACTAATTTTGGACAAATGAGAAGGATACTGACAAGCAGGAATTTGAGCACTAGGATCCGGCTAAGAATTTTGAAGACTTATATATGGTCAGTTATGTTATATGGTTGTGAAACCTGGACTGTTAGTAAGGAAATGAAGAAGAGACTGGAGGCGGTGGAGATGTGGTTCATCAGCAGAATTATGAGGGTCCCGTGGGTGGCAAGAAGGACAAACCAGGAAGTGTTGCAGATGGCCGGCACGACGAGGGAGCTGATGACCACAGTGAAAAGAAGACAGCTTGGGTATCTGGGGCATGTTTTGAGGGAGGATGGTCTTGAAAGAGACTGTCTCTTGGGGATGATCGAGGGGAAGAGAGCACGAGGGAGACAGAGAATGAAGTACATGGATGGAATCAAGGAGATGGTGCGAAGAGAGAAGATGGAAGAAGTAGTGGAGTTGGTTGGAAACAGAAGAGTGTGGCACTCCATTGTCGCCAACGTCACCTGACACGGCACTGCGGCATGGTATGGTATTATTGTTACTATAATGATGATGAAGATGATGATGATGATGATGATGATGACAATAATAATAATAATGATAATAATAATAATAATAATAATAATAATAACAATAATAATAATAATAATAATAATAATAATGCTAATAATAATAATAATAATAATAACAATAATAATGATAATAATAATAATAATAATAATAATAATAATAATAATAATAATAATAATAATAATAATAACTGAGTGAACATTGTGCCGAGCTGTGGAAGGCAATGCATATAAAGATAGTAAACAAGTAACAAGTACATATTTATTTAAAAAAGAGGCCTTTAAAACTATTCACCCAGTAGTAGCAGCAGCAGCAGCAGCAGCAGCAGCAGCAGTAGTAGTAGTAGTAGTAGTAGTAGTAGTAGTAGTAAGAGTAGTAGTAGTAGTAGTAAGAGTAGTAGTAGTAGTAGTAAAAGTAGTAGTAGTAGTAGTAGTAGTAGTAGTAGTAGTAGTAGTAGTAGTAGTACTAGTAGTAGCAGTAGTAGTAGTAGTAGTTGTTGTTGTTGTTGTCGCAGTTGTAGTGGTAATAGTAGTAGCAGTAGCAGTAGTAGTAGTAGTAGTAGTAGTAGTAGTAGTAGTAGTAGTAGTAGTAGTAGTAGTAGTAGTAATAGTAACAGTTTTTGGGAGGAGGCATTTTTTGGAAGGAGGCAGTAGGCACCTGCCAAAACGATAATTAATCCCAGTGAGGTCTAAAGCACTGGATCAGAGGGTGCTGTGAACTTATCATCAAACTCAGCTGTGACCTCACTGAATGTTCCTCTTTGTGTTTCACAATATAAGAGGGCACTCACAGCCTGCCCTCTAAAGACAACTCTCTTACTTCACAGAAAACTACAAGCACCTGATTACACACACACCCTTCACTCAAAATTCAAAATTATCATGGCGACTCCTATACCAGCCTCGGAGTCCCCACCTGGGTAGGGGACCACAAATGTCCCCTGATCGGACTGCTCTTCTGGTATCGACCTTAAGTGTCTTGACATCCTCTCAACTTTTTCTTCATTAACTTCTGTAACATTCGCCTTTTTAAAGCTAATTTTCAATCTGTAGAACACCACCTCTCCCCTACTAAACCTTAAACCTTATCTTCTTTTCGTCAATGCAACACAGGTGTCTGAGGCAACTGACAGCAGCCCCTTTTCTGTTCCTTCCTGCTTTATCCTCATTTTCAATCCAAGGCTGGATGTTGCGCTTATGTGCGCAATGACTTAACCTGCTCTCGTGCCCACACTCTTAAATCTTCCGAGTTTTCCACCATCCGGGTGCGACTAAAGAGTCACTCTCAAACTAAATTTATCTGTGCAGTATACCTTTCATTCTAATTCCTCTGACTACTTAACTTCCAAAATGGAGCACATCCTGACTCGCTTCCTTTTTGCGGAGATCTCCATTCTACTTCAATGTTCACCACCAGCTTTGGCTTTCCTCTCCCTTCACTGACCATCCTGGTGAACTAGCTTCCAACTTTGCTATCCTTCACGACCTACAGAAGCAGGTGCAACACCCTACTCGTCTTGGAGATGCGCCCAATATTTCTTACCTTTTTCTAACCTCTAATTCTTCTGCTTATGCTGCTACCCTCTCTTCTCCATTCGGTTCCTCCGATCACAATCTCATATCTGTATCTTGTCCTATCACTCCAATCTCTCCTCAGGATTCCCCTAAGCGGAAGTGCCTCTGGCGTTTTGTCTCTGCTAGTTGGGGGGACCTGAGGAGCTATTTTCTGATTTTCCTTGCAGTGACTACTGCTTCCGTGACAGAGACCCGTCTCTGTGTGCTGAGCGCATAACAGGTGATAGTGTCTGGCATGGAAGCGTACATTCCTCACACTTTTCTAGACCTAAACCTTCCAAACCTTGGTTTAACACAACCTGTTCTCGTCTATACATGATAGAGAGGTGGCCCACAAAAGGTACTTGAGCCTTCCATCACGAGAATCTCATGCACTTTATATTTCTGCTCGGAACCATGCTAAATCTGTTCTTTAACTAGCCAAAAACTCCTTCATTAATAGAAAGCGTCAAAATCTTTCAAGATCTAACTCCCCTCGTGACTTCTGGCATCTAGCCAAAAACATCTCCAATGATTTTTATTCTTCTTCTTTCCTTCCTTTATTTCAACCAGATGGCACCACTGCTATCACATCTATCTCTAAAGCTGAACTCTTTGCTCAGACGTTTGCTAAAAATTCTACTTTGGACGATTCAGAGTTTGTTCCTTCCTCTCCTCCACCCTCTGACTACTTCATGTTACCAATTAAAATTCTTCGTAATGATGTTTTTCATGCCCTCGCTTTCCTAACCATCAGAAGGCTTATGAACCTGATGAGGTTCCTCCTATTGTTCTCCGAAACTGTGCCTCCGTGCTTGCACCTTGCCTAGTCAAACTCTTTCAACTTTGTCTCTCAACATCTACCTTTCCATCTTGCTGGAAGTTTACCTACATTCAGTCTGTTCCTAAAAAGGGTGACCGTTCTAATCCCTCAAACTACCGTCCTATTGCTTTAATTTCTTGCATATGTAAGATTTTTTTTATCTATCCTGAACAGGAAGATTCTTAAACATCTATCACTTCACAACCTTCTATCTGATCGCCAGTATGGGTTCTGTCAAGACCGCTCTACTAGCGATCTTCTGGCTTTTCTCACTGAGTCTTGGTCATCCTCTTTTAGAGATTTTGGTGAAACTTTTGCTGTTGCCTGAGACATATGTCACGATCCCGGTTATCTTTCCAAGAAAGTCGACGATACACTGACCCCAGAAAGTTTTAAAGGTCTGGATTTTTAAAGGTCTCGAATACCTACCCGACCTATCCGAAATTATAAGCTATTAAACCGTTTCTCAAAACCCTTACCTTGGCACAGAACGCCAGGAATCACCGCAATACCAGATCAATGTTGGGGTAGAAAACACAATTATTCTGTATGATAGCATAATATATTATCAATAATGTTAACTTACAAATAAATTTATATCCCCTCTTCTTCAATGACACTCAACTGGGTCCCCCTCTTCTACACTGAACATCCTCGGTCTATCCTTTTCTTATAATCTAAACTCGAAACTTCATATCTCATCTCTAGCTAAAACAGCTTCTATGAAGCTAGGTGTTCTGAGACGTCTCTGCCAGTTTTTCTCACCCCCTAACTGCTAACTCTGTACAAGGGCCTTATCCGTCCATGTATGGAGTATGCTTCACATGTCTTGGGGGTTCCACTCATACCGGTCTTTCAGACAAGGTCAAATCAAAAGCTTTTCGTCTCATCAACTCCTTTCCTCTAACTGACTGTCTTCAGCCTCTTTCTCATTGCCGCAACGCTGCATCTCTTGCTATCTTCTACCTCTATTTTCATGCTAACTGCTCTTCTGATCTTGCTAACTGCATGCCTCCCTTCCTCCCGAGGCATCGCTGCACAAGACTTTCTTCTTCCTCTCACCCTTATTCTGTCCACCTCTTTAATGCAAGAGTTACCGTATCCAGTATTCCCAATCATTCAATTGCTTCTGTATTTCCACCATCCTATGACTTGAACTCCTTCAAGAGGAAGGTTTCAAGACATTTATCCTTCAGTTTTTGACCGCCACTTCGGATCCTATTCGGGGACCGGCATCTTAGTGCTCTTTTTTTTTTATATTAAATTTTTGTTGCCTTTGGCCGGTGTCCCTGCTACATAAAAAAAATAGTAGTAGTAGTAATAATAGTAGTAGTAGTAGTGGTAGTAGTTGTAATAGTACTAGTAGTAACGGTAGTAGTACTACTACTAGTAGTAGCTTGCCATGTGCTCGGTCACCTGGCTTAGAAACTCATCATTTTGAAGCAGTTTTTTCTTTTTTTTTTTTACTTCATTCAGTGTTTTTTTTTTCTTTTCTCAATATATGTGGAGCTACAGTTGGCAACATCACTGATGAGCCACAAGGGACTCGGAGGGAGGCCGGTTACTATGGTCAGTCCAACGAGACGTTAGAGTGTGACTGTGCGCCACGATCCAAGACTCCTTCAGTTTCTTTTACATTTGGAAGGATGCCTAATTATAATAAAGCAAAGCGTGCACGGATAGATGCGGCAAAGAAGATGAGGGAAAAGAAAAATAAGCAAGAGGAGTTGCGTTGTGGTAACAAGTCGCCACCACACGCTACCTTTGTTTCACCACCGCCACCATAGCATGCTATGCTATGGGCTAAATACAGCAAAACTAAGTATATTGGGACCAAGAGTCACGTTTGCTACCACTATGACCGTATTAGATCACAACTTTGGGTACTTGAATCCAAGTTTTCTAACTCATCTTGGGTTTGTTGCCTCTCAAAACACTTTCGCTGGGTTAGGCATCCATTAAAGCAGAACAACTGTACAGGAGAGAAAAGAAGCTCCATTCAAGAGAATGAAGTGAAGACTACCAGCCAGACAGCTTCTACTGATTCTGGTGACAAAGAGGAGGGTGGTGCCCTTTGATAAACTCACCTGCAAGTGAGTAACATCTTGTCATACAGGAGGGGACCAGGTGCCAATTAGCCCTGAATATGATAATAACCTTTTGGTTATATAATTTTTATTCTAATGGATGTAAAATTTTACCAGAAAAACCCAACATATGGAATTATACACACTTCTCAGAAGAAAAGAGCTCGTATCTCAAAACTTAAGTTTTTTTTACATATCAAGCGTTTCTCCTTCGTTGTCCTGCAAGATAATGGAAATGTAAAGGTATTGTTGGAAAGAGGAAAGACCGGCCTATTTTTCCCCAAAGATAGATCTTCAAAAGAAGGCTCTTCATACTGTGCTAGATTTTTTTTGTAAAAAAAAAAAAAAAAATGAAGAATCAATTTGTTTTTTCTCTTAATATTTATTTCAAAATGAAATGTCTAATAAAAAATCTATCTTTGGGGAAGTGAAGATACATGTATGTAAATTATCATCACTAAATTTTATAGCAATTAGTCGAAAAAAAAGTGAGAAGAAATTTTATCGATGTCAATTTTTTGCTTTTTCAAAATGAGAGAGAAAAAAAAATCTACAAAACTAATCGGCGAATCTCAACGAAAATTGGGGATTCTCTAATGTAGGTACTAAGGTATATACACATCACAAATCATGAGGATCAGACAAATATGAATGTCATCTCTAAGAGTAACAGACGTCCACTCCCCATAAGTTTTCTTATTTCAGATTTTTATGTTCTTAGTGTCTTTTATACGTTACTAGTTTTAGCTTTTACCGATTTTTTGTGGTACTTGTGCATTCATAGTTTTCTTGTGTTTCAATGCTTGTTAAGGACCTAATGTTGGGTTATTGATGTTCAACAAAGCGTAAAATACTATTTTCCTTGGACCATTCAGATAATTTATTGTGTAAATATTTATAATTTGTGGTCAATAAATTATTTATCTATCTATCTGCGCGCTCGCGCATGTGTGTGTGTGTGTGTGTGTGTGTGTGTGTGTGTGTGTGTGTGTGTGCGCTGGAGTGCGGTGGAATGGGGACGTGTGTGGAGGGATCGGTATTTATTGGGCACATTCCAGCTTATTCAGAAAGTCTACTCTCCGTTGGCCAGCATGATAAGCACGTGAAGATGTACTGATCGTTAGGAAAGCCGCTTGGGAAGTATTAGAATATGGATTTTGTATAAAATGAAAAAAAAAAGTTGCGACAATGCCAGGTCCACCCCGTCCAGTACTAGCGATCTTTGTTGGCTCATGTGCACAAGATCCCATATCAGGTAGTAAGTAATTGCAAACAAACCTGATTACTCTCGCATTTCATTATCGAGGGAACCAAGTCTGCAAGATCTCTGGTTGACTTATGGAAGATGTCTACAACACTAATATAAAATATTACGAAAGATGGGCTGATTGACTCGTTATTATCAGCCGCAGATGTCGACGTTGGTAGTGTGGCTCGTCTGAAGGAGAAACTGCTCTCAACTAACAGTGAATTAAATGAGCTACGGAGATCTGTCGCTTCGGAAGAGGATAATACCAACAAGAAGATGGCAGAGATGGAAGAGAAAATTGACAAACAAGCGATTATCATCATGCAACAGTAGTTGTTTTTGGAAAACATAGACAAAAAGATTGAAGACAATCTAATTGTACTGTGTGTCCCTGATGATCAGGCTGCTCTTGACGGTGCCACCAATGATGGAGACAAACTTGGCAAGGTTTCGGAGGCACTCCAAAATAACACCGAGATTCGCTCCCACCGAAGATTGGGGGCGTCTTGACCCTGGCAATACTCGCACCACCTTTGCCACGAAGGAGGCAAGAGACAAAATCTTGGATATGACACGCATGCTGAAGGAACAGAATGGTGCATTTAGGAAGGTTTATATCAAAACAGATATTCATCCGGCTGTCAGAGAAGAATGATAGCGGCTATGTTCAGGAGAGGGGCGTCTCGAGAACAAAGGATGAAATATCCGCCTGGAACCGAAGGAACGAAAACTGTATCGGGACGGAGAGGTGATCGATAAATGGAACCATCCCAGGGTTGTATCATGAAATGTTAATGAAGCTAAAACTAAATTAGGGAACCCTGATGTAAATAATGTATGACTTAATTATGATATAATAAGTTTATACGAAATCAAGATATTTTTTGTCTTTCTCGTTTCCAGGTTATGTTTCATTATTATGTTAGTCGTGACAGCCGCAACCCGCACCGAGGCGGCACTTGAGTTTTGGTGATGCGGTGTCTAGACTACGAGATTTCAGAATTATATGTTTATGTTATAGATCAAGCATTTTTTTTAAGCTTAAGTGTGTTCCAGGTGTGATATTTGGATTTTGTTTTGTGCCACCCTCTGTTTCTCCATATTTTGATTATGCCTTGTTAAGTAACATACAAGAAAAAAGTAAATAACATTCACTCCAATAATGATAGTTGTGTCGTGATGGGTGACAGAAATGCCCGTTTCCGTACTGCTGTGCGTGGGTTACCAATTGCTTTTGGAATGGATAACTGTTCTTACCCGAATATTCCTGATATGGTTCAATCAAACGATAATGCGAATGCTTTACTTGGTGTATGTATTGAGTAAAATTATTGATTGTCAACAACTTACGTTGTAATGATAAAATATACAAGTAAGTAATTTCAGTAATAGATATCGGAACTAGACTCAAGTATTGTATCTTCCAATATAGTAATACAGGTGTGTAGCCTTGATGCTAATCAGGACATCAGACCATCATCAGACCATGCACCTCTCTCCATTGTATTGAAGCACCTACTAATAGCTTGGACAACATTAGAACTCGTGCATCATTGTTAGGGGGATCACGCTACCTTACATAACAAACAAAGTTGTAAATTATTGAAAAGCCCAATTAGATTTAGCACCATACACCCAGATCATTTTGTGAATACATTGTCACAGTGTAGTCAGCCCCTTCTTGGCGGTAACACTGACGTGGTGGTGGACGAGTTTTGTAGTGTGATATATGAGTGTGCCCGTAACAGTAAATCTCACAATTGTGTCCCAGACAGTATTACATATATATATATATATATATATATATATATATATATATATATATATATATATATATATATATATATATATATATATATATATATATATATATATATATATATATATATATATATATATATATATATATATATATATATATATATATATATATATATATATATATATATATAAAGCACTGTTCAAGGGGTGCTGTGAACTTATCATTAAACCCAGCTGTGACCTCACTGAACGTTTCCCTTTGTGTCTCACAACACAAGGGGGCAGTCACAGCTTGCCCTCTAAAGACAACTGTCTTCCTCCACACAAAACTACAAGCACCTAATAACACACACACCCTTCACTTAAAAATTTTAAAATCATCATGGCGACTCCTACACCAGCCTCGGAGTCCCCATCTGGGGAGGGGACCATAAATGTCCCCAGGTCGGATTGCCTTTCTGTCGACGACCCTAAGTGTCTTGACACCCCCTTCAACTTTTTCTTCATTAACTTCTACAACATTCGCGGTCTAAGATCTAATTTTCAATCTGTAGAACACCACCTCTCCTCTTCTAAACCTCATCTTCTTTTCCTCACTGAAACTCAGCTGTCTGAGGCAACTGACAGTAGCCCCTTTTCTGTTCCCTCCTACTTTCTCTATCCTCACTTTCGTGCCCATGCTCTCGTGCCCATGCTCTTGAATCTTCCGAGTTTTCCACCATCTGGCTACGACTACAGAGTCACTCTCATACTAAATTTATGTGCGCTGTATACCTCTCACATAACTCCTCTGACTATAAGAAATTCTTTGACTACTTAACTTCCAAAGTGGAGCACATTCTGACCCTCTTCCCTTTTGCAGAGATCTCCATTCTTGGAGACTTCAATGTTCACCACCAGCTTTGGCTTTCCTCTACCTTCACTGACCATCCTGGTGAGCTAGCCTACAACTTTGCTATCCTCCATGACCTAGAGCAATTGGTGCAACACCCTACTCGTATTCCTGACCGTCTTGGAGATACGCCCAGCATTCTTGACCTTTTCCTGACCTCTAATCCTTCTGTTTATGCTGTCACCCTTTCTTCTGCGTTGGGCTCCTCCGAACACAGTCTCATATCTTTATCTTGTCCTATCGCTCCAATCCCTCCTCAGGATCCCCCTAAGCGAAGGTGCCTCTGGAGCTTTGCCTCTGCTGGTTGGGGTGACCTGAGGAGGTATTTTGTTGATTTTCCTTGGAATGACTACTGCTTCCGTGTCAGAGACCCGTCTTTGTGTGCTGAGCGCATAACAGGGGTGATCATGTCTGGCATGGAGGCGTACATTCCTCACTCTTTTTCTCGTCCTAAACCTTCTAAACCTTGGTTTAACACAGCTTGTTCTCGTGCTATACATAATAGAGAGGTGGCCCACAAAAGGTACTTAAGCCTTTTATCACCAGAATCTCATGCACTTTATATATCTGCCCGGAACTATGCCAAGTCTGTTCTCCAACTAGCCAAAAATTCCTTCATTAATAGAAAATGTCAAAACCTTTCAAGATCTAACTCCCCTCGTGATTTCTGGCATCTAGCCAAAAATATCTCCAATAACTTTGCATCTTCTTCTTTCCCTCCTCTATTTCAACCAGATGGCTCCACTGCTATCACATCTATTTCTAAAGCTGAACTCTTCGCTCAAACCTTTGCTAAAAACTCTACCTTGGACGATTCTAGGCTTGTTCCTCCCTCTCCCCCACCCTCTGACTACTTCATGCCACTTATTTAGATTCTTCGCAATGATGTTTTCCATGCCCTCGCTGGCCTAAACCCTCGGAAGGATTATGGACCTGATGGGGTCCCTCCTATTGTTCTTCGAAACTGTGCCTCCGTGCTTGCACCTTGCCTAGTCAAACTCTTTCAGCTCTGTCTGTCAACATCTACCTTTCCTTCTTGCTGGAAGTTTGCCTATATTCAACCTGTTCCTAAAAAGGGTGACCGTTCTAGTCCTTCAAACTACCGTCCTATTGCTTTAATTTCCTGACTATCTAAAGTTTTTGAATCTATCCTCAACAGGAAGATTCTTAAACATCTATCACTTCACAACCTTCTATCTGATCGCCAGTATGGGTTCCGTCAAGGCCACTCTACTGGTGATCTTCTGGATATCCTTACTGAGTCTTGGTCATCCTCTTTTAGAGATTTTGGTGAAACTTTTGCTGTTGCCTTGGACATATCAAAAGCTTTTGATAGAGTCTGGCACAAAGCTTTGATTTCCAAACTACCCTCCTATGGTTTCTATCCTTCTCTCTGTAATTTCATCTCAAGTTTCCTTTCTGACCGTTCTTTTGCTGCTGTGGTAGACGGTCACTGTTCTTCTCCTAAATCTATTAACAGTGGTGTTCCTCAGGGTTCTGTCCTGTCACTCACTCTCTTCTTATTATTCATTAATGATCTTCTAAACTAAACTTCTTGTCCTATCCACTCC
>NC_087152.1:15140000-15150000 GCF_035594125.1 Scylla paramamosain
TGATTATATACAAGTGAGGAGTATATGCAAAAACATTAGTATATCAAAAAATATGTCTACACTGAAAAATTTTGTCAAATACGATATAACTCTTGTTGGTCTGATCTATCTCACTAATAAACCTCTAACTTGGATGTGTTTCTCACCAACTTTCTAAACGCTGTCACGGTGATGTTACTTTCCCTCTGCCAGGCGCGACATGGGATTGGCTGTGATGTTCTATTTCTGGTTCCTCTTGGTATCCTGCATCCCAGTGGTACCTGCACTTCGTCTGGAACGTAAGATTATACAAAGAGAGGCTCATTACTTCATTTACTGAACTTCCTGACTGCTTCTTAAAATTCTTTCCATGACAACTTTAAACAAAGACGCATCACAGACAAATTTATGAGTACACTTTTCACATAACGTGATTTATTCGTATTTCTCATAATGCTACTCTGCTTCAGCACCTCCCAATCACTTTCTTCTGTCTTTCTCTGCTGTGAAAAATTCCTTTAACGTGGTGACAGGGTCTGAAGTGTTGTCGGCAGCCACGAAGAACAGCTGGGAGGCATACGCGGTAACAGCGGTGAAGGATGTCCTGCTTGTGTCCTCAAAAAGCGACGCCTCTCTTGTCATTATTGGTGGCAAAAGCTTCTCGGTAAGGCTTGCATCCAATTTTGTTAGTGTGAATTACTGCGAACACTGACCAGAAGAAATAAATACAAACAGGAGTAATTTCAGAGGGAAGTCAGGAGGTTCATCGGAGCCTCGCGGAGTGTAGCGGTGTTTGAGGCTGCCAGAAATGGGTCGCGGCTTGACAAGGTCGTCAAAAGCGCCCGCCAGGTAGGACTCAGGCCTGCGTCGGCAAAGTTTTTGTTGCTATTGTTGCTATTACTGTTATAGTGCTACTACAACAGCTATGACCTCTACTACACCACCACCACTACTATTGTTACAACAACAACAACAACAGCTACTACTACTACTACTACTACTACTACTACTACTACTACTACTACTACTACTACTACTACTACTACCACTACTACTACTACTATTACTACTACTACTATTTCTGCTGCTACTGCTACTACTACTACTACTACTACTACTACTACTACTACAACTACTACTACTACAACAGCAACTACTACTACTACTACTACTACTACTACTACTACTACTACTAATACTAATACTACTGTAGTTGTGGTTAATTGATTCCTGTGTGATCGCGGACAGGTGCGGGTTGCGTCGTGGATGGTCGTGGTGGTGGTGGTCAGTGACGACCCAGTCTTCCTGGCCGACTTCGCCCAACAGGCCCGTGAGGGTCGCCTGCTGGTGTGGGCCACGAGGCTTATTGTGGTGAGCCGCCGCGCCCCACACCGCCTCCATCCTCTCCATCAGACTCTCGCCCATACCAACTCTCTCATGCTGCTGGTGGATGGCGCGTCGGGGGTGAGCAGGTGTGTGGGTGTTTCTGTGTGGAAGATGTGCTGTACAGCCAGATGAACCTCTCAAGTACTGTACTGTATGCTTGTGAACACTGTCACAGCCAAACACTGTTCAACTTCCAGGGCTGCTGGGTGGGTGGTGCTGCCATACCAACGACCTGGCGTCGCTCCGCTGCGGGTTGCCTCCTGGACGGCTGGGGGCAACCTTTCATTGCATCGGCCACTCTTCTGGAACAAATTTAACAAGTGAGATCAAATGTATTATTAGTCTTATTCAGCTATCAGTAATAGCCCAGTAGTAGTAGTAGTAGTAGTAGTAGTAGTAATAGTTATTCGGAGGAGGCATTTGTTGGGAGGAGGCAGTAGGCACCTGCCGAAACGATAATTACTCGCAGTAAGGTCTAAAGCACTGGATCAGGGGGTGCTGTGAACTTATCATTAAACTCAGCTGTGACCTCACTGAACGTTTCTCTTTGTGTCTCACAATATAAGGGGGCAGTCACAGCCTACCCTCTAAAGACAACTCTCTTCCTTAACACAAAACTACTAGCACCTAATTACACACACATCATTCACTCAAATTTCAAAATCATCATGGCGACTCCTATACCAGCCTCGGAGTCCCCATCTGGGGAAGGGACTACAATTGTTCCCAGGTCAGACTGCTCTTCCGGTATCGACTCTAAGTATCTTGACACCCCCCTGAACTTTTTCTTCATTAACTTCTGCAACATTCGCGGTCTTAGATCTAATTTCTGTGGAACACCACCTCTCCTCTTCTAAGCCTCATCTTCTTTTCGTCACTGAAACACATGAGTCTGAGGCAACTGATAGTAGCCCCGTTCTTGTTCCCTCCTACTTTCTCTCTTCTCATTTTCAATCCAAAGCTGGATGTTGCGTCTATGTGTGCAATGACCTAACCTGCTCTCGTGCCCACGCTCTTGAATCTTCCGAGTTTTCCACCATCTGGCTACGATTACAGAGTCACTCTCAAACTAATTTTATCTGAGCTGTATATTTCCTACTTAACTATAAAAAGGCCTTTGACTGCTTAACTTCCAAAGTGGAGCATATTCTGATTCTCTGCCCTTTTGCGGAGATCTCCATTCTTGGAGACTTCAATGTTCACCACCAGCTTTGGCTTTCCTCTCCCTTCACTGACCATCCTGGTGAGCTAGCCTACAACTTTGCTATCCTCCATGACCTAGAGCAATTGGTGCAACACCCTACTAGCATTCATGACCGTCTTGGAGATTCGCCCAACATTCTTGATCTTTTCCTAACTTCTAATCCTTCTGCTTATGCTGCTACTCTATCTTCTCCGTTGGGCTCCTCCGATCACAATCTCATATCTCTATGTTGTCCTATTGCTCCAATCCCTCCTCAGGATCCCCCTAGGCGGAGGTACCTCTGGCATTTTGTCTCTGCTAGTTGGGGGATCTGAGGTCTTTTATTGATTTTCTTTTGAATGACTGCTGCTTCCATGTCAGAGACTTGGCTCTGTGTGCCGAGCGCATAAAAGAGCTGATAGTGTCTGGCATGGAGGCATACATTCCTCACTCTTTTTCTCGACCTAAACCTTCCTAACCTTGGTTTAACACAACCAGTTCTCATACTCTACATGACAGCGAGGTGGCCCACAAAAGTCACTTAAGCCTTCCATCACCAGAATCTCATGCGCTTTATATTTCTGCCCAAAACAATGCCAAGTCTGTTCTCGAACTAGCCAAAATCTCCTTCATTAATAGAAAGTGTCAAAATCTTTTAAGATCTAACCGTCCTCGTGACTTCTGGCACCCAGCCAAAAAACAGCTCCATTAACTTTGCTTCTTCTTCTTTCTCTCCTTTATTCCGATCATACAGCACAAATGTTATTACACCTATCTCTAAAGCTGAACTCTTCGCTCACACCTTTGCTAAAAACTCTACCTTGGATGATTCAGGGCTTGTTTCTTCTTCTTCTTCACCCTCTGACTACTTCATGCTACCTATTAAAATTCTTAGCAATAATGTTTTCCATGCCCTTTATGGCCTAAACCCTCCAAAAGCTTATGGACCTGATGGGGTCCCTCCTATTGTTCTCCGAAACTGTGCTTCCGTGCTTGCACTTTGACTAGTCAAACTCTTTCAACTCTGTCTGTCAACATCTACTTTTTCTTCTTGCTGGAAGTTTGCCTACATTCAGCTTTTTTCTAAAAAGGGTGACCATTCTAGTCCCTCAAACTACCGTCCTATTGCTTTTATTTCCTGGCTCTTTAAAGATTTTGAATATATCCTCAACAGGAAGATTCTTAAATATCTATCACCTCACAGCCTTCTATCTGATCGCCAGTATGGGTTCCATCAAGACCGCTCTGCTGGTGATCTGGCTTTTCTTACTGAGTCTTGGTTATTCTCTTTAAGAGATTTTGGTGAAAGTTTTGCTGTTGCCTTAGACATATGAAAAACATATGATAGAAAACATATGACACACGAAAGAGTCTGGCACAAAGCTTTGATTTCCAAACTACACTCCTGCGGCTCCTGTCCTTCTCTCTCTAACTTCATCTCAAGTTTCCTTTCTGACTGTTCTATTGCTGTTATGGTAGACGGTCACAATTCTCTTCCTAAATCTATTAACAGTGGTGTTCCTCAGGGCTCTGTCCTGTCACCTATTCTCTTCCTATTATTCATCAATGACCTTCTAAACCAAACGTTTTGTCCTATCCACTTAACGCTGATGGTACCACCCTGAACTTTTCCACGTCTTTTCGTAGACGTCCAGGTTAGGTGTTCTGAGACATCTCCGCCAGTTTTTCTCAGCTTTCGAGCTGCTAACTTCTTATCCGTCCATGTATGAAGTATGCTTTACATGGCTGGGGGAGTTCCACTCCTACCGCTCTTCTAGACAGGTTGAAATAAAAAGAAACTTTTCGTCTCATCAACTCCTCTCCTCTAACTGACTGTCTTCAGCCCCCTTCTCATCACCGTAAAGTTGCATCTCTTGCTATCATCTAACGCTATTTTCATGTCAACTGCTCTTCCGATCTTGCTAGCTGCGTGCCTTCTCTCCTCGCACTGCCTCGCTGCACAAAGACTCTTCCTTCTCATACCCTTATTCTGTCCACCTCTCTAATGCAAGTTAACCAGGATTTTGAAACGTTCATCCTTTCTCTGGTAAACTCTGGAACTCTTTGCCTGCTTCTGTATTTCCACCTTTCTATGACTTGAACTTCTTTAAGAGGGAGATTTCAAGGCACTTATCCTTTAATTTTTGACTACCGCTTTGGACATTGTTTGGGATCGGCATGTCGGTGGGCTTTTTTTTTTGTTGTTGTTGTCCTTGTCTGGTGTCCACCCTACATGAAAAAAAAAAAAGGCCGCCCGCACAAAATTCACGAAACTGTTTTGCATTATTCATTGTAAGAAAAAAGTGTGGGTATTCTCTCAGACTGTCTGGAGAGGCAGAGTTGGTGGTGGCGATGGAACGGAACCACAGGCATAAAATGGAAGAACAATCAGACCCGACGGCTCCTGACGGCGTGAGGGTGCAATTCAAGGGATTCATGGTCACCGTCCTCGATTATTTGGCGCAAGGACTCAACTTCTCGTAAGGCAAGAAAACGGATATAGCATCTTGATATGTTTCAGGTGATGATATAACAACTGATAATCGAGGTATATTAGTGTTTACAGTGCATGAAAGTTTAAGAACAATGCCATTATCTGTTGTTTTCCTGCGCCGGGAAAGGTACGCGTTCCGGAGGCCACCAGACGGATCGTGGGGCGTGAAGGAGCGTGACGGTACCTTCACTGGCATGGTGGGCCAGGTGTACAGACAGGTACTGACTGTCTGTCTTCTCGCCTTTCTGTCTGTCTGTTAGTGTCTCATAATATTCACATATAGCCTATAGTCATATATCGAAAAAAAAAATGACAGGAGGAGGATAACGTATTGTGTTGTGTGTACGATGAAGACAACGAAAATAGAGAATGATCGTAAGGTAGAGTAGAGAATGATCCTAGGGTAAACTGATACAAAGCCCACGCCTCCTGCCTCCTTCACTCCAGTGGCGCATGTTGATAATCATATGGATGCGTTTATGTATAATTACAGTCACCGCAAAGAAAAAAAAAGTTAAAATAAATAAATAAATAAATGAATAAATAAATAAAAACTTAGAACGGAAAAAAAAAATTTAGGACGGACATCGGTCCTAAGATTATTTGTTATTCTTAGTAAGAACAGTTAATGTTTCTTGCAATTATTGCACGTCTGGCAGCTCACTAGGCTGCGGAGTGTCATTTCCGCGCCTCATGTCTACAGCTACCAGCCAGCAATGGTAGGTAGCATGTAGACTCAAATAGTTACCATGTACAGAGAAGTGAAGACCATAGGATAAATTTCAACGGAGATGGAAATATCTAAAAACAGTCTCTATCTGGTGTAGGCTTGCTGAGACTGGAGAATTGGATGCAGCATTGACGAGAAAAAAAGGGTCAGGAAGGTCACGGTAAACATCTAAGAAGACAGACCAACTCCTGAAGAGGATTGTTATGAACGAGCCTTCAATAACATGCAAAGATTTAAAAGCCCGGAACCCATAATTGCTGAACAAAGTGTCGGTCTGTACAATTCAACATCGTCTGCAGACGTATCTTGAACTACGGAGCCACACAGCAGCCAAGAAACTCTTGCTTACTCAAACGATGAAAAAGAAGAGGCTAGAATTTTGTAACAAGTACAAGTCACGGAAAGCAGAAGATTGGGAAATCGTGATGTTCAGCGATGAATCCTGTTTTTATGTGTTGAGGAGTGCCGCAAGAGGGTGTGACGTCCGCGAGGACCTGTCCGCTTTCGTCCCAAGTTCACCGTCAAGACGGTAAAACATGCAGCCAATGTCATGGTGTGGACCTGATTAACTGTTTCTGGCAGAGAGGGAGGACTGTATTTCCTTCCTAAAATTACAGCAATGAATGGAGACAGGTATTGCGCAGTGGTGAAAAAAACAAGAAAAAAAAAAAAACTTTTGTTGCCGTTCATGGAGATTTTAAACATGAGCATTTTCATGCATGATGGGGCTCCTTGTCGTAGGGGAAAGAAGGCAAAGGAATTCCTATAACACAATGGGACTGAGATCTGGGATGGACCAGGGAACTCACCAGACCTCAGTCCCACTGAGAATGCATGGAGCTACATAAGAAGGAAGCTGAGCAGCATGAAGACCGAGACAACGTATGTACCGAAATTGCAGCCTGCCATCATGAATATCTGGTGCCGTGAGTTGGAGAGACAGTACTTCCTTAATCTTGCCCATTGCATGCCCAGGTGTACACAGTATGTACTCACTCACAAAGGAGAAATTTCTAAATACTAAATTATAAAACAAGTGAACAAATTAAAGCTTTTTCTTGCTAAAAGTGGGTGTCTTAATTATTTTTTTGCATTGACTGATTCAAATATAGGAAGAGTGCACCAGTTTGCTACACCGCCAAAATTCGGCGGATGAGGCAGTGGGCGTGGCACCGGATCAGTTTAGCTTACAACGACAAAATTTCGATGTTTCCACAGGAAGTTGATTTCGGTTTGGGACCCTTCGCCATAAACGCTCCCCGATTAGAGGCCACTGACTTCACTTGGCCGGTTACCCTCATGTCTGTCAAAGTGCTCGCCGGTCGAGGGAGTGTCGAGGTGGACCCATGGGGCTTTGTGCTGCCCTTTGGTCCGTGGGTGTGGGCTGCAGTGCTTGCTTTTCTCTTGCTGCTGTCTGTCGGTTCTTCCCTCCTTTCCTTCAAGTTCTCAGAGAAAGATTTAAGAGAGGAAAGCTTTGCTTTCGTTAACATTATGCTCCGACAGTGTGAGTATCTCAGTACTAATTTAGTAATGTATCAACAGAACAGCAATCTTATTGGATGTTCGCGCTTGCTTTTTTTATTCCTTTTATTATCCGTTTTATTATTGCTGGTGATTTAATTCGAAAACTGCGTTGCAACCTAATTCGTGATCTCTCATTTATAAATTGGACTTCAGGTTTGAAAGAGCTTCACTGTTACGTAAAAAAAAAAAAAAAAGAATAAATAAATAAAGAGAAAAAAATCAGGCAATCTTCTTATATCACTATTTTGTCCTGACCTATATGGTCAACAAACTATGTCATTGATCTTCCTTTTTTTTTTTTTTTTTTGAGCTCCCAAAATACTTTTCGGTGATAACAGTAAGTGTGCTCTGTGGTTACTATCGAAGGTATGATACCGTATTTTTGCATCTGGGTCGGCCGCTTGTGATCCCGCTGCAATTCAGTGAGTGAATCTGCAGCCAGCAAGCATGCTGATTGGCCACCTCTGATCCTCTGTATTTGAGTTTTTTTTCTACATAGCGCATCTTATTGAATAATAACTAGTGTCATAAATCGTCCCTTATTTCAAAACTGTTATGACATTGATGGCAGCGGTAGGATATGAACTTTCCCAAAGAGACTGGTAACTGTGTGGGCACAGAAGGGGACAACTTTGCAGTCCATAGCAACTCACGTTATCTGCCGTGAACCCGCGGCGACTTTGCTCACAATGAGTGAATCTGAGGGAGGCCAGCGTGCGGGGTGGATTAATGCGAACAGATCAGTGCTCGCAACACTGTTAATTCACATAACGTCTCTTGGTCCGGCAGCCGTGTGGGTGGGTGAGGGCGGGTGGTGGTGGCAGCGCGTGGTGCTGGGCGTGTGGATGCTGATGACCATGGTGCTGACGCGGAGCTACGAGGGCAACCTTATGTCGCTGCTGGCCGTGAGACACCTGCCCCAGCCCTACCAGACCCTCAGGGACGTGGTGGACGACCCCTCGGTGGTCATGGTCTGGGAAAAGCAAGGAGCGCCTATGCAGGCGGTTATAGTACGTAAACACACACACACACACACACACACACACACACACACACACGCAAATCTAAAAAAAAATTTATTTTAATTTCAATTTTAATTATTATTTACTATTTATTTACGTCTAAATTTTCATTCTGGCAGGATGCCACTTCCGGTATATTCCACGAGGTGAAGAGGAGTGAGGAGCAAGGGCGCCTCAAGCCTCTACCATTATATGCGTATTCCTCCATCTTGGATGATATTATATACCAATGGAAAGTGATTATCGACTATGAAGTAGTACTGACGGTCACCAGAAGCAATTACTTCTCTCGCACAGGTAAGGCAAACACACACACACACACACACACACACACACACACACACACACACACACACACACACACACACACACACACACACACACACACACACACACACACACACACACACAGACAGACACACACACACAGACACACACACACACACACAAACACACACACACACACACACACACACACACACACACACACACACACACACACACACACACACACACACACACACACACACACACACACACACTTATCCATCTGCACAACAGTCACAGTGCGTTAATCCCCTGTTCTTGTAGGTCGATGTGACTTGTACCTTGCGCAGGAGAGAATTTTTGCTCATCCCCTCGCCTTGATCGGCCAGAAGGACAGCCCTCTCGTCCTAGCCGTCAGTGCTCGGTGAGGAAAACTATGTCTGTCTGGGTTTGTATACTTGTTCACACATTTGTTTCTGGTTGCAATATTATCTTTTTCCTCGTATTTTTCTTATACAATGTTACTCCCCATATGAATTAAATCATGCACGTGATGATATTTCATGGCATTTGCAATATAATAATAGGTTGTTAAGTATCATTTGCTGTTTTTTTTTTTTTTTATGTAAGAAGGACACTGGCCAAGGGCAACAAAAATCAATAAAAAAAAATGCCCACTGAAATGCCAGTCCCGTAAAAGGGTCAAGGCAGTGGTCAAAAATTGGTGGATAAGTGTCTTGAAACCTCCGTCTTGAAGGAATTCAAGTCATAGGAAGGTGGAACTACAGAAGCAGGCAGGGAGTTCCAGAGTTTACCAGAGAAAGGGATGAATGATTGAGAATACTGGTTAACTCTTGCGTTGGAGAGGTGGACAGAATAGGGGTGAGAGAAAGAAGAAAGTCTTGTGCACCGAGGCCGCGGAAGGAGGGGAGGCATGCAGTTAGCAAGATCAGAAGAGCAGTTAGCATGAAAATAGCGGTAGAAGACAGCTAGATATGCAACATTGCGGCGGTGAGAGAGAGGCTGAAGACAGTCAGTTAGAGGAGAGGAGTTGATGAGACGAAAAGCTTTTGATTCCACCCTGTCTAGAAGAGCAGTATGAGTGGAACCCCCCCAGACATGTGAAGCATACTCCATACATGGACGGATAAGGCCCTTGTACAGAGTTAGCAGCTGTGGGGGTGAGAAAAACTGGCGGAGACGTCTCAGAACACCTAACTTCATAGAAGCTGTTTTAGCTAGAGATGAGATGTGAAGTTTCCAGTTCAGATTATAAGTAAAGGACAGACCGAGGATGTTCAGTGTAGAAGAGGGGGACAGTTGAGTGTCATTGAAGAAGAGGGGATAGTTGTCTGGAAGGTTGTGTCGAGTTGATAGATGGAGGAATTGAGTTTTTGAGGCATTGAACAATACCA
>NC_087152.1:15155000-15177500 GCF_035594125.1 Scylla paramamosain
ATGGGATGAAAATTAATAAGAGCAAGACGAAATTCTTCGTGATATATGGGGATGATGCTGACAAAGAAGCCATGCATGTTGATATAGATGTGAGTGCATGTGAGCATCGTTTGTATTTAAGGGAGCCCCTTCTCTGCCGACAGGTCAATAAGTATAGCCATTAAGCTGCACACGCAGAGTAAGATGTATCATGCACTTAAATTTGCGTCATTCATTAATTAATAAAAGTAATGACGTTCCCTTTTATGTTAGATGTAAAGTGCTCCAAGCAGCTTTTGTCAGCTATTTTACATGGATGCGAGTCATGGCTGAGTGGTGATATGAAAGTTGTCAACAAGTTGTACATGTGGTGCGTCAAACAGATGCTGAACGTTCGGAAGACCGACCTTTCTTTAGTGGAGGTCGGCTATCCCCATTTACGTGGACTTGCTTAAGCAAACAGCGTAAGTTTCCCCATGAAGTGTGGAGGGATAGAAGGGGAATGGCTGACGATCCTCTGGCTCATGCCATACGTATCACGCTGAGTAATGCCTGTCACACTCCTCGATATAAGAGACCTTCTCAATAATAAGAGAGATGATGTGCATATTGTGATAGAGGAAATGAAAAGAAGAGTATTAGCATCAGAATTAAATAGAGTGAGATTATACGAGTGAATAAATCTTGACTTTGCTGTACATGAAATATATCGTTCAAAGCTAAAAGTTAATGAACAGGAAATAATTTCTTGGACTCGTTTTAGAATAAATGCACATTCTCTTGCTGTTGAGGAGGGACGTTGGAATCGGCTAGGAAGAGGTCGCTAGCCCGTAGAAGAACTGTTGTGCTCATGTGGACAAATCCAGACTGAGCAACATGTAGTGCATGATTCCGTTAGAACAACTGAAATACATCAATAATTCAACTTGTCACCTTCTGAAAACTTAATGTGAGAGAGGAGTGACTTTGCCACTGTGTGCACTATTTACTGTTCACTGCATCATGGCTGAATTTTTATAATGCCCCCAATTTTGTTTTATATTTTAGCTAGGATATTTGCTTGTTTCTGTGGTTTTTATTGATCTTAGTCTTTTTTCGTGTTTTTCATTATTATTCTTTTGCATAAGTTTTCTTACTTATTTCATATTTTTTATGTTCTTAGTGTCTTTTATACACTATAACATTTAGCTTTCGTGGTATTTGTGGTATTTTTTTCTTTTTTTAATTTTCTGTGTTTTTATCGATTTAGTTTGCTCTTATATTTTTGGGCATATATATATATATATATATATATATATATATATATATATATATATATATATATATATATATATATATATATATATATATATATATATATATATATATATATATATATATAATTGATTTCAATATTTTTTATTGCTTTTAGAGTTTTCTTGTGTTTTAATGCTTCTTTAGGACCTGATGTTGGGTCTTTACGTGCGTTTGCAAAAAGTGATTTATGTTCAACAAAGTGTAAAATAAAATTTTCCTTGGATCACTCGAATAATCTATTGTGTACATTTTTATTATTTGGGGTCACTAAATCTTTCTGTCTATCTATCTATCTATGTGTCTATATTTTTACGTATTATCAACTACTTTTCAAGGTTTTATTGACAAATTACTATTGCTTTATTGTATGTGGATATGTTAGGGTAGGAATGCAGCAAGTATACAAGAGTAGTGTCATAACAGAGCACCAAAACTTTCTCCCTGTGCAAGTATCAAGTCCTACTACCATGTTATGTATTTTACTTATTATCAATATCATTATGGAGTTTTATTGACAAATTACTAATGCTACGGTGCCTGTGGAATACTTTAAGATAGGAATGCAGCAAGTAAACAAGAGTAGTGTGTAATAACAGAGCACCAAAATCTTCTCCCTTTGTTTATGTCAAGTCCTACCACCATGTTTAAAATATTCCACAGAAAATGGACCATTCGCAATTTGTGAATAAAATTCCATACCAATGTTGATAATACGTAAAAAAAAAAAATAAATAAAATAAAATAAATAAATAAATAAAAATAAATAAAAAAATGAAATAAATAAATAAACATAAAACATGTAGGTAGGACTTGATATATACAAAGGGAGAAGATTCTGGTGTTCTGTTATCACTCACTACTCTTGTTTAATCGCTGCAGTCCTATCGTAACATATCCACATATAATGAAGCAATAGTAATATGTCAATAAAAACTCAAAAAAGTAGTTGATAATACGTAAAAATAAATTAAATATCTGGGTGATATTTTGATGGGGTCGCCTCGATATGGTGTGCATGCGCAGTGGCGGCACCCGGGAGAAATTTGGACCCGGGAGAGAATTGGCGCGACACCAACGCAGATCGATCGTTTCATATAAATATTCTTGTAAATAACCAGTTGAAGTTTTCTCGACACAAAATAATGCATATTTTTACTACCTTGGTGGTTCCTTTTTACTTTCTCTATCCTGATTTTCAATCCAAAGCTGGATGTTGCGTCTATGTGTGCAACGACTTAACCTGCTCTCGTGCCGACGCTCTTGAATCATCCGTGTTTTCCACCATCTTGCTACGACTACAGAGTCACTCTCAAACTAAATTTATCTGTGCTGTATACCTCTCACCTAACTCCTCTGACTATAAGAAATTCTTTGACTATTTAACTTCCAAAGTGGAGCACATTCTGACTCTGTTCCCTTTAGCGGAGATCTCCATTCTTGGAGACTTCAATGTTCACCACCAGTTTTGGCTTTCCTCTCCCTTCACTGACCATCCTGGTAAACTAGCCTTTAAATTTGCTCTCCTCCACGACCTAGAACAATTGGTGCTACACCCTACTCGTATCCCTGACCGTCTTAGAGATACACGTAACATTCTTGACCTATTCCTAACCTCTAATCCTTCTATTTCCGCTGTTACCCTATTTTCTCCGTTGGGCTTCTCCGATTACAATTTCATATCTGTATTTTGTCCTATCGCCCCAATCCCTCCTCAGGATCCCCTTAACCGGAGGTGTCTCTGGCGTTTTGCCTCTGCTAGTTGGGGGGACCTGAGGAGGTATTTTGCTGATTTTCATTGGAATGACTACTGCTTCCGTGTCAGACACCCATCTCTGTGTGCCAAGCGCATAACAGAAGCGATAGTATCTGGCATGGAGGCGTACAATCCTCACTCTTTTTCTCGCCCAAAACCTTCCAAACCTTGATTTAACACACGTGTTCTCGTGCTATACATGACAGAGAGGTGCCCCACAAAACGTAATTGAGCCTTCCATCAGCAGAATCTCATGCGCTTTATATTTCTGCCCGAGACTATGCCAAGTCTGTTCTCCAACTAGCCCAAAAAATCCATCAATAGAAAGTGTCAAAATCTTTCAAGATCTAACTACCCTCGTGACTTATGGCACCTAGCCAAAAATACCTCCAATAACTTTGCTTTTTCTTCTTTCCCTCTTTTATTTCTTTTCCCTCCTTTATTTACTCAACGAGAAGTAGAGGATTTGAAGCAGGAAGTGAAACAGCGTAAGGAAGAAAATAGAACCTGCCGTGAAGTAATTAACACACTAATGGAAAAAATAGACAAGAGTGAAAAAAAGATGTAAGGAATTAGATGACAGAGCGAATTATCAGGAGGATTATAATCGGCGAAACAACTTGCAAATTGTTAGAGTTGAAGAACGTTCAGAGAGAGAAACTGGGGAACAGACAGCTGTTAAGGTCTCGGAACTCCTAACCAACAAGTTGGAGCTACCAAACATCGAGGTGGAGCGTGCACACCGTGTAGGACAACGTGACGGCCATCGGCACTGCACCATTGTCGCTCGCTTTACAAGGTATGGAGACCGAGAGGCTGTCATGAGGAACGTAACAAAGCTAAAAGGAACAAGAATTTATATCAACGAAGATCTGTGTCCAGCATCCCAGAACATACGAAAAGCTCAAATACCAGCTATAAAACAAGCTAGAAGTGAGGGAAAAGTGGCGTACTTCCGCCACACTAAACTGATTATTAAGGAACGACCGAACAGTGGTGGTTCATCGAGGAGGGTCGTTACTACAGGTGCCTCGACTCATGGATCGTCTGACCGGCCTGATGACGTATCGACTGGCGGCAGCGCAGTGGGCAGCGACGGCAGTGTGGTTGTTGTTACAGGCCGGGACACAATTCCCGATGAGGATAGTACTGTCACCGCCGATACGATGGCTCCTGCTGCTGACGGCTCATCTGCCGTGGCTGCTGGTGGTGTGACCAGCGCTGCTGACAGGAAGAAGGACGCCACGACGATCAGGGACAACAGGACAGCTAGTAGGACAGAGGCTCTACGGACAACGAGGTCCTCTCGTGGAGGAAGATAAGGTGTTTCAGATTGGTAATGTTATATTGATTACTCCATACCTAACTTATGGCTACCAATCCTATTTTTCTGTTTCATAGTTTAAACAATAGTGATCTGATTAATATTTTAAATGAGGATTCATCTCATAACTTTCCCTTAAGTGTTATCGAAACAATGACATACGACCCTGTCAAAGATAATGATGCTCATACAATAGATGACTCACTCTTAAATAATATCCTTAACGAACCTAAGTGTAGTTATTATTTTAGCGATACAGAACACTCTATACCCTCTAACTTAAGAAGAACTTCCTTAAATATCCTGTCCCACAATATTAGTAGTGTACCATTACATCTTGACATTTTACTTGATCAATGTCTACCTTCATTTCATATGAAATTTCATATTATAGGCTTGTGTGAGACGCGCCTTAGTGATGAAATCTGTGGTCATTATAAAATAAGGAATTACAACGGATATTTTAAGAACAAGAACACCAGTGGTGGTGGTTTAACTCTGTACCTGCACAAATTATACGAAGGCTCTCTCATGCAGAACTATACTTTACAATTACCCTACTTAGAATCTTTGTTTCTTGCTGTAACACAACCATATAAGTTTGTAGTAGGTTTACTTTACAGACCACCAAATTAAAGTATTAGTGACTTTTTATCATCATTAGAGCTCTTGATTGGTCTTATAAGTAGGGCACAATTACCATGTTATATTTTAGGTGATTTTAATATAAACTTACTGGCTAATCATGACTGTGTATAAAGCTTATCCGATTTAATTTATTCATACTCATATTTTCCAGTGATAACTAAACCAACAAGAGTTACTAAGTCGTCAGCCACATTAATAGATCATATATGGACGAATGATGTAAATGATAATTTTAGTGGAATAATTTATTCATCAATCAGTGATCATTTCCCAGTGTTTAGCTCGTTTTCTGCACCGTCATTTCACAAGTATTCGGATAAAATCATAACTAGAAGGATGATAAATGACAATTATATAAATTATTTTACAGCTGAGCTACAAGAATATAACTGGTAACCAGCCCTTGCGTAAGTGACTGTTTAGACGTATACGTAACTAAATTTTCAAACATCTATAACAAACATTTTCCAATTAAAACCTTCATAATCAAAGATAAGTATAGTAATAAGCCTTGCATAATTCAAGTCCTACGAAAATCTATAAAACAAAGAAACAGACTACAGAAAATTTATACAAAATGGCCAGTAACTTAGTGCAATATTAAAAAAAAGTATATATATATATATATATATATATATATATATATATATATATATATATATATATATATATATATATATATATATATATATATATAGGAAAACATTAACGTCTTTAATTAGGATTGCCAAAGATAATTATCATAAGTCTAAATTTAAAGAAAATTCAGGAAATACAAAAAAAAATCTGGGAGATGATTAATGGTATTATGGGTAAGAGTCTTCGGGAAAATAACATTTCTATAACATTTCTATATAAGTCTATAACATTTCATTGCAAAAATATTTCCCAGAGTAATGAGGTGGCTGAAGCTTTTAATGATTACTTCAGTAGCATTGCAAACAGCCTTGTTACGAACATTCCTCCACCATCAGTGCCATTCACTGGCTTTTTACCGGAACCGACTCAATTATATTTTTTTATTCAGCCAACCGTTCAAAAAGAAATTGAAAATATAATAAAACATTTGAAAATAGCTTCTCCCGGCTATGATGATATAGACGTTAAAGTAATAAAAAAGTGCAGTAATATTATATCCCTATTTTTAACTTACATAATTAATAGGTCTTTTGAAGAAGGCACTTTTCCTAAACATCTACGGCTGATCAAAATTGTTCCAGTGTTTAAAAAAGGCGATAAACTACTTCATACAAATTACAGACCCATAGCTTTCTTACCAACTTTTAGCAAAATATATGAAAAGGTAATGGCCTCAAGACTCATGGACTATCTCACTCAAAACTCAATATTAACAGACCAACAGTTTGCATTTAGACCTAAATATAGTACCGAATTGGCCTTGCCACAGTTATGTCAATATATTTATGATGAAATGGACGAAAAGTCTTACAATATTACAGTGTTTTGTGATTTAACCAAAGCTTTTGATACCATTTCTCATCCAATAATGCTAGAAAAACTATGGAATTCGAGGCACAGCTAATAATTGGTTTAATAGTTACCTTAGTCACAGACAACAGTACACTATATATAATAATCAATCATCTTCTAATAAAACAATTACATTTTGGTGTTCCTCAAAGCTCAATATTAGGACACTTACTATTTTTGGTATACTTTAATGATTTACCACGCTGTAGTGAAGTGCACTTTACTTTTCTCTGACGACACATCAATATTACTAAAAAATAGAAATATTAAGGACTTAGAAAAAATTACAAATGAAGAAATGGTCAAGGTTGCAAACTGGTTAAAAAGTAATAAGCTCACACTAAATATTAAAAAGACCAATTGTATGATAAATCGGTGGCTGATGTCTCAGCCACCTTTATTAACTATCAAAATTGACAATATTCTTATAAGCCAGCTCAGCGAAATGAAATTCCTTGGAATTACTATTGATAATACCCTTAAATGGAACTCTCATATTGATACCTTGAAAACCAAACTTAGTGAAATAACAGGTCTATTGTATAGAATAAGGAATCAGCTGCCCATTGAATGTATAAAACTAATTTACATGTTAACGGTATATCCAAATTTGTTATTTGTTGTATTGTTGTGCTGTGTGGGATGGAGCATTTAAACTATAATTAAGTATTTTCTCACACAGAAGAAAATGCTTCGAATTATGTTTTACCGTCACCGTTATGATCACACTTCTCTCTTCACCGAACACAAAATACTTAAGGTCCATGACATCATAAAATTACAGACAATTTCATTTGTACATGCATTGCTAAATTCCTTCCCTGTACAGTGTGGCTTCCAATCAATAACAAGAAACAGACAAAACCTCCGTATTCCGCTGTGTCGCACCGACCATGCACAGCAGTGTCCTCGTGCGAGGCAGCAGGCACTGGAACATACTGCCACATGATATTAAAGGCATCACCCAATGGGACGACACTTTTAAGAAAAAAATGAAAATAACACTTCTTCATAACACCCAGAAATGACAGCTATAACCTGTGTCTAGTGATTTCAGTGCATTACACTTATTCACTTGTTATTAGCCTATATATTAATGTATGTTGTTAGTAGTATTGTTAATATTATTATTGTTGTTATTAGTTTTTACGTTATCATCATCATCATCATCATCATCATCATCATATTATTATTATTATTATTATTATTATTATTATTATTATTATTATCATTGTTATTATTACTATTATTACTATTATTATCATTGTTATTATTACTATTATTATCATTGTTATTGTTATTATTATTGTTATTATTATTATTGTTATTGTTACCATTATTATTATTATTATTATTATTATTATTATTATTATTATTATTATTACATCAGTATCATTGTTATTATCATTATATTTGGTATATTTGGGAGCCGCCGTGGTACAGTAGTACCACGTGCGCTTTGGTGGCCAAGTGGTCATCAGGCGCACGGGTTCGAATCCTGGCTACGGTCCGAGGGAAAGAAAGGCATCCAATCGGGGTAACGGTTCCCAAATGCCAAATCCAAAAGTTTTTCATCAGGAGGCACCGTCTCAGCCCTAACAGGCTAGGGAAAAACTAGACGAAAAACACACAAACAGTTAAAAGAAAATGCAATGTATCACTACCATGGAACGCAATGCAATGTATCACTACCATGGAACGCAATGCAATGTATCACTACAATGGAACGCAAGGAAGAAAGATATGAAAATAATAATAATAATAATAATGACGCAACATATACACAGCTTGGTACTGGTGATGCTCATGATTAGTAACGACAATATTAATGATAAAAGTAATGGTGAATGAAAATATTAATGGTGGTGATAGTATATATATATATATATATATATATATATATATATATATATATATATATATATATATATATATATATATATATATATATATATATATATATATATATATATATATATATATATATATATATATAATTTTTTTTTATATCTCGCCTTGTTTTATATCATAGAGTATGGCGTAAGTGATTGCTGGTCTCCTTTAGTAAGGACAGACAGGCAGACAGAAACGAGATGCCAGGATTGCTAGTCACCGAGAAGGTAAAAGTACAACACCATGATTTAGTCCGAATATATATATCCACATGGTCGTAGTAGTAGCAGTAGTTGTAGTCTACAGGAGGAGGCAGTAGACACCTGCCGAAACGATAATTACTCCCAGTGAGGTCTAAAGCACTGTTCAGGGGGTGCTGTGAACTTATCATTAAACCCAGCTGTGACCTCATTGAACGTTTCCCTTTGTGTCTCACAACACAAGGGGGTAGTCACAGCCTGCCCTCTAAAGACAACTCTCTTCCTCCACACAAAACCACAAGCACCTAATAACACACACACCCTTCACTCAAAAGATTTTAAAATCATGGCGACTCCTACACCAGCCTCGGAGTCCCCATCTGGGGAGGGGACCATAAATGTCCCCAGGTCGGACTGCCTTTCCGTCGACGACCCTAAGTGTCTTGACACCCCCCTCAACTTTTTCTTCATTAACTTCTGCAACATTCGCTGTCTAAGATCTAATTTTCAATCTGTAGAACACCACCTCTCCTCTTCTAAACCTCATCTTCTTTTCCTCACTGAAACTCAGGTGTCTGAGGCAACTGATAGTAGCCCCTTTTCTGTTCCATCCTACTTTCTCTATCCTCTTTTTCGATCCAAAGCTGGATGCTGCGTTTATGTGCGCAATGACTTAACCTGCTCTCGTGCCCACGCTCTTGAATATTCCGAGTTTTCCACCATCTGGCTACGACTACAGAGTCATTCTCATACTAAATTTATCTGTGCTGTATACCTCTCTCCTAACTCCTCTGACTATACGAAATTCTTTGACTACTTAACTTCCAAAGTGGAGCACATTCTGACCCTCTTCCCTTTTGCAGAGATCTCCATTCTTGGAGACTTCAATGTTCACCACCAGCTTTGGCTTTCCTCTCCCTTCACTGACCATCCTGGTGAGCTAGCCTACAACTTTGCTATCCTCCATGACCTAGAGCAATTGGTGCAACACCCTACTCGTATTCCTGACCGTCTTGGAGATACGCCCAACATTCTTGACCTTTTCCTGACCTCTAATCCTTCTGCTTATGCTGTCACCCTTTCTTCTCCGTTGGGCTCCTCCGATCACAATCTCATATCTTTATCTTGTCCTATCACTCCAATCCCTCCTCAGGATCCCCCTAAGCGAAGGTGCCTCTTCCGTTTTGCCTCTGCTAGTTGGGGGGACCTGAGGAGGTATTTTGCTAATTTTCCTTGGAATGACTACTGCTTCCGTGTCAGAGACCCGTCTTTGTGCGCTGAGCGCATAACAGAGGTGATAGTGTCTGGCATGGAGGCGTACATTCCTCACTCTTTTTCTCGTCCTAAACCTTCTAAACCTTGGTTTAACACAGCTTGTTCTCGTGCTATACATGATAGAGAGGTGGCCCACAAAAGGTACTTAAGCCTTCCTTCACCAGAATCTCATGCACTTTATATTTCTGCCCGGAACCATGCCAAGTCTGTTCTCCAACTAGCCAAAAATCCTTCATTAACAAAAAATGTCAAAACCTTTCAAGATCTAACTCCCCTCGTGATTTCTAGCATCTAGCCAAAAATATCTCCAATAACTTTGCTTCTTCTTCTTTCCCTCCTCTACTTCAACCAGATGGCACCACTGCTATCACATCTATTTCTAAAGCTGAACTCTTTGCTCAAACCTTTGCTAAAAACGCTACCTTGGACGATTCTGGGCTTGTTCCTCCCTCTCCTCCACCCTCTGACTACTTCATGCCACGTATTAAAATTCATCGTAATGATGTTTTCCATGCCCTCGCTGGCCTAAACCCACGGAAGGCTTATGGACCTGATGGGGTCCCTCCTATTGTTCTCCGAAACTGTGCCTCCGTGCTTGCACCTTGCCTAGTCAAACTCTTTCAGCTCTGTCTGTCAACATCTACTTTTCCTTCTTGCTGGAAGTTTGCCTACATTCAACCTGTTCCTAAAAAGGGTGACCGCTCTAATCCCTCAAACTACCGTCCTATTGCTTTATCTAAAGTTTTTGAATCTATCCTCAACAGGAAGATTCTTAAACATCTATCACTTCACAACCTTCTATCTGATCGCCAGTATGGGTTCCGTCAAGGCCGCTCTACTGGTGATCTTCTGGCTTTCCTTACTGAGTCTTGGTCATCCTCTTTTAGAGACTTTGGTGAAACTTTTGCTGTTGCCTTGGACATATCAAAAGCCTTTGATAGAGTCTGGCACAAAGCTTTGATTTCCAAACTATCCTCCTACGGTTTCTATCCTTCTCTCTGTAACTTCATCTCAAGTTTCCTTTCTGACCGTTCTATTGCTGCTGTGGTAGACGGTCACTGTTCTTCTCCTAAATCTATTAACAGTGGTGTTCCTCAGGGTTCTGTCCTGTCACCCACTCTCTTCTTATTATTCATTAATGATCTTCTAAACCAAACTTCTTGTCCTATCCACTCCTATGCTGATGATACCACCCTGCACTTTTCCACGTCTTTTCATAGACGTCCAACCCTTCAGGAGGTAAACATACGAGTACCACGCAGGGAAGCCACAGAACGCCTGACTTCTGATCTTTGTAAAATTTCTGATTGGGGCAGAGCAAACTTGGTATTGTTCAATGCCTCAAAAACTCAATTCCTCCATCTATCAACTCGACACAATCTTCCAGACAACTATCCCCTCTTCTTCAATGACACTCAACTGTCCCCCTCTTCTACACTGAACATCCTCGGTCTGTCCTTTACTTATAATCTGAACTGGAAACTTCACATCTCATCTCTAGCTAAAACAGCTTCTATGAAGTTAGGTGTTCTGAGACGTCTCCGCCAGTTTTTCTCACCCCCCCAGCTGCTAACTCTGTACAAGGGCCTTATCCGTCCATGTATGGAGTATGCTTCACATGTCTGGGGGGGTTCCACTCATACTGCTGTTCTAGACAGGGTGGAATCAAAAGCTTTTCGTCTCATCAACTCCTCTCCTCTAACTGACTGTCTTCAGCCCCTCTCTCACCGCCGCAATGTTGCATATCTAGCTGTCTTCTACCGCTATTTTCATGCCAACTGCTCTTCTGATCTTGCTAACTGCATGCCTCCCCTGCTCCCGCGGCCTCGCTGCACAAGACTTTCTTCTTTCTCTCACTCCTATTCTGTCCACCTCTCTAACGCAAGAGTTAACCAGTATTCTCAATCATTCATCCCTTTCTCTGGTAAACTCTGGAACTCCTTGCCTGTTTCTGTATTTCCACCTTCCTATGACTTGAATTCCTTCAAGAGAGAGGTTTCAAGACACTTATCCACCAATTTTTGACCACTGCTTTGACCCTTTTAAGGGACTGGCATTTCAGTGGGCATTTTTTTTTATTAGATTTTTGTTGCCCTTGGCCAGTATCCTTCCTACATAAAAAAAAAAAAAAGTAGTAGTAGTAGTAGTAGTAGTAGTAGTAGCAAAATACCTGATACAAAGTGAGATACGTTGCTTTCATCGTCTACATAATTCTGTGAACAATTTCCTAGCCGAGCGTGATCTGATGACAGGCTGTGTGTCAGCCGTGGCTGGTGAGTGTGACCTTCTGGCGTGGTGGAGTCGGCGCTGGATATTCATATAAAGTGGCGCCGGCCCTCCTGGAGACACATTTGGTTTCCACCTGCCTGCTGCTGGCAGGTCCTTCCCCGCCACTCCTGCCGGTGAGTCCCACCACTCTTGTGTTGGTGATGAGCAATCTATGGCTTGCATGCACGAACACTGGTAGTGGTGCAGCACACACACACACACACACACACACACACACACACACACACACACACACACACACACACACACACAGTAGGCTAGATACGAGTAGATAGATATTTATTGAGCACAAAAATGCAACACTTTACATCCTCAACACATAAAGCAATGCAATAATCATGCTAAATGCACACAATGTTTACTGTGAAAAAGTGAAAACTCGAATATATACGGTAGTCTCAAATTATTGGCAAACAGGGCACAAATATGATGAAGGCATTCCCAAGGTAGCGGAAACAAAACAACAATTAGAAATATATAACCGAAACATTAAAGCAATTGACTGCACGACAGGAAAACACCCCCCCCCACACATAAAACTAATATTTAAATGAAAATAAAAGTACACTCAAAGAGATAACATCACGAGATAAAATCACAAACATGGTCACATATACACACCCCTAATTTAAAAAAAAAGATCTAAGATCTAAAATCAAATGCACATATGCTCAGATTGAAAGGTCGTAACTCGCATAAAGTCAAGAAAGTAACATTAAGATGGAATGTACAACAACACATACTTTAAATACACACACACACACACACACACACACACACACACACACACACACACACACACACACACACACACACACACACACACACACACACACACACATATACACACACACCTACACACACACACTATTATTCTGTCATCACTCAGATTATTAGACTTTTTTTTTTTCTCGCAATGGCCAGCTTCTATTAGACGGTGTTGCTTCCTTGTAGAAGAAATGATGGTGTTTCAACCCCGGAGGGAAACGTGTCTGTACGAGCGGCTCTCGTTCTTGTGGCTGTGGTCTGCCGGCCTTTCCCTGAGGTCAATCGCTCGGCGGTCTGGCAGGAGCCCGCACACAGTAAGGCGCTGGTTGCGTTGGTGGGAGCGGAATGGACGCCTCCCTAGGACGTTGGATGGACACCAGCGCTACTTGTTCCATACTGCAGATATGAATTTCCTTTCCAGGATGAAGCCAGCAATTCCCTCTTACTCTCACAGCCACATGGGCTCTAGTACGCAACAGCTGGCCGAAGAAATCTTACGTCAAAGAGTGACACACTGTGCTTCGAATAGTCAGTGCGTGGCTGGTTTCGTCCCTCAGTGAATTTCATCTGAACCGTACTGGGAAGAGAAATGATTCTCAAACGAATTCTTAACAACTTCAAAAAGAAAAGCAATAGTTAAAGCAATAGTTAGAGGTTTTCGTTGCCAGCTTTTCTAAACTGACTTTATACTGATATTTCATCTGTACTCTTGTTATCAGTAAATATGTGTGGCAAGTTCTCACTTCATCTTTACCCGTCACCTATCGAAATAATGCTCTCAACATTTTATCTGAAAAGTTTTAGCGGCCTTTAAAAGAATGTCATGAATGGCATATAATCAACGGTGCTGAGGTAAAGTTGTTCAAGGAACTGTAAGACGGTTTCCAAACATTATGTTGGTGTTTATAGAAATTTTTATTGTATTATTGGGTGCTACATTAGTGTACGCTCTTTTTTCTTTGCATTCATGACCAGACAAATTAGGAACAGCTAAATGAGTGCAAACAATATCACCTCAAAATGAGAAAGTATTTCTTCATGGCGCAACTTGATCTCCACTTCAACCGTACTGTTATTACTGTTATTATTGCGTGTGCGAGTATTGGGTGCTTCAAGGCATATACTCGTGTGTATATATATATATATATATATATATATATATATATATATATATATATATATATATATATATATATATATATATATATATATATATATATATATATATATATATATATATATATATTATGAGAGAGAGAGAGAGAGAGAGAGAGAGAGAGAGAGAGAGAGAGAGAGAGAGAGAGAGAGAGAGAGAGAGAGAGAGAGAGAGAAGGATTAGGGGACTGTTCCTTTATTATTATTGCAGCCTATCGATATATGATTATATAAAAGTGAGGAGTATATGCAAAAACATTAGTATATCAAAAAATATGTCTACACTGAAAAATTTTGTCAAATACGATATAACTCTTGTTGGTCTGATCTATCTCTCTAATAAACCTCTAACTTGGATGTGTTTCTCACCAACTTTCTAAACGCTGTCACGGTTATGTTACTTTCCCTCTGCCAGGCGCGACATGGGATTGGCTGTGATGTTCTATTTCTGGTTCCTCTTGGTATCCTGCATCCCAGTGGTACCTGCACTTCGTCTGGAACGTAAGATTATACAAAGAGAGGCTCATTACTTCATTTACTGAACTTCCTGACTGCTTCTTAAAATTCTTTCCATGACAACTTTAAACAAAGACGCATCACAGACAAATTTATGAGTACACTTTTCACATAACGTGATTTATTCGTATTTCTCATAATGCTACTCTGCTTCAGCACCTCCCAATCACTTTCTTCTGTCTTTCTCTGCTGTGAAAAATTCCTTTAACGTGGTGACAGGGTCTGAAGTGTTGTCGGCAGCCACGAAGAACAGCTGGGAGGCATACGCGGTAACAGCGGTGAAGGATGTCCTGCTTGTGTCCTCAAAAAGCGACGCCTCTCTTGTCATTATTGGTGGTAAAGGCTTCTCGGTAAGGCTTGCATCCAATTTTGTTAGTGTGAATTACTGCGAACACTGACTAGAAGAAATAAATACTAATACGAGTAATTTCAGAGGGAAGTCAGGAGGTTCATCGGAGTCTCGCGGAGTGTAGCGGTGTTTGAGGCTGCCAGTAATGGGTCGCGGCTTGACAAGGTCGTCAAAAGCGCCCGCCAGGTAGGACTCAGGCCTGCGTCGGCAAAGTTTTTGTTGCTATTGTTGCTATTACTGTTATAATGCTACTACAACAGCTATATCCTCTACTACACCACCACCACTACTACTGTTACAACAACAACAACGACAACAACAACAACAACAACAACAACAACAACAACAACAACAACAACAACAACAACAACAACAACAACAACAACAACAACAACAACAACAACAACAACAACAACAACTACTACTACTACTACTACTACTACTACTACTACTACTACTACTACCACTACTATTACTACTACTACTATTTCTGCTGCTGCTACTACTATTACTACTACTACTACTACTACAACAGCAACTACTACTACTACTACTACTACTAGTACTGTAATTACGGCTAATTGATTCCTGTGTGGTCGCGGACAGGTGCGGGTGGCGTCGTGGATGGTCGTGGTGGTGGTGGTCAGTGATGACCCAGTCTTCCTGGCCGCCTTCGCCCAACAGGCCCGTGAGGGTCGCCTGCTGGTGTGGGCCACGAGGCTCATTGTGGTGAGCCGCCGCGCCCCACACCGCCTCCACCCTCTCCACCAGACTCTCGCCCTTACCAACTCCCTCTTGCTGCTGGCGGATGGCGCGTCGGGGGTGAGCAGGTGTGTGGGTGTTTCTGTGTGGAAGATGTGTTGTACAGCCAGATGAACCTCTCAAGTACTGTACTGTTTTTATGACCAGCATGTGAGTGTCTGCTTCCCTGCATGCTTGTGAACACTGTCACGGCCAAACACTGTTCAACTTCCAGGACTGCTGGGTGGGTGGTGCTGCCATACCAACGACCTGGCGTCGCTCCGCTGCAGGTTGCTTCCTGGACGGCTGGGGGCAACCTTTCAATGCATCGGCCACTCTTCTGGGACAAATTTAACAAGTGAGATTAAATGTATTATTAGTCTTATTCAGCTACCAGTAATAGCCCAGTAGTAGTAGTAATAGTAGTAGTAGTAGTAGTAGTAATAGTAGTAATAGTAGTACTAGTAGTAGTAGTAATAGTAGTAGTAGTAGTAGTAGTAGTAGTAGTAGTAGTAGTAGTAATAGTAGTAGTAGAAGCAGTAATAGCAGTAGCAGTAGTAGTAATAGTAGTAGTAACAGTTGTTGGGAGGAGGCATTTGTTGGGAGGAGGCAGTAGGCAGCTGCCGAAACGATAATTACTCCCAGTGAGGTCTAAAGCACTGGATCAGGGGGTGCTGTGAACTTATCATTAAACTCAGCTGTGAATTTACTGAACGTTTCTCTTTGTGTCTCACAATACAAGGGGGCAGTCACAGCCTGCCCTCTAAAGAAAACTCTCTTCCGTCACACAAAACTACCAGCACCTAATTACACACACACCTTGCAAAATTCAAAGTTATCATGTCGACTCCTACATTATCTCGGAGTCCCCATCTGGGGAGGGGACCACAAATGTCCCCAGGTCGGACTGCTCTTCTGGTATCGATGCTAAGTGTCTTGACACTTTTTTTTCATTAACTTCTGCAACATTCGCGGTCTTAGATCTAATTTCTGTGGAACACCATCTCTCCTCTACTAAACCTCATCTTCTTTTTTCTCACTAAAACACATGTGTCTGAGGCAACTGACAGTAGCCCGTTTCTTGTTCCCTCCTATTTTCTTTATTCTCATTTTCAATCCAAAGGTCAATGTGCCCAACGACTTAACCTGTTCTTATGCCCACGCTCTTGAATCTTCCGAGTTTTCCACCATCTGGCTACGACTATAGAGTCACTCTTAAACCAATTTTATTTCTGCTGTATATCTCTCACTTAACTCCTCTGACTATAAAAAGTTTTTTGTTTATCTTCCAAAGTGGAGCACATTCTGATTCCCTTCCCTTTTGCGGAGATCTTCATTCTTGGAGACTTCAATGTTCACCACCAGCTTTAGCTTTCCTCTCCCTTCACTGACCATCCTGGTGAGGTAGCCTTTGCTATCCTCCACGACCTAGAGCAATTGATGCAACACCCTACTCGTGTTCATGACCGTCTTGGAGATACGCCCAACATTCTTGATCTTTTCCTAACTTCTAATTCTTCTGCTTATGCTGCTACTCTATCTTCTCCGTTGGTCTCCTCCGATCACAGTCTCATATCTGTATCTTGTCCTATTGCTCCAATCCCTCCTCAGGATTCCCCTAAGCGGAGGTACCTCTGGCATTTTGCCTCTGGGACCTGAGGAGGTATTTTGCTGATTTTCCTTGGAATGACTGCTGCTTCCATGTCAGAGACTTGGCTCTGTGTGCCGAGGGCATAACAGAGGTGATAATGTCTGGCATGGAGGCATACATTCCTCACTCTTTTTCTTAACCTAAATCTTCCAAACCTTGGTTTAACAGTCTATTCTCTTACTATACATGACAGCGAGGTGGCCCACAAAAAGATACTTGAGCCTTCCATCACCAGAATCTCATGCACTTTATATTTCTGCCCAGAACAATGTCAAGTTTGTTCTCGAACTAGCCAAAATCTCCTTCATTTATAGAAAGTGTCAAAATCTTTCAACATCTAACCGTCCTCGTGACTTCTGGCAATTTGCCAGGTTAGGTGTTCTGAGACGTCTCCGCCAGTTTTTCTCACCCTTCGAGCTGCTAATTCCTTATCCGTCCATGTATAAAGTATGCTTCACATGTCTGGGGAGTTCCACTCATACCGCTCTTCTAGACAGGTTGAAATAAAAAAAACTTTTCGTCTCATCAACTCCTCTCCTCTAACTGACTGTCTTCAGCCTCCTTCTCATCGCCGTAATGTTGCATCTCTTGCTATCTTCTACCACCATTTTCATGCCAACTGCTCTTCTGATCTTGCTAGCTGCGTGCCTTCTCTCCTCGCACTGCCTCGCTGCACAAAGACTCTTCCTTCTCATATCCTTATTCTGTCCACCTCTCTAATGCAAGAGTTAACCAGGATTTTGAATCGTTCATCCCTTTTTCTGGTAAACTCTGGAACTCTTTGCCTGCTTCTGTATTTCCACCTTTCTATGACTTGAACTTCTTTAAGAGGGAGATTTCAAGGCAATTATCCTTCAATTTTTGACTACCGTTTTGGACATTGTTTGGGATCCGGCATGTCGGTGGGCCTTTTTTTTTTTTTGTATTTTTGTTGCCCTTGGCTGCTGTCCTTTTTCTACATAAAAAAAAAGGCCACTCACACAAAATTTAACATGATAATTCATAAAACTAATTAACGAAATTGTTTCGCGTTATTCATTGTATGAAAAAAAGTGTGGATATCCTCTCAGAATGTCTGGAGAGGCAGAGTTGGTGGTGGCGATGGAACGGAACCACAGGCATAAAATGAAAGAACAATCAGACCCGACGGCTCCTGACGGCGTGAGGGTGCAGTTCAAGGGATTCATGGTCACCGTCCTCGATTATTTGGCGCAAGGACTCAACTTCTCGTAAGGCAAGAAAACGGATATAGCATCTTGATATGTTTCAGGTGATGATAAATTAACAATTGATAATCGAGGTATATTAGTGTTTACAGTGCATGAAAGTTTAAGAACAATGCCTTTATCTGTTGTTTTCCTGCGCCGGGAAAGGTACGCGTTCCGGAGGCCACCAGACGGATCGTGGGGCGTGAAGGAGCGTGACGGTACCTTCACTGGCATGGTGGGCCAGGTGTACAGACAGGTACTGACTGTCTATCTTCTCGCCTTTCTGTCTGTCTGTTAGTTTCTCATAATATTCACATATAGCCTATAGATCTTATATCGCATGTTGATAATCATATGGATGCGCTTATGTATAATTACAGTCAGCACAAAAAAAAAAGTTTAAATAAGAAAATAAATAAATAAATAAATAAATAAGTAAATAAATAAATAAATAACGTGTTGTGTTGTGTGCACGATGAAGACAAGGAAAATAGAGAATGATCGTAAGGTAGAGTAGAGAATGATCCTAGGGTAAACTGATACAAAGCCCACGCCTCCTGCCTCCTTTACTCCAGTGGCGCATGTTGATAATCATATGGATGCGTTTATGTATAATTACAGTCACCGCAAAAAAAAAAGTTAAAATAAATAGATAAATAAATAAATGAATAAAGAAAGAAACAAAAGAAATAAAAGAAACTTATTTGCTATTCTTAGTAAGAACAGTTAATGTTTCTTGCAATTATTGCACGTCTGGCAGCTCACTAGGCTGCGGAGTGTCATTTCTGAGCCTCATGTCTACAGCTACCAGCCAGCAATGGTAGGTAGCATGAAGACTCAAATAGTTACCATGTACAGAGAAGTGAAGACCATAGGACAAATTTCAACGGAGATGGAAATATCTAGAAACAGTCTCTACCTGGTGTAGGCTTGCTGAGACTGGAGAATTGGATGCAGCATTGACGAGAAAAAAAAGGGTCGGGAAGGTCACGGTAAACCTCTAAGAAGACAGACCAACTCCTGAAGAGGATTGTTATGAACGAGCCTTCAATAACATGCAAAGATTTAAAAGCCCGGAACCCATAATTGCTGAACAAAGTGTCGGTCTGTACAATTCAACATCGTCTGCAGACGTATCTTGAACTACGGAGCCACACAGCAGCCAAGAAACTCTTGCTTACTCAAACGATGAAAAAGAAGAGGCTAGAATTTTATAACAAGTACAAGTCACGGAAAGCAGAAGATTGGGAAATCGTGGTGTTCAGCGATGAATCCTGTTTTTTATGTATTGAGGAGTGCCGCAAGAGGGTGTGACGTCCGCGAGGACCTGTCCGCTTTCATCCCAAGTTCACCGTCAAGACGGTAAAACATGCAGCCAATGTCATGGTGTGGACCTGATTAACTGTTTCTGGCAGAGAGGGAGGACTGTATTTCCTTCCTAAAATTACAGCAATGAATGGAGACAGGTATTGCGCAGTGGTGAAAAAACAAACAAACATTTGTTGCAGTTCAAGGAGATTTTAAACATGCGCATTTTCATGCATGACGGGGCTCCTTGTCGTAGGGGAAAGGCAAAGGAATTCTTATAAGACAATGGGACTGAGATCTGGGATGGACCAGGGAACTCACCAGACCTCAGTCCCACTGAGAATGCATGGAGCTACATAAGAAGGAAGCTGAGCAGCATGAAGACCGAGACAACGTATGTACCGAAATTGCAGCCTGCCGTCATGAATATCTGGTGCCGTGAGTTGGAGAGACAGTACTTCCTTAATCTTGCCCATTGCATGCCCAGGTGTACACAGTATGTACTCACTCACAAAGGAGAAATTTCTAAATACTAAATGATAAAACAAGTGAACAAATTAAAGCTTTTTCTTGCTAAAAGTGAGTGTTCTAATTATTTTTTTGCATTGACTGATTCAAATATAGGAAGAGTGCACCAGTTCGCTACACCGCCAAAATTCGGCGGATGAGGCAGTGGGCGTGGCACCGGATCACTTTAGCTTACAACGACAAAATTTCTGTTTCCACAGGACGTGGACCTTGGTTTGGGACCCTTCGCCTTAAATGCTCCCCGATTAGAGGCCGCCGACTTCACTTGGCCGGTTTCCCTCATGTCTGTCCAGGTGTTCGCCGGTCGAGGGAGTGTCGAGGTGGACCCATGGGGCTTTGTGCTGCCCTTTGGTCCGTGGGTGTGGGCTGCAGTGCTTGCTTTTCTCTTGCTGCTGTCTGTCGGTTCTTCCCTCCTTTCCTTCAAGTTCTCAGAGAAAGATTTAAGAGAGGAAAGCTTTGCTTTCGTTAACATTATGCTCCGACAGTGTGAGTATCCCGGTACTAATTTTGATAATGTATCAATAGAACAGCAATCTTATTGGATGTTCGCGCTTGCTTTTTTTTTTTCCTTTTATTATCCGTTTTATTGTTGCTGATGATTTAATTCGAAAACTGCGTTGCAACCTAATTCGTGATCTCTGACCTAAAATACGTGGAAATTCAACGATCTACATTACTGACTTCTCATTTGTAAATTGGACTTCAGGTCTGAAAGAGCTTTACAGTTTGTTTATTTGAGCTCCCAAAATACTTTTCGGTGATAACAGTAAGTGTGCTCTGTGGTTACTATCGAAGGTATTATACCGAATTTTTGCATCTGGGTCGGCCGCCTGTGATCCCGCGGCTATTCAGTGAGTGAATCTGCAGCCAGCAAGCATGCTGATTGGCCACCTCTGATCCTCTGTATTTGAGTTTTTTTTTTTTCTACATAGCGCATCTTATTGAATAATGACTAGTGTCATAAATCGTCCCTTATTTCAAAACTGTTATGACATTGATGGCAGCGGTAGGATATGAACTTTCCCAAAGAGACTGGTAACTGTGTGGGCACAGAAGGGGACGACTTTGCAGTCCATAGCAACTCACGTTATCTGCCGTGAACCCGCGGCGACTTTGCTCACAATGAGTGAATCTGAGGGAGGCCAGCGTGCGGGGTGGATTAATGCGAACAGATCAGTGCTCGCAACACTGCTAATTCACATAACGTCTCTTGGTCCGGCAGCCGTGTGGGTGGGTGAGGGCGGGTGGTGGTGGCAGCGCGTGGTGCTGGGCGTGTGGATGCTGATGACCATGGTGCTGACGCGGAGCTACGAGGGCAATCTTATGTCGCTGCTGGCCGTGAGACACCTGCCCCAGCCCTACCAGACCCTCAGGGACGTGGTGGACGACCCCTCGGTGGTCATGGTCTGGGAAAAGCAAGGAGCGCCTATGCAGACGGTTATGGTACGTAAACACACACACACACACACACACACACACACACACACACACACACACACACACACACACACTCACACACACAAAAAAAAATCTCGAAAAATGTTTATTCTAATTTCTATTTTAATTATTATTTACTTTTTATTTATCGCTGAATTTTCATCCTGGCAGGATGCCACTTCTGGTATATTCCACGAGGTGAAGAGGAGTGAGGAGCAAGGGCGCCTCAACCTTCAACCAGTGTACACGTATTCCTCTATCTTGGACGATATTATATACCAACGTAAAGTGATTATCGACTATGAAGTAGTACTGACGGTCACTAGAAGCAATTACTTCTCTCGCACAGGTAAGGCAAACACACACACACACACACACACACACACACACTTACCCATCTGCACAACAGTCACACCCATAAATTCATAATAAAAGTGCGTTAATCGTCTATTCTTGTAGGTCGATGTGACTTGTACCTTGGGCAGGAGAGAATTCTTGCTCATCCCCTCGCCTTGATCGGCCAGAAGGACAGCCCTCTCGTCCTGGCCCTCAGTGCTCGGTGAGGAAATCTGTCTGTCTGGGTTTGTATACTTGTTCACACATTTGTTTCTGGTTGCGATATTATCTGTTTCCTCGTATTTTTCTTATGCAGTGTTACTCCCCATATGAATTAAATCATGCATGTGATGAT